>NC_084835.1:61574447-61892661 GCF_033115175.1 Lepus europaeus | reverse complement strand
TGATGAATAACACCATAAAGCTCTATACTTTCTGACTAGAAACTTTCCAAGGTAAGTTTTGAGAGATGTTTTTTCTAATTTCTGCAATCTTACTCTATTTAAACAGTTTTAGAGCATGTTTTGAAATTTAGCAGAGGCCTGGCCCATGGTCGCATAAACCATCAGTAGATAAAACACAAGTGTTCAGTTATGGCTATTTATTTAATCTAACTTTTGATAGACTTGATTTTTAGAGCAGTTTTAGCAAAACTGCGAGGAAGAGGAAGTTAACAGATATTTCCTTTATCCCGTCTGCCCCACACATGCACAGCCTGTGCCATTCTCAACATCCCTCATGGGGGTGGTCCATCTGTTCAAGCTGATGAACCTACACTGCTGCTTCATGGTCACCCAAAACCCACAGTTCACACTGGAGTTCGCTCTTGCTGGTGTACTCACTACAGATTCGGACAAATCTTTAATGACGTGTGCCCAGTGTCACAGTCCCTCAGAGTATTTCCACCGCATGAAAAACCCTACACCCCACCTACTCTGCCACTCTTCCCCATGATACCTGGCTGCCCCTCATCTTTGTACTGTCTCCATAATTTTGTCTACTCTAGGATATCATATAAAATTGGAACCCCAAGATAGGACTCCTTTTCAGATCGATTTCTTTCACTTAGTAATATGCATTTAAGTTCCCTTCAGATCTTTTTGTGGCTTGAGAGCTTTCTTTTTATCCCTGAGTAGTCTCCCATTATCTTGCTGTACCACAGTTTATCCACTGACCTGTAGAAAGCATCTTGGCTGCTTTCAAGTTTTTGCCATTATCAGTAAAGCTTCAATTATTAAAATGTAATTTACTGGTTGTGGTTTATTTACTTCATCTAATTTTAATCAAGTTTCATTTTGTATAAATAAAGAGGTAAATAATTTAAATCTGCATAATTGCAGAAGCTTTGGAAATTGTGTAAGCCTCATTACATGATAATAGAGATTTCTTGCAAATATATTTGTATTACAACTTGTAAAGAAGTAATCACCCTGAAGCCCTCTACCAGTAAAAAGTAGGAATTTCCATGAACTTGATATATTTGAAACTTGAATTGCATTGATTTCTTTTTTCTAGAAGTTCTGTCATCTTCATATTTTTTATTTTTCTTTTTTAAAGATTTATTTATTTATTTGAAAGGCAGAGTTTCAGAGAGGCAGAGGCAGAGGCAGAGAGAGAGAGAGAAAGATCTTCTATCCACTGGTTCAATGCCCAGATGGCCAAAATAGCCAGAGCTGGGCTGATCCGAAGCCAGGAGCCAGGAGCTTCTTCCGGGTCTCCCACATGGGTGCAGGGGCCCAAGCACTTGGGCCATCCTCTACTGCTTTCCCAGGCCACAGCAGAGAGCTGGATCAGAAGTGGAGCAGCCAGGGCTTGCACCAGCGCCCATATGTGATGTCAGCACTGCAGGTGGTGGCTTTAACCCACTACACCACAGCACTGCTCCCTCATCTTCATATTTTCAAGGCACTCTATTGAGCCCGAAAATCAAAGATGAACCAGACCTGAAGATAAATCTTAAATTCCTTTAACAATATGGACAAAAATGTGAGTAAAACAATGAAAATGAACACTTTTGAAAGAAATAGGCAAATACAAAATTCCAGAGCACTGAGTTGAAACAAAGGATTCAAGTCTTTGGACCCATTAATTTGTTGACAAGAGCAAAACTATGCTTGGTACTGAGGGTGGGTCTCTTCCTTGGTTCTGAATGTTCCACCAGAACAATAAAAGACATTTGAGGAGGGACCACCCTTGGATATCTGTGGTCGCCATACAAATTTTGATTCCTTTTTAGTTGTCATTTAGAATTAAGGGGAAAGCCAGGAACTACATGTTTTCCCAAAGCAAGCCACCAATAATAATCACAAGAGAAAATCAGTAGAACTGTCCAGAACTACAAGGGAGCATTGAGGGGAAGTAAGGGACAAAGAAGCACAGTGGGCACAACCCCCAGGGACCACAGCCTGGTGGGCCTGACCCCACCCAACCTCCCTCCAGGACATCTTTGTCCCAGGTAAGATCCTCAGCATACATAAGGAGTCACAAGCACATGTATGAATGACAGGAATTTTACTCAGTGATTATAGAATACAACAAGCTTTCTGTGTTCCCTATGGAGTGGCAGAAAATATAAAGCAGAAAAACTCCCACTTCTTAGAAAATTATTCCTCTCTAAGCTTCCTCCCTAAGAACAAGCACTAGAAAGGAAGGACTTGCCAAGAATGAGAATAGCTGAAATTTTACCATTTCTCCTTCACAAAGGTACTGGATTCAGGAATGCCTGGACTGCATTGGTGTTGGTTTCTGGTTTATGTTTAACCTTGGGGTGTGTTCTGCGAACAGTGTCTGTTCAACATGTGGGGCCCAGTGAAATCTGGCAGCTTAAAAATGTTGATACTCTTTTGTAGTTAGAAACTCAAAAGTCATAGAGATATTTATATAAATGTAAGCCATTATCATAATACTTTCATTAGTATTATTTAAATCAGTGTTCAATAGCAAAAAAAAAAAAAAACAGTAATGGTCTTGTATGATATTTGCGTTAGCTTTGCTCAGCAAAATTTTGACATGTCCTTAATGCAGATGTAATGTAAATTCTTGAGATTGTTTGAATACTTTCTGAACACAATACTTTGGAATTTGGGACTGAATAGGATTTCTGGGTATTACAGGCATTCCCAAAGACTTTCAGCTGCACCTTGAGCACCATCCTCGTGGTTCTGGCTGTACAGCCTGGCTACTCATCCACTTTTAACCAAGGCAAACTTTTTCTAGTCTAGGAAGGTTTTGCTCTTCAGCAGATAATGTTGCTGTAAGGGAGAAATGGTACAACTGCCTGGTAAGCCAGCTCTGTCCAGGGTGTCCAGGTCACCCAAAATCTACTCAAGAGGGAAGTTGATGGCTAAGACAGAGGCAAGACTTATGAAAATTGGTATTGGTTATTTTATTCACATCTTCATTCATCCATGTCCTTATTCCTCCATGCATAAGATGTTTATTGATGCCCAGTGTCAATCTTCTGCTTAGAGTTGCAGACACAATTATGAAAAGTAAGGAGAAGAAAAAGAGGAGGAGAAAGAATAATAATAGAGTTCATCGGCTGGGATGGGAGAGGGAGTGGGAGATGGGATGGTTGCGGGTGGGAGGGAGGTTATGTGGGAAAAAGCCACAACAATGCAAAAGTTGCACTTTGTAAATTTACATTAGAGTTCATCGGAAGTGGCAACAAATAATTATTGAGCATTTATCATATGGTGTTAGTGGACACAAGGGGTCCATTGACCAAATAATCAGACTCAAGTGAGGGTTGCTCATAGGAGAGCTTTATTTTCATGTCTCAAGTGAAAGAAGAAGTGGTGAAGTAGAGTTCCTTAAAGAAACTGCCTCCCAGAAAAGCAGGGCTATTTTTTTAAAAAGATTTTTATTTATTTATTTATTTGACAGGTAGAGTTACAGACAGTGAGAGAGAGAGACAGAGAGAAAGGTCCAGGAGCCAGGTGCTTCTTCCTGGTCTCCCACATGGGTGCAGTGGCCCAAGCACTTGAGCCATCCTCTACTGCTATCCCAGGCCATATAGCAGAGAGCTGGATCAGAAGAGGAGCATCCAGGACCAGAACCAGTGCCCATATAGGATGCTGGCGCTACAGGCGGAGGATTAACCCAGTGAGCCACAGCGCCGGCCCCAAAAGCAGGGCTTTTATAGCAAGAGATAGGGGAGTGTCCAGGTTGAAGAAAAGCAGGAGAATGAGAGCCTTCCTGGGACCAGTGTGGTGGTGCAGCAGGTTTAACTGTTGCTTATGGCACCAGCATCCCATACTGAAGTGCTGATTCAAGCTCCGGCTGCTCTGCTTCTGATCTAGGCCCCTGCTCATGTGCCTGGGAAAGCAGTAGACGATGGTCCAAGTACCTGGGCCCGTTAGTCATATAAGAGACCTGTGTAAGGCCACCACGAAACACACCAAACACCGGAGTTAGAGGTTTATGTTGGGTGGGGGAAGCCTTACAGGCTGAGGGGAGAGAGGGAGAGGGTAAGAGAGAGATTGGGGTCGAGAGAGAGCATGTATGCAAGAAGCAGGTCCTATTTTACCTTTGCTGGGGTGCAGGGAAGTAGGATCAAGGGATCCCATAGGGTGGGGTGGAGCTGACACCTGTGATTGGGCCATCTGGTCACCTGGCGGCGGCCAGAGCCTAGGAGGGTGTCCAGGGCATAGATCGCACCACAGACAAGACCGCATCATTTTACTAAGAACTCCTGGATGGAGTTCTGGGCTCCTGGCTTCAAGCTCGCCCAGACCTGCCTGTTGTGGCCCTATGGGGAGTGAACAAGCAGATGGAAGATCTCTTTCCCTGTGTCCCTCTGCCTCTCAAATAAATAAAATAAGTTTTGAAAAAACAGAAAAGAGGGCCTTTCCTGCTAGCAATACATACTTGGGATGTGGAAATAAAGGGAGTGGAAGGGTCTTTCCTGCACGCACCTTGCATCTTCACACACTGTGTGTTGCAAAACCGGACTCAGATTGGCCTCTTGCAGCTTTCCTAGTTTATGGCGGTCTGGCCTCCACTGAGTAAACTGATGCAAGATAAGCTTTGCTGGAGCATCCTCTGAGAAACAAGCTCAAGGGACTGCACTGTTTCAGGTTCTCTGCCTCTGTTCCTGCACCCCGTCCTTTTGCCTAAATCCTACTCTGTTGGTTACAGTGGCAAGTACACAGCTGAGTGTACTACCTGCTATCTATTACATGCATTGTCTCACGGAATCCTCTTGGCTCCTTGTAGTAAATACTGCTATTGGTTCCTATTTTTCAGATAATAAAAATGAGATCCACTCTGGGTAAGTAATTAACACAGAGTCAGCTGGCTACTTTGGGGCTGCCCTGGTTCTAGAACTCAAGATTTCAGAGCCAACATCTTTTGATAGTAAACAGCATGGTGTCTACAAACAAGAGCCAGGGTTCAAATTATGGACTTGCCACATTCTGGCTGTGTGACCTTGGAAAAGATAGCATGCTCTGTCCCAACATCCTCCCGTGCTGTAATCAAGAGGAGGTGTGCTATTGGAGCATACTCCAAATTACACTTGGCTCAGTGTATATTTTATTATTCCAAAGTCTATGCTCATGGCTATCGCTTTCCTGTCCTGATGGAGCTTAGAGTCCAGCAGAGAATCAGGACCAGGGGAGAGCCCGTCACAGTATAGCGTGTCCAGAGCTCAGACGGGAAAAGCACAGACACTCAGGGATGCACTGGTGGTCACGAGTCCAGATCCAAGGACTCTTCCTCGAGGAAGCCGCAGCAAAGTGGGCCCTGAGGAGATGGAGGAGGAAGTGGAAGGGGAGTGAACTAACTCAGGGAGTTGGGGTGTGTGCTTGAGAAAGCTAATGTTTGTGAGAAATACACCTTAAAAAATTAATTCAAGGAAATATTCCAAGCCCTCACTAATGTTTTCCTGACTCTTAAAGCAGGAAATAGTGCACTTGACAAGTGTAATATAAATAATATTTATAAATATATGCTAATTGAATCTGGAATCAGCATTTCAAACATTAAGAATTTTAAGAAGTACTTTAGCTGCGGATTGATATTCAACACTGTTGTTCTGAATGGCTCCACTGAGAATACTTTCAGAGACGCCAACCTGTGCGCTCATTGCCTGTGGCTGGCTGGCTTCTCTCCTCTGTCTCTGTTCCTCTTGCCCTCCAATGCCTTGTCTCCAGTGTCAGTATCCCAATCAACAGCAAATACCTGCTGGGAACCTCTTTGTCATCTTAGTGTGTCAACAGCCTCTGTGCCGCCCCACTGGAGAGAAGAGGCAGTTTAAGCAATGGAAAGCCAGGAAAGGAGCTAGAAAGATATTCAGAAAAACATGCACCTGCATATTTCTAGCACGTTCCAACCTCTGCAGGACTTTCTCAGAAATCATGCTGCTTTGTGGGACAGAAGCTGCTCCTGGCTCTCATTGTTTTAGTGCCTCCTATAAAAAAAAAAAAAAAAAAAAAAAGTCCCAGTATTCAGTACCGAGTTAGCATTTTCATCCAAAACAATAATAGAATCCAAGCAATGCTGTCCACAGCTCCAAACTGATCCTAGGTACAGAAACTCAGACATGGGAAACCCCCTTTGCAGTGAGACAGGCTGCAGGGCCTGATCACGTTAATCCAGGGGCATGTGATCGCCACAAAAGCAAAGTGAAGACACTGCTTTTATTAGCACTGCCAAGGAAATCCCAGTTGTTGTAAGAAAAATGTCACTGTCCTCCTCCATGCAGCAAAGGAAAAAGGCAAATGTTGAACACTTCCGTGGTAAATTTTTAAAGCCATGAAATGAATTTTTTAGTTACGTTTCTCCTCATTTATTCTGTATAATAAGACATAGTTTAAAAAATACCCTTCAGGGGAAGAGTTTCCCTTGTTAATGCTGCCTTACTTTTAATGATTTTTTATTTGGCAAATTCCCATGTTCCCCTGCTTTGTGTTTTGTGGCTAAAATGGCGGGTCAGACGTCCACAGCTTCATTTCCAGGGGCTGCTCCTGCTGTCTGGAGGCCTTTGGTATGTGGGGATCACAATTGTCTATACCACTACTTTCTGTGATTTCAAAGACGGGAAAAGCTTGTTTGCAAAGTCCAGGCAGGATCCCTGTTTCATTTTCTTGACTCTTCTGCTGATTAGAAAGCAAGCACATCTGAATGCCCTTTCTTTGAGTGGAGCCTGATAATACTCAAATGTTTACAAAACCACAGGATAATTTTATGAGCTTTTAAAACTAGTTATATCTTAGGCCGGCGCCACGGCTCACTAGGCTAATCCTCCGCCTGCGGTGCCAGCACACCGGGTTCTAGGCCCGGTCAGGGTGCCGGATTCTGTCCCGGTTGCCCCTCTTCCAGGCCAGCTCTCTGCTATGGCCCGGGAGTGCAGTGGAGGATGGCCCAAGTGCTTGGGCCCTGCACCCCATGGGAGACCAGGAGAAGCACCTGGTTCCTGCCTTCAGATCAGTGCGGTGCGCCAGCCATGGCGGCCATTGGAGGGTGAACCAATGGCAAAGAAAGACCTTTCTCTCTGTCTCTCTCTCTCTCTCTCTCTCACTGTCCACTCTGCCTGTCCAAAAAAAAAAAAAAAACTAGTTATATCTTAGTTGATCAAATTTTTTCCCATATGAGTTCATACATATGAAAATGTTCCATACATATGAAAATGCTCCTGGCCAGAATATACATACACATATATATATATTCCCTAATTTAAAAACATGTAGTCTAAAATCCAAAATTTTTGAGCACAGATATGATGTCACATGTGGAAAATTTCACACCTGTCCGCAGGTGATAGGTCACCATCAAAATGCAGGTGCACCAAAAAGATTGTATAAAAGCACCTTCAGGCTATGTATATAAAGTGCATGTGAAACAATGAAATTTGTGTTTAGACTTGGGTCCTACCCCCACTGATGTATATGCAAATAGTCCAAAATCTGAAAAATTCTGAAATCCAAAGCCCCTCTTTCAGATGACTCTGAACCTGGACTTGTTTGAGCTGTATTTTCACTAGTAAGTCACTGGGAACTGAAATTGTGTCCTTGATATTTCCAGTCTATCAATTCATAGAACTCCCAGCAATGAGGATAACTGATGAGGGTAGATAATTAAGCGACTCTGAGGATGTCCATTTACTACATTCATGGCAATGCATATACTGCGTAAGTGGCAAGTCACAGCCAGTCCAGAAGCATGGCAAGCCACTGCAGCATGGTAGAAAGACGTGTATTAGGGGAGCAAGTCATCAGTATATTTTTGTACTTTGTAATTAGCGCTGTGATCCTACAGGAAATGGCCCCAGATTTCAATATTCTGACCAGGATGCCTGCTGTAGACCTTATTCCTCCTCTGACCATTTCATATGATTCTCAGTTTGACCGCTATGTGCCCTTTTCTGAATTTGTGATTCTTCATCTATTTGAGACTTCTGAGAGAGGGGCTGGTGTGCAGAGGATTTGTGACTTGTATTTTGATGCTTGGAAGACTTGTTTTGTTTTGTTCCCGATTCTCAGTGTAATCTGGATGGTTGGGAGGATTCAGATAAATGAAGGGTTGGTTGCATGGAGTTTGAAATGGAAACTTTGTGTCTGAGAGTAAGAATTTTGAATGTGAAAATATGTTTCCCATTAAGGTAATCTGGCTGTCCATATCCTAGGCATACCAACGTTAAAATTAATTCTAACTCTTCATTGACATGGATTTGACCAAAATCAAATGTTCTTGCTATGAAAACATATCCCATATATAGTTTTCTTTTCACTTGATGCCAAATGATTATTAACTTACTTCTATAATCTTTTACAGATCTCATGTTACAACAATATGGCTATGGAAATACACAGCTCTTTATTTTTCAACACATATGAAGTTGATTTTAGCTACAAACAAAGCACATACTTCAAGCAAATGAACAAAACGCTGAAGCACATGGACCAAATGAGCACTTCAATTATCACGGTTATTCAATCAGCTTGTGATTATGGCAAAACATTTCTAGAATGAAACATTTGTTGAACATATGCCTGGCAGCCTTCCAAAATAGTTTCATAGAAAAATCAAGAGGACAAGAAGTCAAAGTCCTTTTCACGGTTTTTAAACAAAGTTTCTGTTAAGGCTACAGAAGAGCAATAAAACAGTTCTAGAAATATCAAGTAATGATTAGCTCTTTCATTGTCATTTTATCTCTTACCATGAAAGCAAATCTTACAACTTTTGGTAGAAACATCTAAATTAAAATCTGGTATAAAATAGTCCCGGCAAATTGAAATACAGGAGCTTCTCTGCGACATTGTACATGGGCCACTCTAAAAGCTGTGCTTTCACTCAGTCCCTGTACCTTATCTTCTAGCCAGTGTAGTCCTGTTGACGCTAAATGAATAACTAAATAAAATATAATTGTAATTGTTTCTAATTTTTAAATGTAACATGTAAGGGAACTGTGGAAATGTGCTTTAAGTTTTTCCATGAATATTTTCAAATACCCTCATATAATCATAGAGAAAATTCAAACACGATGGATGTTCTGGATTTTAGGTTTGGTGAAATTCATGTTACAAAGCAATCAATTATCTAATTTTATTTTTTAATATCTCAAGTTAAAAGTTTTCTGTCTGTTTGTATTTTACTTGCAAGGTAGAAATACATGGAGAAAGTTCTTCGATCTGCTGGTTTATTTCCCCAAACCAGCCTGGAAACAAGTCAGAAAACCAGAATGGAATCTGGGTCTACCAAGTGCTTCCATCCCAGGGTGTACATTAGCAGGAAGCTGGAATCAGAAGTGGAGCTCGTACTCCAACCAGGCACTCTGATATAGGATGCAGGAGTTCCAAGTGACATCTGAACTGCTGAGCCAAACACTCGCCCTCCCAACCCCCATTAGCTAATGTTAACCTTGAGAAAGTTCAAATCAGTATGAGGAAAGCAAACATTACTGGTAATCCCACCACCCAGAGCTAGGCGTCCTCTACATTTGGGGTAACATGTTTCTAAGCAACTCTATATGCACGTATATACAAACATGCATACATACATAGATATGTACACAATTTTAAACAAGTAGAATTACATTACTTATTTCGTAATCTGCATTAAAATCACAGTGTCATCTAGCCCTTTCCCCACCTACGAATACAGGTGCACATCACCTGACAGAGCTTCACTGTATTCTAAGATTGACAGATTATAGCTTACAGTCAGGGGCGTGTTCTGAGAATTTCCCCATTAGATTTTCTTGTTGAGAGAATTGTAGAATGTACATTGGACAAACTTAGATGTACAGCCTACTGCACACTTAAGCCATAAAGTCTGTTACTTCTATGCTTGTGATAAACAAAACAACAACAGAGTAAATCAAGTACAAGAGAAAAGATGCAATCAGAGATTTGGTAAACGTGAGGCATATGAGGCCGCCGCCATTGTCACGCGCCATGCTGTTTACAGTAAATTTTTTTGATAAGTGCAAGTACACCCTAAAATAAAGATAAAAGTGTAGTACAGTAAATATATGAACTGGCAGTCATTTATTATCATCATCAAGTATTTAATACCATACATAATTGTATGTCCTATATATTTATATCACTGGCGGTACCATAGGTTTGTCTATATCAGTATCACCACAAACATATGAATAATGCATTGTGCTGTAGCATTACAATGGCTATGTCATTAGATGATGGGAAATTTCAGCTTCATTATAATCTTATGGGACCACCATTGCATACCTGGTCCTTTGTTGACCAAATGTTGTTATGCAGTGCAAGATTGTACTTAATTTAACAAGTTCCAAACTAGTAGATTTTTAAATTGTCCTAGAGTTTATTATTTAAAATAATACAGTGTGGTGAATATTTTTGTGCCTTTGCAAATCTCACTTCTCATCTTTGGGGAAACTAAGGAAATCCTTAGCCATACACAGGCAATGATTTTACTTTTCTGATGGAAAGTAGAATGGAAAAACATTGACCATTGTGTAGGATGCTGAGCAACTACTTTAAGAGCTGTGTGACCCTTTGCAGAATGGAAAACGTGTATTTACAACCAGAAACAGACCACCTAATACTTCAAAATTCCCTCTGAAAAGACCCTCTTTGTCTACGTGAATATAGTTTTCTTTTGTGCATGGTGTTATATTGACCTTGGACAGAAGAAACACTTTTCCTTGGACATGGTTGAATTGAACAATGGTGGCCTTGAGTATACTTGTCTTCTAAAAAAGGACAGTCTTACATTTTAAGGAATTATGTTTGAAGCAATAACATTATTGTCAGACAAACCTTCACTTCCCAGGAAAGAAGGTTTTATTCCCTCTGGTTCTTCTTGTTAATAAAAATAAATTAAATATTTGGATTGTTTGCTTTTACTTGCTTTAAAAATAAAGAATCAACAAAAAGCTAAAGAGAACATTTCTAAGATCATTGAGTGGTTTTCAAGACTACAATGAAGGCTTTATGCTAAAAGATTAGTAGACACAATTATGCTGAGTTGTTTTAAGAAATTCCATAGGGAAAAGAAAGAGATTACTCGGAGCCTGATGTAGAGAAACCAAGAATCATGTAGAGCGTCCAGAAAACTGAGACAAAATCAATAGGAAAATGGATCTTTTCTTTATAACAGAATTTGAAATTCAGAGGTAAAATTCAGCACGTCTCCAGAGTTTCCTGAAGAGTTGCTGAGTGAGTGGAGGTGGGAAGCCAAACGAGAGAAAGGGATGGAAGCATTTGTAATTAATATCAGCTTCAAGGAAAGAAGAAGCCATGAGTAATTCCCAGAGTGGTTGGACTCACCACAAAGGACATTCGGGAATGTTATATGATGATTTTCCAAGTTTCTTTCTCTTCCTCCAGGTTTGCTGAGTTTTGTCTAGTGCCCAAAGCAGATCCTTGGCCTTCAACTCAAGGCAGCTCACCCTGATGACACTGGAGACTGTTCTGGGGTGTGTAACTTTGACCTCTACTTTTGAAGTAAATATTGAATAGTAACGTTAAGAGGTAATCTTAAAAAGTCACCGAGAGTCTTTATTTGAAGAAATGGCTTTCTAAGATTATTTAAACCAATCTGCTGCTGAAAATGATGAAAATCAGAGTTTTTCACCAGAAGAAGTTCAAAGGTGTTACGATCAGTAAGTACAGGACCCATGGAGACTTTGCAGTTTGGCCACGTTCTGAGATTTTCTTGTTCTGAGATTTTACAGGGTATAATTGCCTGTCTTTAACTGGGTGGTGGCTACCTGTTTTCCCATTGTTCTGTATGTAAGTTACATGACAATTAAAACATTTTTATTTTTTATTTTTATTTTTATTTGACAGGCAGAGTGGATAGTGAGAGAGAGAGGCAGAGAGAAAGGTCTTCCTTTGCCGTTGGTTCACCCTCCAATGGCCGCTGCAGCCGGCTCATCGCGCTGATCTGAAGCCAGGAGCCAGGTGCTTCTCCTGGTCTCCCATGCGGGTGCAGGGCCCAAGGACTTGGGCCATCCTCCACTGCCTTCCCGGGCCATAGCAGAGAGCTGGCCTGGAAGAGGGGCAACCGGGATAGAATCCGGCGCCCCAACTGGGACTAGAACCCGGCGTGCCGGCACTGCAAGGTGGAGGATTAGCCTGTGAAGCCACGGCGCCGGCCTAAAACATTTTTAAAATGATCATATTCAGCCCTCAACCCTCAGGCAGGTAGAATGTGCCCAAAGAATAAAAGTTCTCATTTTCCATGAATAGAAATATCCTCCTTTAGGGGCCACTTTCTCAAATCCCACTTCCTGGCGACTCTGGTAACCTTATATATAAAACTGAAAACTGGGGCCGCCACTGTAGCGTAGTAGATTAAGCCTCTGCCTGAATGCCAGTTTGTGTCCTGGCTGTTCCACTTCCAATCCAGCTGTCTGCTATGGCCTGGGAAAGCAGTAGAAGATACCAAAGTGCTTGTGCTCCTGCACCCATGTGGAAGACCTGGAAGAAGTTCCTAGCTCCTGGCTTCAGATAGGCCCAGCTCCAGCCGATGCAGCCAATTGGGGAGTGAATCGCAGACGGAAGACCTCTCTATCTCACCCTCTCTCTGTCTGCAACTCTGCCTTTCAAATAAGTAAATAAATCTTTAAAAAAATACAAAAAAAAAAAAAAAAAAAAACTGAACGCTACAGAACCAAGGCTAAAAATATGGGAGAGATTTTCCTGACAATTCTTGTCTAAAAAATTAAAATGTTTGAGATTACCAATTAAAATCATGTATAAGAAGAACAATTGCTAATGTTTATACAACTTTCTTTCAGCAAAGAATTCTTATTCCTCTCTATAGCTGCTTAAATTATGCAATATGAAATTTACTTTCTGTAATCTTCCAAAACTTAAAAAGTAATACACAGTTCTTAATAATTACAATCAATAATTTTGTTCTCTGCATTTTCCTAAAAGATATTTGAAAATATCCACAGAAAAATAGAATTAAAAGATGATTTTATTTTGGTACAAAATGTTTTGAAATCCGTGCATAGTATTTTTATAATATACATTTTCCATATGCATGGATTTCAAAAAAATTTTTGCACCAAAATAAGCTTGTCTTTTAATGCACTTTTCCAGGGACTTTTTGAAGTACCCTTATATGTGGACTAGACACTCTTCACCACATTATGGAAAAATCACTGACATAAAAATAATTTCACCAACCATAGTTTACCTTTAGTGAACCTTCCAAACATAAAATTGAAAATAAGATTTAACACTATTGAAATCTGATTAACTATTTTCTTTTCTGTGTAGTATTCTTTTTTAAAGATTTATTTATTTATTTATTTTGAGAGAGTTACAGAGAGGGAGTATGAGAGAGAAAGAGAGAGAGAGGGAGAGACAGAGAGAACTTCCATCCGCTGGTTTATTCCCCAGTTGGCTGCAAAGGCCAGGGCTGGGCCAGGTGGAAGCCAGGAGCCAGGAGTCAGGTGTTTTTTTGTTTGTTTGTTTGTTTGTTTTTAAGATTTATTTTATTTATTTGAAAGAGTTACAGAGAGAGGTAGAGACAAAGAGAGAGGTCTTCCATCCGCTGGTTCCTTCCCAGATGGCCTCAACAGCCAGAGCTGTGCCGATCCGAAGCCAGGAGCCAGGAGCTTCATATGGGTGCAGGGGCCCAAGGACTTGGGCCATCTTCTGCTGCTATCCTAGGCCATAGCAGAGGGCTGGATTGGAAGAGGAGCAGCTGGGATTAGAACCAGTGTCCATATGGGATGCTGGTGCTTCAGGCCAGGGCTTTAACCTGCTGCGACACAGTGCCAGCCCCAGGAGTCAGGTGTTTTATCTAGGTCTCCCATGTGGGTGTCCAGAGCCCAACACTTGGGCCACCCTCTGCTGCTTTTCCCAGGCCATTAGCAGAGAGCTAGATTAGAAGTGGAGCAGCTGGGACACAAACCAGCACCTATATGAGATGCAGCATTGCAGGTGATGGCTTTACCGATACACAACGCTGGCTCCAGAAATGTCTCTTTTCTAGAAGTGGCAATAGACGTGACCCTTGAAAAGCAGAGCCATGAGTCTAGCTTTCTAGTTGAGGTGGTGCTAAGGTGTCAAATTTCATTCCAGTGAGAACATAAAAGACTCAGTTTCTATGGTACATCAGCTGAAATTGGTTTACATTAATAATTTATGTGCAGAACATGTGTAGTGACATTTAACCTATAAAAATTAACCAATACCTAGATTAGGCAAACCCACTAGTGGTTAACCTGAAGGGTCAAAATTTTTACAAAGTTACTTTATTCTAAAACCTGAAGGGTCAAAATTTTTACAAAGTTACTTTATTCTTAAACCGCTCAAGTGATAAATTAAATGGACAAAGGACCTGCCATCCTTATATCCTTGGAGGTCTTTCAGTGTGGCACTAATCTACTTTATAAGTTGTGGTGTTATTTTAGCTAATATTCGTGTGTGTGAGCGAGAGACAGAGAGATGGTGATGGATGGGTACAGTGGAGAAAGTTGTCAGAGGTTTTCCCTTAACCTTGTAAACTATGATAGCTTTTGCCCACAAGCAAAGGAACTCATGTGAGGTTCTTACCATGTATCAATGACATCCATTCCCATGTAGTAGTGGGAGACTGGAGACAGTACCACTGGTTCGGTCTGGACCTAACTTACTCTAGCTGGATGGACCTGGACCAGGACTCCATATTTTTGTATTCTGCTCTAACAGAGGGGCCATGATGAGTCCCTGTCTCAAGCACAACTCAGCCCCTGTGTCTAACAATCCTCGGGTGTAGGGCACCAGATCTTTGCTAACTATTGGGTGTTGGTTGTCAACTGCATGGGAGGTTCCAGGAATGATGGACATAGCTCGAGACAGATCCTTGGTGGATTGGTCTTTGGCCTTATGGAAGGATTTAAGTCTTGTATTCAAGATGCTTCTGCCTATGACTTCAGCTGAGTGATGTTAGCTTTTTTTTTTTTTTCCCCTTCAATAAAACTTTAGAGTACAAAAAAAAAAAATACCATCTGCTGGTATTCCCTTTGTCCATGTGTAATTGCTTGAATAAACAGTCATATATCTCTGTGGGGAAGAACCAGGAGACACATTACTGTGCATGTGCAGGGACTTCAAAAAGTTTGTAGGAAAATTGGACTAAAAAATGCATTCATTTGGTGCAAAATTGTTTTGAAATCCACACGTATTTTTTCATAGCATGCATTTCTATGAACTTTTGGAAGCACCACCATGCTTCTTTTGCAGGCTCCTCTCTCCTGGAGACCTAAGCTTTTCTGCAGTGTGTTGACAGTGTGTCCAAAACCTACTCAAGCCCCCAAACTGGACAAAGGATTCTGACTTTTTGTTTAGATGACTGCTTTTAGTTTGTCAATCAATTATCTGATTTCTCTTTGGTTTTCATTTTGTTTTGTTTTTACCACCGCTCACATTGAAGGAATGTCATGTCCTGTTCATCACCTCCACAGTCTTATACCAGTCATAACCTTGCTATTTATAATAACGGCAACCATTTTTCTTCTGACATTGAAACATGGCCAATGAGTTTCTTTTATTTCCTGTTCCTGTCACCCCCATTGCTCTGAGGGAGTCCAGGTCTGTACCAGATCTTCTGTCACCACACTAGCCTGCAGCAGAT
Source organism: Lepus europaeus (assembly GCF_033115175.1). NCBI lineage: Eukaryota > Metazoa > Chordata > Mammalia > Lagomorpha > Leporidae > Lepus > Lepus europaeus. Next base: position 61,877,000 of record NC_084835.1, on the reverse strand, counting down.
GGCCACCTCTGAGCTTCTCCGTGACACTCATTCCCTACCCCTGCAGTGCAAGGAGTTTCCTCTGGACCTTGCTTGGAGTGTGGCCACATGGTGGGTGGCCTTACATAGCACATTCACTCTGGAATGTCCACCTTGCCAAGCCTTTTGATCCTTTTTCCCACACTGCCTTGATGATTTTAGGCATTTCTAATTCACTGAATCTAGGACATACTGCTACCCCAGCAGTATGAAGCAGAGTTTAGCACCATCTGTGGATAAACTCTCCCTTTTCTAACTTTATGATCCACTCCTCTTCATAAAGCACCCTCAGAACACAGAACATTCATTTTCTCCTGGCTCCGAGTCCCCTGCATTGGCTACTCACGGAAGTCTTTTAGAAATCTTTTCATCTATTAACATATAAAACACTTGTCTAAAGAAGGTATATTATGATTAACTTTAGTTAGGTATCTGATCTGGGGAGGAAGATGGGGTCCGACACTGAGTATGGCATGTGCTGTCTCATAGGGCAGAGGCACCTGCGTCAGCTTCCCACCCTAGCACTAGACCTCATCTTTATTATTTTTTAAAGATTTATTTTATTTATTTGAAAGACAGTTACAGAGAGAGGTAGAGACAGAGAGAGAGAGAGCTGTTCCATCTGCTGGTTCATTCCCCAGATGGCCACAATGGCCAGAGCTGTGCCGATCCAAAGCCAGGAGCCAGGAGTTTCTTCCAGGTCTCCCTCGTGGGTGCAGGGGTCCAAGGACTTGGGCTGTCTTCCACTGCTTTCCCAAGCCACAGCAGAGAGCTGGATCAGAAGAGGAGCAGCCGGGACTAGAACCAGCGCCCATATAGGATGCCATCGCTTCAGGCCAGGGCGTTAACCCGCTGTGCTGGACCTCATCTTTTAGAGAGGAGTGACCAGTTGTGCAGGTTCAGAGGGCTTGAGGAATCTGGAGGCTCTGGATAATCAGATGCATGACTTCAGATATCCCGGTAACAATGCATCACACTTCTTCCTGGCCAAACCTTCTAGGCCCTTGCTGGAGTGTCGCAGGTCCCTCAGGGCAGAGAAGTAAACCTTCTCTGGAGTTCTGCTAGCTTCCTAATTACTTTCCTGGGCCTGGTCCTAAGTATTTTCTGTCCTCCAGCGGTAGGCAGAATAATGTGCCCCCAAAATGTCCACATTCTAATTCATGAAACCTATGAAAAAAGAGATGGCACAGCTATTGAGATACCCAACGTTTTAAGATGAAAAATTCGCCTACATTATCTGGGTGGGACTGACATAATCCCAAAGGTCCTTCTGAGAAAGAGACAGGAGGGTGAGAGTCAGAGAAGCAGACAGGAGAATGGACGCAGGGGCTGAGTGCTGGGGTCATTGCCTGGGGGCCTGGAGTCAAGGAATGCCTGAAGCCTCTGGAAATCCTAAGGCTGGGGAGTGGACTGTACCACGGAGCCTCCAGAAAGAACGCATCCCTCCCTGTCGATGTCTTGATCTTGGCCTGCTGAAATCCATTCCAGATTTCTAACCTCCAGACTTGTAAGGCAAGAGCTTGTGTTGTTTTAAGTCCTACGGTTTACAGCAATGTGTCACAGCAACAATATAAAGTGAATGCAATCATTTTTCATTGTCTTTCTGCAAATTTAGTTTTGATTGCCTTCAACGCCATAGCCGTCCAATTCCATAGTCATCATTAGTAGTATTTCCTTCATCTTCTCAAATATCTAACACCTCGTACCTGTTAATGCATTCCCTCCCATCAACACCTCATCCAAGTTCTCTACCACAGAACGTTCTACCCATTAACACTGCTGCCATATACCAGGAGCCACTACCAACAGTGATGGGGCCCTCATCGCCAGCTGGTCAGCATGCATCCAGCTCTCAGATCTCATTCTGGTGCCTGCTTCCTTGGCCTACTTCTGGGAGCCACTGCTTAAGGCCAGTTTCTCAGGAACCATGCTCTGAGACAGACATTCCTGTGCCTGAAACGTCCTGGGGAGTAACACCTGTGGGAGTGATGGAAGGAGAAACGGGGAGAAGGGTTTGACCCATGCTGGAGCAGGAACAGAGGCATCATTGGATCCAATCTGGGGCTCTCTGGCTGCAATGGCCTTTCCCAGTTGACCCCAAGAGAGCAAGGATACCAAGCTTTGTCTCTACCAACAGATCACGCCATGTGAGTTGCTGTGTAACACTGCTGCCTGAGTCAATTCATGTTGCTATAGCAAAAATGCCATCAAACAGGTAGTTGATAAGCAACAGACATTTGTACCTCAGTTCTGAAGACTGATAGCCAAGCACGGGCAGACTTGGCATCTTGGAAGGGTCCATTCCTCCAAGACTGTGCTCACACGGTGAAAAGGCCGGCACGCTCCCTTGGGCATCTTTTATAAGGGCGCTATCCTATTCATGAGAGCTCAGCCTTCATTATCTTTTCATTCCAGCCCAAAGGCCCCCACCTATTGATATAATCACCTTGCTGGTTAATATCTCAACATATGAACTAGGGGGGAGATACATCCATTCAGACCATATCAGAGGCCCAGCCCGGGTGAATGGCTACGTACGTATACATATAATATGATCACAATTGTCATTTTCTGCTCCAGCTGTCCTTGTTGGTGTCTATCTGGCGAAACAATGGACAATCAAGGGTCCCCTCCCCTTAACAAGCTTCCTTTAGCTCCCTAACAAACAAGCAGCCCATAATAGTCATCTTCCTGCCTGTCACATAGTAACTTGCTATCCCCAATAATAATTGTCTTTACTAGAATCTGCTGAACTATCTTTTTAGAATCTATGATACCAGCGCAGCGGCTCAATAGGCTAATCCTCTGCCTTGCCGCGCCGGCACACAGGGTTCTAGTCCCGGTCGGGGCACCGGATTCTGTCCTGGTTGCCCCTCTTCCAGGCCAGCTCTCTGCTGTGGCCAGGGAGTGCAGTGGAGGATGGCCCAAGTGCTTGGGCCCTGCACCCCATGGGAGACCAGGAGAAGCACCTGGCTCCTGCCTTCGGATCAGCGTGGTGCGCCGGCCGCAGTGTGCCAGCCGCGCCGGCCATTGAAGGGTGAACCAACGGCAAAGGAAGACCTTTCTCTCTGTCTCTCTCTCTCTCACTGTCCACTTTGCCTGTCAAAAAAAAAAAAAAAAAAAAAAACTGAACAGAAGAGATTGTAACTGCAGCGTGTGCAGATCAATTCAGACTGACCCATGAGTTACCTTAAGATCCATTTATGGGGGCTGGCGCTGTGGCACAGCTGGTTTTTTAAAACCCCAGCCTGGCCTGGCACCACGGCTCACTAGGCTAATCCTCCACCTGCGGCACTGGCACACCGGGTTCTAGTCCTGGTTGGGGCGCCGGGTTCTGTCCTGGCTGCTCCTCTTCCAGTCCAGCTCTCTGCTGTGGCCCAGGAGGGCACTGGAGGATGGTCCAAGTGCTTGGGCCCTGCACCTGCATGGGAGACCAGGAGGAAGCACCTGGCTCCTGGCTTCGGATCGGCGCAGTGCACCAGCCATAGCAGCCATTTTGGGGGTGAACCAACGGAAAAAGGAAGACCTTTCTCTCTGTCTCTCTCACTGTCTAACTCTGCCTGTCCAAAATAAATAAATAAACAAACAAACAAACTTAAAAAAAAAAGAAAAACCCAGCCTGAAATGTCAGCATCGCAGATTGGCACTGGTTACAGTCCCGGCTGCTCCACTTCCAATCCAGTTCCCTGCTAATGTGCCTGGGAAAGCAGCAGAGCATGGCCCAAGTCCTTGGGTCCCTGTACCTACATGGGAGACCTGGAAGAAGCTCCTGGCTCCTCGCTTCAGACTGACTCAGCTCTGGAATTTGTGGCCATTTGGGAAGTGAATTAGCAGATGGAAGACCTCTCTCTCTCTGTCTCTACCTCTAACTTTGTCTTTCAAATAAATAAAAATAAATCTTAAAAAATCCATTTATGATGTTCAATGACTCACATACAACAATGTTCAGTGGCCATCTTTCTTTCTTTTTTTTACTTAATTTATTTGAAAGGCAGAGTAACAAAGAGAGAAGAGACAGAGACAGAAAGAGATCTTTGATTTGCTGGCTCACCCCCTAAATGACTGCAACAACTGGGCCTGAACCAGGCACAAGCTAGGAGCCTGGAACATGATCCAGGTCTCCCACGTAGGTAGCAGGGGCCCAAGTTTCTGCTGCTTTCCCGGCTTCATTAGCAGAGAGCTGGATCACAAGTGGGACGGTTGGTATTCCAGCAGGCATTGGGCCCCATCAGAGGCCATCTTTGAACATGTGATGTGCGGAAAGACATAAATCCTTAGTGCACATGCTCAAACGACCTTCCACACCCTGCTCCTCTGCACCTATCATGCTCTATCACTTAATTTCACCGCTAACGCCATAAATTCCCAAATATCTTTCTAAATAGGGCAATGGATTTGGCTTTTGTTGTTGTTTTCCCTGTCTCATTAGGCCTGTAATAATAAATCTTCTTTTTCTCAGAAATGGCACCTGGTGCTTCTTTAGTTGGCATTAGTATAGGTGGCAATATGAGAAGTAAAGACATTTGGCTCATTTTCAAAGTAAGGTGTTTAGCTGAAAATTACTAACGACTAGTTGGGTTACAAACCATGGAGTACATGCACCTGGAAAGTCCAGAAGCCAACAGGGTATTGAGAAAATACTTTAAGGGTGGTTAAGTTAGCAAAGCTAAAACAGATGGAGATGATAATAAGGCACAATCGGGAAGAGTGTAACCTGGTAGTACTCAGCCAATGAGGAAACAGGGGAGGGACTTACATCCAAGGAATAAATAGCTTGCTGTAAACTCTCCAGATGTGCCTGCCTACCAGACACCTGTTCTTGCTTCTGCTGCACTTTCCAAGTCCAAGTCCATCCTCCGAGTGGACAGGTGAGGCTATTTCCCACAAGGCAACCCTGTCACGCAACAACACTGGTGTGTTCTCAGCTTTGCTTGTCACCCTTTGGCCCCTTGTCTGCTGAAACTTTACTGGCACCAATTTCTGTGGCTCACACGTTGGTCCCCAGCCCTGCTCGTTACCTCCCACTGTTCCAGGTTGGGGACTCCTTTTCTTGGGGGCCCAGGCAGTGGCACTCATGAGCTCTGGACTTCTCATGCCTCTTGCCCACTCCAGTTCCTGGCCTTGAACCCCCTGCTCCCTTCCTTAGAGTCTTCCTGGCTCTTCTCTGCTCTTGTTGGCACTGATGTGTCATTCTTGCTTCAGGCGAGACAAAGCCTACAGCACAGGGTTTGTGCTCTTAGAAGAGTCTGGTTGGTTCTTTTATACCTCATTCCTCTCTTTTGCACTCATCAAAGCATTCTGAGGAGAGGCAGAAGTGCGAAGGCTGTGAGTTTTCACACATGCACACAGAATTGTGCTTGACCTGTACCCACAGTGCTTCCTTGTTCTGAGTCTGATCCACCCCACCTCGGTGATCCTCCTCATCGAGGGCTTTCTTGGGAAGCTTCTCATTTCCCCCCTTAAACTCAGCCCTCATCAACCCCTCGAGTCTGGTTAGACTTATCTGTGGGTATCTGTTCCTAATTCCTAAACAAGCTTCAGTTATTCTCCCCCATGGAGATTGTGGGCTTCAGGAAATCCCGGGGTGTTGCTCTAACGCAGCTTAAGTAATGAATATGCAATGAAGGTGAACTCCCTGGCATTCTGTCTGCCCGGAGCACAGAGCTTCCTGGGAGGAAGTGCTGCCCCTGGCTTTCCACCACCAAGAGTCCTTGCTGCCTGAGGTGGAGTGAAAACTCATGTGGAATTCATGGCCGTGTCTTAGTACCCAAGTTGGTTAACATCAAAATAACCTTTGAAAAATCCTTATTATTAAACTGCAATGAGATCCATATAGTTCCACCAGTCAGGGAGCCCTGCAGTGGAACTGATTGCTATTTCTTAGTTGAATAGTAATTAGCTTAGCCTCTGCTTAGGGGCTATGTTGTACTAAAACAGCACAGCCAATTCTGTCTTTGAACTCTTTCGTGATATTCAGCATAGTGAGGGGCTCACAATATAGGCAACCCTCAAGAACCATGGGGACTGAAGGCACTCCAGACCCATATCTCTTGTCTCACACTCAGTAATGGCAAGTGGAATCATCTATTTACATTAGCTAAAATAAACAAGTCAAACAAATGTGCAGCGTGAGTCTGCTGTGTATATAGGAAAGAGATCAGAAGAAAAAACATTACTTATTTTTTAAAAGGCTATTAGCTCTGGATATAGAATATGAATGATTTTATTTTGTATTCCATGTTTTGATAGTTTCCAAATTTTTTTTTCTAACAAGTATGCATTTCTAAAAGCTTTTCTTTTCTGGTTATAAACACAATACATGACCACTGTGGAGAATTTAGAAAAACACAAATATGTGAAAGAAAATAGAGTCTGTCTTTATGGCCCACCCCCATCACCTAGAGAAAGTAACTATTAACTGTTTTGGTATATTTCATTCCACATTTTCTGTGCTCCCAGATACGAATGTATAAATGTAAACATCAATTGACATTCAGTCATGCATCTTGTTTTATTTTGCTCTCTCTCAACATTGTATGGTGAGCTGTTTTTTCTTACCCTTAGTTTTCTTTTCTAAATTTTTACTTATTTACTTTGTTCTTGAAAGGCACACAAAGAGAGACAGACAAAGACTGTGACAGAGAGACACAGAGTGCTCCCATCCTCTGGTTCGCTCCCCAGATACTCAACAACAGCTAGGGCTGGGTTAAGCTGAAGCCAGCAGCCAGGAACTCCTTCCATGTCTCCCACGAGCATGGCAGGAACCCAAGTACTTAAGCTGTCACCTGATGCCTCCCAGTGTGGGCATCAGCAGGAAGCTGCAATCAGAAGTGGAGCCAAGACTTGAACCCAAGCACTTTGATATGGGATGTGGGTGTCCCAAGTAGCGTCTTAACCACTGCATGAACTACTTGTCCCACCCTTAATTTTCAAAACACGATTTTTAACAAAGGCAGGATATTATAGTATACTTCCTCACAATTAGGCATGGATCTTATCTCCAGTTTTTTTATATTAATATCAAAAATATACATGATGTGTTGAGTAAAGTTGTATGGAAATATTTAACCACATATCAAATTTTTTCCCTGAGACATATTACAAATAAGTAGGGTGTAGATTACTTTCATAATCAGAAAAAAGAATATTAAAATATCAACCTTTGACATGTGCAAAATGACCTGCCAAGAGCTAACACCAATAGGTTTGGGGAAAATAAGCCATCTTTTCTTAGCCTGCCTGTGGTTAGTGGAAGAAGCTGAGGCCCAGTACAGGTGGGTGTTCAGTAAGCTATCTTCCTTTTCTTTGGAGAGGGAAGAGGTGTTAGACTGAGCAAAGCTTACTTGGTTGCATGGAAGAGGGAGAGAAAAGTCATTTTATTTTTTAAGGCTTTATTTGAAAGGCAGAGTTACAGAGAGGGGAAGAGACAGAGAGAGCAAGAGATCTTCCTTTCACTGGTTCACTCGCCAAATGGCCGCAACAGCTAGGACCAAGCCAGGCTGAAGCCAGGAGCCAGGAGCTTCATCTGGTTCTCCCACCTGGGTAGCAGGGGCCCAAACACTTGGGTTATCTTTTGCTGCCTTTCCAGGTTCATTAGCAGGGAGCTGGATGGGAAATGGAGCAGCCACGACTCAAAAACCAGCCCCTCTCTAAGGAATGCTGGCGTTGCAGACAGCAGCTGAACACCCTGCACCACAACACTGGCCTGGAGAAGTCATTTTACAGGCAGGACCTCGAAACAAAGCAGCAGCCAGGACGGTGCAGATGGCTGAGCCAAGAGACAGTGACATCTGGGCACCCACACTGAGGGAACCCATTACCCCCGCACTCAGTACAGGATAAACTGCATGAGAATTGAGAAATTTCTTCCAGACTATTATTTCATGTTGTGTTTTGCATCATTTGCGCCCATTTGTTAAAATATGCAGAGAAAATGATTGGTTAAGATCTTGCCGGAACACTGCAGGAGGAAGCAACAGGCTAACTTCTCCCTAGAAGTACGCTGACATTCTTCTCAAGTTCATTTCGTCCCTTGTGTATCAGTGTGTTTCACATTTGAGAAAACAACTCAACCCCTTTGCAAAACAAAAAACAGTGGGGTTTCCTTATTTGGATTTTTTAAAATCCCCAACAATTTTGAGAAATGGTTTTAAAAGATGTGAGTTAAACCTTAAGCTTTCTCTCTGCTGTAAGATTGAAAGCTATATAAAAGTATTTTCACCAACAAAGTGGGGGGCATCATTATTTTTAAAGCCATGAAATAAAATATTCAGTGACTAATCCTTATGGAATACTATAGCCTACAAATGACATAAATGTATGTGTCCTTGGATAATTTTATTTTAATACACAATTGCAAAAATTTATAGCAAACATATGTTTTGTAGTTTAGGCAAACTTCTTCCCCTGTAAAAATGAGGACACGAAACTGTAGCATTAGAGCACGTCATCCATTATAATAATGGACATGATGGCCCTTGTAAAAAGTGGCTTTTCTTTGAAGACAGTGACAGATAAACCAAGCCACCGCAACCTCTCTCTACACAGCTAAATTAGGAGACTCTATTATCAATCATGTTGAATTTGTTGATATACTTTTTATGTCAGGTTGGAACAGCACTTGCCTGTTATAGTTACCATCAAGTTCCTCATATTTTTCAAACCAGATGTTTTCAGGAGAAAGCAGAGTGGCATTTGATGTGGAAGGAAGGAGTTTATCACACCAATTGTGATAAAGAAAACCACACTCAAAGCTATAAAACTTGGGAGAGAGTGAAACTTAAAATATCTCCAGAGGGAGGAAATTAATTCCAAATAATGAGCACCAAAAAAAAAAAATAGAAAGATTATTCACATTAATATCCTATTACACTAATTACTGACAATTGTGCAATTTTAGAAGATCTCATAATCTGCTCATTTCATGTATATCTGACTTTGAAAATAACACTGTGAGTTAGGAATTTATTATCTGTGTTCTTCAGATGAGAAAAGTAAAGAGAAATAGGGCTACTTGAAAGTTACAGATCTGTTTACTGTCAGGATGGAGCCTGGGACCAGGATACCTGCTTCCAGATCTGTAGCTCTGGTTGCATGAATATATGTGACTTCTCACAATGTGTGTTGTGTGATCCATAGACTGATACCACTGTAGTTGTTCAATTCAGAGAACAGTCACTAATCTCTTAAACTTTAGGAGTATAGTTCAAATCCTATGTTTCTGAGCATCGGGGTTTTTTTTCCCAAAAAAATACTTTCATGTAATTATTTCTATATTTTTAAAATATTTTATTTATTTATTTGAGAGGTAGAGTTACAGACAGTGAGAGGAAGAGACAGACAGAAAGGTCTTCCTTCCACTGGTTCACTCCCAAGATGGCTGCAATGACCAGAGCTGCGCCAATCTGAAGCCAGGAGCCAGGAGTTTCTTCTAAATCCCCCAAGTGGGTGCAGGCGCCCAAGCACTTGGGCCATCTTCCACTGCTTTCCCAGGCCACAGCAGAGAGCTGGATTGGAAGTGGGGCAGCTGGGACTAGAACCGGCACCCATATGGGATGCCAGCACCACAGGTTGAGGATTAACCTCTGCGCCACAGTGCCGGCCCCTATTTCTATATTCTTAACAAAATATATTAAGCAAGCAATCAGAATTCTGTTATCTTCATTTACTAGTAAAGAAAGCAGACAGTTAAATTACACATCTGGGGCCTGCATTGTGGCAAAGTGAGTTAAGCCACCTCCTGAGATGAAGGCATCCATACTATATGCAGTGCAGGTTTGAGTCCTGGATGTTCTGTTTCTGGTTCAGCTCCTTGCTAACACACCTGGGAAAGCAGTGGAAAATGGCCAAGTCTCTGGGCCACTGCACTCATGTAGGAGACCTGGATGGAGTTCAGGCTTCTCTCTCTCTCTCTCTCTCTCTCTCTCTCTCTCTCTCTCTCCCTTTCAAATAAATAAAATCTTTTTAAAATAAAATTACATATCTGAACTCAAATGAACTGAAAGATGGCATAGATTGGAGGAGAGTTTAGGTCTCCCAGTGCTGTTCTGGGGTCTGTGTGCTATGCCCACTGGCTTGTGGGAGGCTGAGAAAATCTTGCACAGCCAACATTGCTTTCTTCATGGAGTCCAGACAATCCATGACAATCTGGCACTGGGACTTGGGTTTGGGTCTATGTTCGCTGACTCCTTCATTAATTTCTAATGCTCACCTATTGTGATCACACCCCTTCTGCACTGTGTTTCTTTCAATTCTGGCCCATCGAGGAGCTGTGATGTGTACAGTTTAATACTGGCAGATGGGTTAAGTCTAGAACTTCACCACCAATGACCTCACTCTACCCCTCCAGCCAAGTACGTTTTTGAGCAGGTAGTGTGAACCGGTCACTATGTGAAGTGCTTTATGTATATTTCCCTATTTAAGCCTCACCATACTATCATTATCATCCTTCTTAAATAAGTTGGAAATTAACTGGCCTGACTTATAAAGTTGGGAAGTAACAAAACCGTGATCCAAACCCAGACAGCTTGACTCGAGTCCTGATACTGAACCGCCATGCTCCTTGTCTTACGTCTCTACCCTGAAGCTGTGTGGTTTTCAATTTTGTCAATGTGTCAATCTCTAAATAAGAAGAATGGCGCTTTTTTTCTTTGGGGGCATATCTCTCTCACCTTTCTTACTCCCTCTCAATTCAGTTCTCTCCAGCGTCAATCATTACCGGATGATGTTTAACCTCAGAGGCAAACCTCAGTGACAGGTCCCATTTTCTGGGAAACCCCACAGATGTAACAATATTTCCCTTGTGTAAACTGGCATTTGATCTTGGGCTCCTCAAGGCTCCCCGTTGGCCTCCGATGCAGCGCTGACTGTCCAAAGCAGTGTGTGATAAATTGCATGTTCCTCCAGCATCCATGCTTTAAGAACAGAGTCATTCATCTACATTCCACAGTTTCTGTGTCACTGTCAATGATGCCTGATCACGTTTGTAATCTGGTAAGGCGAAAGAGTCCCCCAAATGTCAAAGTGCATATTGTGACACAGCTTTTCCCCGCCCGCATTGCATCCTCAAGTGTAACTGCACAGAAAAAGCTGAACAGTACTGAACATTGCACAGTCTAGCTTCACTCAGGCCGTGATGGGCATGGAGAATTGGTAATCTTTCGAGAGTCACCAAGCTTACTGAAAAATTGCCAGGATGTAGTTCTTTTAATAGTTGCCAAATGCCTTTTATGAGAACCAGGAATGCACTTTAGAGATTCTTATGCTATTTCCTCCACATTTCCTGTGCATTAAAACTCAGCGCACCGCAGTGTGCCTTGATCTTATCAAACACAGGCTTTTCATGAGCTGACCAGGTGTTTTTCACTAGGGTTTGCACTTTCAATGTGAAGACTTTTGTTTGAAATCGTTAATACTTTGTTCAATGTAGGACACATAGTACTGAGTAACACTACAAGTGACTGCGGGTACAGGAAAATGCGAATTTCTACAAATTTAAAAGTCATTCTGGAAAGCCAGTCCTGGAATGCACTTTAATGTGTATATGCTAGTCAAATAGCCCTGTATACACAAAATCATTAGAACAACAGGAGGATCAGAACCGCGATCTGTTAACTTGCTAAGCATTTGTCTGAACTTAGTGCAATTTGCTGAGATTACCCTGCTTTGGTAGCAAAACATATAAAAATGAAGATAGTTAAGCACTGGAAAGGCACACTGCAAGAAGAACTTCTTTTTTAACTAAAGAAGCCTGGGTGTATAGAAAAAAGAGTGCTAAGGCTGCAGATAGAAGGCTTGATGCTGCGGAGCTGTTGGGAGTTGGGAGACAGCACTTATTGCCCTGACAGTTAGTCAAGGTTTCTGTTGCCTTTTAAAAAAAAGATTTATTTACTTATTTGAAAGGCAGAGTTATAGAAAGGCAGAGGCAGAGAGACAGAGAGAGAGGTCTTTCACCCACTGGTTCCCTCCCCAAATGGCTGCAACAGCTGGAGCTGGGCCTATCCAAAGCCAGGAGCCAGGAGTTTCTTCCAAGTCTCCCACATGGGTGCAGGGGCCCAAGGACTTGGGCCGTCTTCTACTGCTTTCCCAGGCCATAGCAGAGAGCTGGGTTGGAAGTGGAGCAGCTGAGACTTGAACCAGCGCCCATATAGGATGCCGGTGCTGCAGGCAGTGGCTTTACCCTGCTAAGCCACAGCACCAGCCCCTCCATTGCCTTTAAAACTCAAGTTCCCAGAGCTAGCTGCTCAGTTCTGCTGCCCTGACTGGCTCCTCTGACTTTAAAGGCCTTTTCCTAGCCTGGGATCAAATCCTTGGAGCATGATCCTCTAGGCTCAGGCCCCTTTGCTGTAGTGAATTGGGAATCTGCCACTGTTAGCTTGGCTTCAGGATGGGAATGGTGTGTAAATCTTGAGCTCAATTGTTTGACTCACTGCATGTCCATTTCACGCTGCCGCTGCCACTCGGGTGTCTAGAGGGCCGTGACAAGAGCCACCGTTCCGCCCACCGTGGTCTGGGGGTTGAGAACATTCCCTAAGTAGACAGACAGAATCTTTCCTGCTGTACCACAGACTGCTTTGAGGCATCTCAGAACAGAGGAAGGTGTGCTGTCCACCTAAATGCTGCCAGACAGCGGGCACTGGGCGGCCTCGCAATTGCTGGTGCTTGCTTGGCAGAGGCTAAACTCAGTTTTGATATTCTGCTCCTCCACAGGCAGTTCCTGTCCAAGGGAGCAGTGACTCACAGGTCTCCCTCCCCATGATCCAGGCCCCACAGGTCGGGCAGTCCGGCTCTACTCTCTTGCAAACTATTGTTTGTACCTCCATGCCATGCTCTGCTATTTGTGTATAATTTTTTTTTTGAGAGGCCAAGAGAGATGGAAACACAGGCAGCTCCCATCCAGTAGTTTCCCCTAAATGCTGGCAATGGCTATAGTGGAAGCTAGGAGCCAGGAACCAGGAAGTCACTCCAGGTTTCCCCCATGGGTGGCAGGAACCCAATTATTTGAGCCATCATTGCTGTCTCCGAGGGTCTGAAATGGCAGGAAGCTCCGGTCAGAAGCCAGAGCAGAGAATCAAACCCAGGCATTTAGGCCAAATGACTGCCCTGTGTTTTTCATCCTTAAAACACATTTCATGGGGGCCGGTGCTGTGGCTCAGCAGGTAAAGCTGCCATCTGCAGCACTGGCATCTCATACGGGCACTGGTTTGAGTTCCGGCTGCTCCACTTCTGATTCGACTCCCTGCTGATATGCCTGAGACAGCAGCAAGAAGATAGCCCAAATACTTGGGCCCCTGCATCCACAGGGGAGACCCTAAGAAGCTCCTGGCTCCTGGCCTCAGACCGCACAGCTCAAGCCATTGCAGCCATCTGAGGAGTGAATTAGCGAATGAAGCTCACTCTCTTTCTCTCTCTCTCTATCCCTGTAACTGTTCCTTTCAAATAAATAAATAAATCTTAGACACACACGCACACACACCTTGCCTTATAAAACCAGAGACAAACCCCAGAGATGCTGGCAGCTATTTTCGATCAAATCCTACCAATTCTGGACATAACCTGACTTCCCCTCACCCCACTCCAGCTGCCCCCGCCCCATCCCCAGGCCTCTGCGCAGCCGCAGTGGCTGCCCTGCGGAGGGGAGGGAGGCCTGTGTCACCTCTATGGCGCAGGTCGCGGTTACTCACCGGGTCACAGGGCAGCGGCTCCCCGCCGCCTACCATGTGATGCTCATTTTCCCGCCTCATCTCAGGTAGAGAGCACAGCCAGAGAGCACCACGAGGCTGTTGAAGCCAGCAGCGGAGCCGAGATTTCTTCCAAAATCTCAGAAAGGCGACAAAGAGGCCGGCCACGGATGAAATCGGCCTCCCTTGGGCAGCTTCTGAACCCCATCACCTCAGCGAGCAGGCGGCTCAGTGGGTCATGGAGGCCGGGGGCTAAGCGGGGCTGAGGACTGGAGAGGTTTCCCGGCAAGACCGGTGTCAGGAAGGAGGCTGCGCGGCCTGGAGCCCTGGGGAGGGGATGGTGGTGGGTACTCGGGAAGCGGAGTTCGACGTTCTGTGTTTTTTGCTGCTTTTCCGCTTTTCAAAGCCCATCTCGGGGTCGTTTAGGGTAGCGCTTTGCAAGTGCAGGCTCGGAACTTCTTTGCACCTTTAAAAATTACTGAGAACTGCGTAGAACTGTGTATGAGTTTTATCCATCAGTATCTACCGCCTCACAAAACAGGGAACATTACGACTATCTTTCTTAAAACACTCGTGACCCTCTTAGATGTTGACATTTTTATGAGATGGAACAGTTTTTTCCAAAACAGAAGAGTGGTATTGTTTTACATTTTTGCATTTTTTTTGTTCTCCAGTCTCTTAAACAATTCTGCCTCTGGTGCTATCATATGTCATACAGCTCCTGGAAAACCTCACTGGACACCCAGACAGAATGTAACAAGATAAGGAACATCTTGGCATTACTATGAAAACAGTTTGGACGTCCCAGGCTGCCTCTAAGAGTCTTGGGAACCCCAGGGCCCCCAGTTTGAGAACCCCTGGATTAGGAGGTTGGAAGGCAGAGTTATCTCCACAGTGGAGCAGGCCACCGTATTGCCGTTTGGCTGATACCTTATAGCACACAACTATAGGTGAGGGTTTCCAAGGAATCATCCTTTTGATAAAAATCGTCGTGGGAAAACCATAGTCATTTTTGGATATCTGCCAGAGATTGGGTCCAGATTCTTTGCAAATGCTCAAGTCCGTTATATAAAATGGTGCAATATTTGCATATAATCTATGCACATCTTCCCTTACACTTTAAATAAACCCTAGATTATTTATAATAGCTAAAAGAAGTGCCATGTAAATACTTGACATACTCTATTGTTTAGGAATTGATAACAAGGAAAAATAGTCTATAAGGTAAATACAGATGCAGTTTTTTTTTTCCTGAATGGTTTCCATCTATGGCTAGTTATATTCATGGGGTTAGAACTGCTAGTATAGAGGGCTGACTCGCCCTCACAAAGCACTATATCCTTATTTTTTGAAAGTGTAGCAATTTGTAGGAAATGGAATTCCCTGGGTTTCCCTAAACCCCTTTGACGACTCTTTTTTCAGTCTCCTGTACTGGCTTCCCCTCTACCTAAATGTGCAGAGGAGAGGAGGAAAGAGAGGGAATTGTACTCATGATAGCCTGGACAGAGCAAAGTCTCCAAGTACAAGCAGGCATCTTCTGTGTCTGATCTGGGCAGCTTTCTGGGTTGCAGTGAGAAGACCGGTAAGACTTCTCAACACAGGAGAATTTGCAGTGTTCTGAGTGTTCGCTTTGTGCGGTTGCCCCAGACAATTTCGTCCAGTCCCATGGCTTTCTGTCCTTCTATCTTCAAAACACTCTAAGGACCACTAGTGCCTCTGAGTGCCACAATGAAAATGTAATTGTCTACGTGATGTCTTCCCTTTTATGTCTTGAAGACAACTCAAATTTAACAGAGCTGAAACTGCACTCTCTGTCTTTTCACTCAGTGTACACACTCAGCCTTGTTCCTTCTTTAGTTTTATCACCTTAGGAATCGGCATCATAGTCCTCCAAGTTGCCCTGACTTACAAATCTGGAAGTTGTTCTTGAGATCTACTCATCTAGACCCAGCCATCCCAGTATTTCACCTAGTCTTGCTGATTGTGATTGCACATTGTAGCTCTAATACGTTAGCATTATTCAGTGCTACTACCCTAATCTGGGTGTACCATCATATTTTGCCTGGGCTACTCACCAGCATCCTTTCTAACTATTCTTACATCCACATACATTATCATCCTCTCTACTATCTCCAACTAATTTTCTTTAAAAATTCATTTATTTACTTGAAAGTCAAAGTTACACAGAGAAGGAGATGCAGAGAGAGAGAGAGAGAGAGATCTTCCATCCGCTTGTTCACTCTGAAGTCATGAACCCATCCAAAGCTGCGCCGATGCAAAGCCAGGAGCCAGGAGCTTCTTCTGGGTCTCCCACATGGGTGCAGGGGCCCAAGGACTTGGGCCATCTTCTACTGCTTTCCCAGGCCATAGCAGAGAGATGGTGGAGCTGGAACACTAACCGGCGCCCATATGGGATGCTGGCACTGCAGGTGGCAGCTTTACCCACTATATCACAGTGCCAGCCCCTCCAATTAATTTTAAAACATCAGATATGTGTATATCACTCTCCCGTCTATAATTTTTCCTTGGATTTTCAGTATTCTTAGGCTGTTCTGACCCTGTCTGCTTTGGCTGTCTCCATTACTCTGTCTTCTCCACCCACAATTGATTTCTCCAGTGGTCTACATTGATGTGTTGAGCATTACACCTTGGTCCAGGCACTAATTACAAGGCCAAGAATCCTGTTCTTGTGAAAATTATATCGAAGAGTATGGAATTGAGCTACAAGCAGCCATACCCATAAATGTCCAAGATAATTTCCTATGGTAAAATTGCTATGAAGAAAAAAAAATGTGGTAGAAAATAATAACAAGCTACTTTAAAGTGTGTGGTCAGGGGAGACCTGTCTGTGAAGCACTCAGAATCACAAGGGGAACCAGATCAGCCACGTCACTATATGGGAGCAGAGCATTCCAGGTGGTAGTCAACACCAGTCAATGGAAAACATAGACCAGTGTAGCTGGTTCATAGTGTTAGTTTTCTACTGGCTGCTAAGAAAAGGCCGGCGCCACGGCTCACTAGGCTAATCCTCCGCCTGCGGCGCCGGCACCCCAGGTTCTAGTCCCAGTTGCTCCTCTTCCAGTCCAGCTCTCTGCTGTGGCCCGGGAAGGCAGTGGAGGATGGCCCAGGTGCTTGGGTCCTGCACCCGCAGGAGAAAGCGTCAGGTTCTTGGCTTCAGATCAGTGCAGTGCGCCGGCCGTAGTGGCCATTTGAGGGGTGAATCAATGGAAGGAAGATCTTTCTGTCTCTCTCTCACTATCTAACTCTGCCTGTCAAAAAAAAAAGAAAGAAAGAAAAGAAAAGCAACACCGACTTTATTTGTGGCTTAAAACAGCAAAAATGTGCTTTATTACAGTTCTGGAGATCAGAATACTAAAATGCATCTCCTTAGGCTAAAATTGAGGTTTCACCAGGGCTGTGTTCTTTCCTGGAGGTTCTGGGGAGAAAATATTAACTTCCACCTTCCAGCTTCTGGTGGCTTCCTATGTTCCTTGGCTCATGGCCCTCTACCTCCATCCTCAAAGCCAGTAACATGAGTCTTTTTCTTTCTTTCTTTCTTTCTTTCTTTCTTTCTTTCTTTCTTTCTTTCTTTCTTTCTTTCTTTCTTTCTTTCTTTTTGTGGAATTTTAGGTAAAGAATTTTAAAACAGCCAATATTTTAAAAACATTTAGCAAGGGGCCTGTGCCCTGGCACAGTAGGTTAATCCTCCGCCTGTGGTGCCAGAATCCCATATGGGCACTGGTTCTGGTCCTCGCTGCTCCTCTTCCAGTCCAGCTCTCTGCTGTGGCCTGGGAAAGCAGTAGAAGATGGCCCAAGTGCCCAGGCCCCTGCATCTGCATGGGAGACCAGGAAGAAGCACCTGGCTCCTGGCTTTGGATTGACGTAGCTCTGGCTGTTGCTGCCATTTGGGGAGTGAACCAACGGAAGGAAGACCTTTTTGTCTGTCTCTCCCTCTCACTGTCTATAACTCTACCTCTCAAATAAATAAAAATCTTTTAAAAAAAAAAAGCACTTAGCAAAAAACTCTAAATAAGAAAATGCTTTTGTGCTATAAGAAATATTTCTAACCTGTCTACCTAATGTATATAGTAAATATAAGATGATTTTCACAAATCACATACAATTTTATTATTTTACAGTTATTCATTTATAAATGCCTATGAACATTAATATCATCCTTAGCACAGTTATTAGAATACAAGGTATGCAGATACAATGATCTTGGTATCATTTTGCTACATGCTATGTGAAATGAATGTACAAAATATTACCGTAATTTTCTCATAAGATGGTTTGAGAAGTATATGAAATAAGATAGAAAAATAACACTCCATAATAAGTGGACAGTGAGGATTATTGCTATTGTATCTGTGTCATATATTTTAATTACAATATTTATTTAGTATTAGTATAATTCTATAATTATACTAGTCTTAATTTATCAAGTAATGTGAAGATACTTCAAAAAGTTTATGGAAATGAAATGTGTTCCTCTTGGTGCAAAAATTTTTGAAATTAATGCAAAAAGTTAGTGGAAAATGTGTATTACGAAAAAACTATGCATGGATTCCAAATATTTTTGCA
Source organism: Lepus europaeus (assembly GCF_033115175.1). Lineage (NCBI taxonomy): Eukaryota > Metazoa > Chordata > Mammalia > Lagomorpha > Leporidae > Lepus > Lepus europaeus. Next base: position 61,858,719 of record NC_084835.1, on the reverse strand, counting down.
CCAAAATAAATTTGCACTTTACTTACATTTTCTACAAACTTTTAAGTACCCTTGTATAATATAATTGAATTTTCTTAATGTTAATGATGTATTTAAAATATAAACAAATAATATAATACATTATTACTTTTTTTTCAGTATCTGCCTGCTATGGGTTGAATTATGTGCCACCAAATTCAAATGTTGAAGCTGTAATACTCGTTACCTCAGAATGTGACCTGAGGTCATTTCATAGGCTATCAAGTGAAAATGAGGTCGTTAGGTTGGGCTCTAATCCAGTATGACGTATGTCTTAATGAAAGCAGAAAATTTGGAGACTGTCATGTGAAGACGAATGTGGACTGGGAAGTTGCTTAAGTCAAGGAACAGCAAGGTCTGCCAGCAAATCCCAAGAAGTTAGGTGAGAGGCAGAACAGATTCTTCCGCTTCAATGAAGAAATTACCAACCTTGCCAGCACCTTGATCTCAGTCTCTTAGCCTCCAACACTATGAGGAAATTAATAGTCATTGTTTCAGCCACTTGGTTTGTGGTGCAGTCGTCCCCAGTTATCTGCAGTTTTGTTTACAGGGCCACGGCATCTTTTGCTACACTGCAGAACTCAATGATGGGGACTTCAAAAAATTCACACAAGAATGGTATTTAAAGATTAAGTCTGGGGCTGGTTCAGGTAGGTACCAACTTTAGCACAATGCAACACCTCCATGGTTCACTCTTGCTCCCAAGTTGCAGAAAACATCTAGTGTGGCCAGGGAGAACCCTGGCTCTTCTTATCTCAAAGATGAGATAGAAAGAGGAGGAGGAGGAGGAGGCGGTGGCAGCCGTGGCGGCTGTGGGCTTAGCTGCCCATGGCCAACCATGGTACAAAAATATTAGATGAAAAATTCCAGAAAGAAGCAACTCATGAGTTTTAAATTATGTGCCCTTTTGATAGCCTGATAAAACCTGGAGCCATTCTACTCCACCCCACCTGGGATGTCAGTTGTCCTTTGTCCAGTGTATCTAGGTTGTATACACTACCTGCCCTTCAGTCATTTAATGGCCAGCAGTCATCAGACTGAATGTCACAATATTGCAGGGCTTGTGTTCAAGTCACGGGTACATAGTAGCCTAATGCTACATCACAACGTCTACAGTATTCATTTCACTTCATCTCACCACATGTGCACCCTATCAGTTCTCACCACAAAAGGGTGAATAAATATAATATTTTGATATGGAGAAACAGAGGTTACATTCATGACTTTTACTATAGTATATATAGTATAGTATATTGTTAGAATTGTTCTATTTTATTATTAATTATCGCTGTCAGTATTTTAATGTGCATAATTTGTAAATTATCTTTATAATAGATATGTTTATTGTATATATATATATATGTATGAAAAATCATAGAATACAGAGAGTTCAGTACTATCTTTGTGGGGCCAGTGTTGTGGCATAGCAGGTTAAACCACAGCCTGAAAAGCTGGCATGCTGTATGGGCACAATTCAAGTCCCAGCTGCTCTACTTCAGATCCAACTCCCTGCTAATGCACCTGGGAAAGTAGGAAAGCAGCATAAGATGGCCCAAGTAGTTGGGATCCTGAAGCCCAGATGTGAAGTTCCAGGCTTAGCCAGGTTTAGTCTCTGCCATTGCAGTCATTTGGGGAGTGAACCAGCAGATGGAAAATCTCTGCCTTTCTGTTTCTTTCTTTCCTTGTGTTACTCTACCTTTCAAATAAATAAATATTTTAAAAAAATACTATCCATGGGTTCAGGCGTCCACTGTAGAACTTGGAAGGTATATGCCGACGCCGTGGCTCAACAGGCTAATCCTTCGCCTAGCGGCGCCGGCACACCAGGTTCTAGTCCCGGTCGGGGTGCCAGATTCTGTCCCGGTTGCCCCTCTTCCAGGCCAGCTCTCTGCTATGGCCTGGGAGTGCAGTGGAGGATGGTCCAAGTGCTTGGGCCCTGCACCCCATGGGAGACCAGGATAAGCACCTGGCTCCTGCCTTCGGATCAGCGCGGTGCACTGGCTGCAGCAGCCATTGGAGGGTGAACCAACAGCAAAGGAAGATCTTTCTCTCTGTCTCTCTCTCTCACTGTCCACTCTGCCTGTCAAAAATAAAGAAAAAAAAAAAAAAAGGACTTGGAAGGTATCCCTACTCTGCTTTATCATGGCCACCCTAGCAGACTGATGCCCTCTCTACTGGAAAATGAGGAAGAATGTCCAGATGGGTTTCAGGGCACAGCAGCACAGGCAGAGACACCAAGGGTGTTTTCCTGTCTTTCTCCTTGATCACTGCTGAAATTCCATTGTCTTCCCAGGTCTAGTCCAAAAGCCTTTTCCACCACAAAGACTTTCCCGGGATTCTGGTCAGAAGTATGTTCTTCCCCTTTCATGCTCTCTACATAGAAAGATAAGCATATTTCCACAGCTCATCCTTTCTCCCTATAATCCATTCTACCCCTGAAGTCAGATTTATTTTGCTTAATCTTATTTAATCTTGCTCTTCTGTCTTAGTTAATTTTTCATCCCAGCCATCACCCATTCAATTCTAAGAGTTTTTGAGAGCCAGAAATATCTTGCTTATTTGGAGTTTCAGTTCCAACCCCTACTAAGTAGCACAGAGAACAATCCATATATGAAGTATATACTACATGCTTGGTAACTGTTTGACATATTGAACTGATTTGTACATCAATATTTCTTTATCTTAACTGTACTAAGAGAACATTTCAGAGAAGGAGGAACTAGAATGAGTTGGATGACCAAAAGTAAGTACCCAAGAAATGATTTTTTTTCTTGTTGAGGTTTCTGGAAAGAGAACTTGTGGCCAAAAAAGACAGTCTGGGGATATTGAGGATTCCAGGGCACAGAGCCAGTCAAGCAAACTAATTTTGTTCAGTTGTGGTGGGGATGGGACTGGATCAGTGGCCTTGAGAGCAGTACAGGGCTCGGAGTATGAAGGTTGGCCAGGTTGGAAATGCTGGCTGTCACAGAGGGAAGGAAGGTAGGGTTATGATGGCAAAAACAGATGAGGGCTAGGGGTTGTTTGGGATGTGGGGGGAAAAGGGAAATGGCTGAAAGGGGAACCAAAGGTTTGTTTTTGTCTAGCTACTGACCAGGCAGGAGGAACTGGGATTATACCAGAAGTGAACCTGAGGCCAGGGTACAAGTAGGTTAATTAATGTTTTTCAAACTAAAAATCAGAGCATGTGGATAAGTACAAATAAATGTATCTGAACAAAACTATAGAATCTTTGAAACTGGAACGGCTTGAGAAAATGCATCGTTGCTATTGGTATTGACATGATCATTATCTGTGGGATAGGCTTGGGATGACCATTTTCTTTCTTCTACCTTCTGTCATTGTTTCCTTTTGTCTAGCTTGAATACTGAGCTGAAACTTTTTTTTTTTTAATTACTAGGTTTTGTCTTAGGAGCAGATGAATTGATTTTATATTTCTTTTTATTAAACGGCAATGTATTGATTGTCTTTGAGCCTTAATGGATTTTTTCCTACGTGACTTTAAGATTCCACCCTTGCTTTAATAGACTCTGTATTTAGACCATTTAAATTCAAGGGAATTTCTGCTTTGCTTGAGAGCACCTTATCTCTCCCTTAATGGCCTAAGGAATTTTGCTTATGTCCTCCTCCCTTCTTCTTCTAAAGTGTAAATGAGCAGGAATTCTGCAGGGTTTTTTCCACTGGATACTTCGATCTGGCACAAGAATAACCCTAAAATGAATCTCTGAAATTTGAATTAGCTTGAATTTTTATTTTTATTTTGGGGCCTTGTTAGTTCATAGGAGTGGGGAAGGCAATGGTTAACAGGAAAAGTATGAGTCAGCCATAAAGACTTACAAGACACTGTCCATGTCATTGGGCTATTTGCTCAAGCTAGCTGTACAGTAGGCTAACCCTAAGCATGAATTAGATAGCAGTACAGCCTGTGTCTCACATAATCTGTTCCCAAGTGTGTGTACTGTAGCGTTATGCTTCATAAAATGTCTGCAGTGGCATATTCACTTTCGAATATTCACATATCTCCTATAGGCGTACCTGGGAAGTGTGGTTTGTATTCCCAGTTATGTACTTCCAAGTCAGTCTGGGAGCAGTGTGCCTTCAGTCTTCCAGGAGCCAGCTTGTGTGTTGAACTGGGGACAGGTGAGCCTTTGACAAATAATGTGGAACACAGTCACTTTAATGAAGGAAAAAAGCCAAGTACAACTTTAACTTTTTTCATCTGACCATAAAAATAAGTAGCAGATTGAGAAAAACTTCTTTTGCACCCTCTTTTTTTTTTTTTTAAATAAATGAACAGTTAGGGATATATCTATAAACCCTGGGAAAAGTTGTATATTTTTAACTCACTCTTACCATTATTAAGAACATGCTGAAAGATTTTTTAAAATTTATTTTGTTTATTCATTTGAAAGGAAAGACAGAGAGAGAAGGTGATCTTCCATCCACTAGTATCCTTCCCAAATGGACACAATGGCCAGGGCTGGTTTAGGACCGAGCCAGGAGCCCTGTCCTGATCTCCCAAGTGGGTGGCAGGGGCACAAGAATATGGGCCATATTCTGCTCTTTTCCTAGGCACATTGGCAGGGAGTTAGATGGGAAGCAAAGCAGTTTGAACCCACACTCTGATAACGGGATGCCGGCATTGTAAACGGCAGTTTAACCCGCTATGCTACAATGCCAGCCCCCAAAGGTATTTTTAAAGCTACTCTGTGCTTAAGTTGATAAATATTTAAAAAATATGGCATAGCTGAAATGTCAGAGAAGTTTAATAGAATGCAAAGATGGAGAAAAATCTGAGGGGTCTTCAGAAAGTTCAGGGAAGGCGAGGCATCTGACCTAGCAGTTTAGACACCTGTGCTCCACATCTGAGTGCCTGCATTCAGTTCCTGGCTCTTGAAGAACAGTGCTCATGGCTCAAGTGATTGGGCTCCTGCCTCTCCCATGGGAGACCTGGATTGCATTCTTGGCCCCTTGCTTTGGTCCCAGCTGGGAAGATGTTTCAGGCATTTGGGAGTGAACCAGCAAATGGGAGTTTGTCTGTTTCCCTTTCTCTCTGTCTCTCAAAAAAGAAAAAGCTAGCTCTTCGAACATGTGTCTTATGCACATAGTGCATATAAGTATTTTTGCAGGGGCTGACGTTGTGTATATGTTAAGCAGATGCCTGTGACGCCGGCATCCCATATGGGCGCCAGTTAGAGTCCTGGCTGCTCAGCTTCGGATCTGGCCCCCTGCTAATGCGCCTGGGAAAACAATGGGAGATGGTCCAAGTGTTTGAGTGTTTGCACTTAGTGGGAGACCCTAACGAAGCTCCTGGATTCCACCTGGCCCAGACCCTGCCATTGCAAACTTTTAGGGAGTTGGTCAGCAGGTGGAAGATCTCTCTCTCTCTCTCTCTGCCTCATCGTGCTTCTCTCTTTCTCTCTCTGTGCCTCTGCTGTTCCAATAAATAAATTTTTTCTTCAAAATAAGAACGTAGGTCCTAGAAGTTAGCAATTAAAATATATAGCTGATATTCCAATAAAAGCATTTTATTACTAATCATGGAAACAGTTTTACTTAACATTTATTTTGTACATGCTAAAATCTGCACATTTTCCTCAGGACTTTATAAATATTAACTAATTTAATCCTTTAAATCTATATATGCTGCAGAAAATATTGAAACAGTTTCACAAAGAAGAAATTAAAGCACAGATTAAATAATTTAACCAAGATTAAATAATTAACAAATGACAGAGCTGGTTAAGCAACCAGGGCCCCCACAGCTACACATTTCTTGTGATAAGTATTAAATGACTAATTTATCTTCTAGGCCTTTATTATGCAAACACTCTGTACCTTGCTTTAGAGGCTGGATAGACTGGACATTACCGAAAGTGGGGTAACGTGAATGTCTTTAATGTGAAGAGCCCTCTGCATTCCTCAGGTCCGGTCTCGAGCAGGGGTGAGGTGATACAGACCCTGTTTCCTGCAAGTTCATGAGCGTCCCTGGGAAAGCTCTGAGTGCGAGGCAGTGGAATGAGAGCACCTCATTTCTGCTTTGGTGACTCAGGGTGAGTGGAAGCACCAAGGCTTCTTCTGAAACCACGATCTGTGGTTGGTATGGTGTGTGCAGTAGGAAGGTGGACACTAGAAAACCACTATTTCAGGGCCGGTGCCATGGCGCAGTAGGTTAATCCTCTGCCTGCGGCGGGGTGCCGGTTCTAGTCCTGGCTGCTCCACTTCCAATCCAGCTCTCTGCTATGGCCTGGGAAAGCAGTAGAAGATGGCCCAAGTGCTTGGACCCCTGCACCCACGTGGGAGACCCGGAATAAACTCCTGGCTCCTGGCTTAGGATCAGCGCAGCTCTGGCCGTTGTGGCCATTTTGGGAGTGAACCAATGGAAGAAAGACCTTTCTCTCTGTCTCTCCCTCTCAAATAAATAAATAAAATCTTTAAAAAAGAAAAGAAAACCACTATGTTTGAAAATAGCAGAGAATACAACACAGTGTATATGTATGTTCACTTATAAGGAAAGCAGGGAAGCAAATGATTAACGCTTCCTTTGATGCTAAATTGCTCTTCGTAATCTCAGCAAAAATCCCCTTACTCTAGTGAATGTAATGGAGCAATGGGGCTGAATATTTGGGATGTGCAGTTCTTAGAAGCTATGGTAACCAGAGAGGTTGAAAAGTGCATCAGCCGCTCACATCAGTGAATAGCACTGACTCCAGAGACAAGGTTTAACTGCCCACGCAAATCCACCTCAGGTTACTCTCCACAGGAAAGCTCAGGGTTGGTTTGTTTGTTTGTTTGTTTATAAAGATTTATTGATTTATTTGAAAGGAAGAGTTACAGATAATAAAAGAGAGAGAGAAAGAATCTGTGCACTGGTTCACTCCCCAAATGGCTGGGCCAGGTTGAAGCCAGGAGCCAGGAGCTTCATCTGAGTCTCCCATAGTGGGTGGCAGGGACCCTGGCACTTGGGCCATCTTCCACTCCTTTGTCAGGAACATTAGCAGGGAGATGGATGGGAAGTGGAGCAGCCTCCCCTGTGGGATGCCAACGTGCCAACGTTGCAGGTGGCAGCTTAACCCACTATGCCACATCACCAGCCCCCAAGAAAAACTCAATTTAATATAATCATTTTAGAACTTGTTCTTTGCTCCAAAGTGTTGAGCCTCATAAGAATACAGTAATGCTTGTCTCAGCTTTGATGTGTACCCTGTGTGTGCTTTTTTTTCTGTACAGCATTATAAGAAAATAAGTCTTATTTTGGAAATAACAATATTACTGATTGGGTTTTTTTTTAAAGGTTTATTTATTTATTTATTTGAAAGGAAGAGTTACAGAGAAGCAGAGGCAGGGGGTGGATAGGGAGAGAAGTCTTCCATCCATTGGTTCACTCCCCAAATGGCTGCAGTGGCCAGAGCTGGGGAGATCTGAAGCCAGGAGCCAAGGGCTTCTTCCGGGTCTCCCACAGGTTCAGGGGCCCAAGGACTCGAGCCATCTTCCACTGCTTTCCCAGGGTATAGCAGAGAGCTGGATCAGAAGTGAAGCAGCTGGGACTCAAACTGGTGCCCATATAGGATGCTGGCACTGCAGATGGCGGCTTTACCCACTATACCACAGCACAGTCTCTACTGACTGGCTTTATAGAAAGTTGTTCAATATGTTTATAAGTCCTGGATAATTTTATTCCACATAACATCTTAGTTTCAAAAACAGTTATGATTCTGTAGTTTAAATTTTACTGGAGGTGAGCATTTGACCTAATAGTTAAGATCCTATGTATGGCGCTGACATTGTGCCATAGCAGGTAAAACCACTTGCCTACAACGGCAGTATCCTATATGGGCACTTGTTCACATCTCAGCTGCTCCAGTTCTGATCCAGCTCTCTGCTATGGCCTCGGAAAGCAGTGGAAGATGGCCCAAGTCCTTGGGCCCCTGCCACCCATGTGGGAGACCCGGGTGAAGCTCCTGGCTCCTGTCTTGGCCCTGATCTGGCCCTGGTCATTGCACCCATTTGGGGAAGTGAACTGGTGAATTGATCTATCTCTCTCTCCCTCTTTCTCTCTCTCTGTCTCTGTCTTTTCCTCCCTCCCTGTAACTTTCAAAATAAATAAAACTTAAAAAAAAAAAAAAAAGATCAAATAAGACAGACACAGAAAGGGAGAGACAGAGAGAAAGGTCTTCCATTTGCTGATTCACTCCCCAGATGGCCACAACAGCTGGAGCTAGGCTGATCCAAAGCCAGGAGCCAGGAGCTTCATCTGGGTCCCCCATGCAAGTACAGGGGCTCAAGCACTTGGGCCATCTACTGCTTTCCCAGACCATAGCAGAGAGCTGAATTGGAAGAGGAACAGCCAGGACTTGAACCAGCACCCATATGGGATGCCGGCACCTCAGGTAGAGGCTTAGCTTACTATACCACAGTACCGGCCCCAAAATAAATAAATCTTTAAAAAAAAAAAAATCCTAGTTCCTGATTCCAGCTTCCTGCCATTGTAGACCTTGGGAGGCCATCGTGATGGCTTCAGAAATTGGGTTCTTCTCACCCACATGGGAGACCCAAATTGAGTCCCTAACTCCCAGCTTCAGCCTAGCCCAGTCCTGGGCATTGCGGGCATTTGGGGAGTGAACCAGCAGGTGGGAGTGCTCTCCGTGCTCACTTGCTCTCTGTCTCTGTCTCTCTCTCTCTCTGTCTGTCTCTTAATAAATAATATATTTTTATCCTCTAATAGTTTAATCTGAGTAAAGTTTGCTGTTTATGGCGTCCTAGGTATAAGATGGCTTCCAAAAATCACTTATAAATAATTCCGTTGTACCTTTTTTCATTTAATCAAGTGTACCATTGTATGACAACAAGTGCCTCTCATATTTGTTTTTAACCGTAGAAAATCTCAGACACAGTAAGTAAAGGAAATAACATAATGAAGAATTCCATCTACCTTTCAGTAATTATCAATTCATAGCTCATTTTGTTTCTTCTATTTACCTCTACCTTCCACCTCCATATTATTTTGATGAAAATTACACAGTATCATCTGAAATATAATTACTTCTTTTTTTTTTTTCAATGAATCAATTAATTCACAAGCTTTTATTGGAATTCCACTCCTGGACGAGGTTCTCCGGACCCAACAGAGCAGGGGACAGGCGAAGTCATGCATCAGAGGTTGGGAGGGCTCCTTTTATAGATACAGGGAGTGGGGGTTTAAGGTTGAGGCAGGTCTGATCCTTATTGGTTGACCTCTAGGCACCCGTGGGGACCTTGACAAGGACTTTTCGTTCCCAGAAGTGCAGGTAGGTACTCTCCATTCCTGGAAGTGTAAGCCTTCTCTCCTTGCGGATCCCAAAGCTACCATCTCGACCTTTAGATGATAGGAAAGGGGGCGACGTTGAGTCTCTCTGGCTACTTTCTGCTGATTGGGGACGTCGTCTACAGGGCCCTGCTAGGGGTATCTTGGGGCTCCGCAGGGACAGGCATGTATGGATGGAGAAGCATCTGGTTGACCGCTACTCTGGAGGCTTCCTGGATTCCGTCTTTTATGAGCCTGAGAGCACAAGGAGCGATCATAACAATTATCCGTACAGTTATTAAGGGTCCCAAGGATGGGAGTACCAACGGGAGAAAAGAGGAAAATAGATCCCATCCTTGTTGTCCCTGGTACTCCTGTTGTCAATTGGCAATGCGTTCCTTAAGTTGTTGTGCCATGTTTCTGAACACTCCAGATTTGTTAGTAAAAAAGCAGCACTGCTCCCCCAGAAATAAGCATGGTCCCCCTTTTTCTGCTAGTAAGAGGTCTAATGCCCTTCTGTTTTGAAGGGCCACATCAGCCAGGGAGTCAATTGGTCTTGCAGTTTTATAATGGAGGCTGCAACATTTTGTAGCTCCATATTTAAGGTGTTTGCCAGTTGCTGTATCTGGGTAGTACCATACGCCAGGCTAGCTACTCCTGTCCCCACTCCCGTTAGAACACCTAGTGCCACTAGAAAGGAAATGATAATTATGTCCCTTTATCTCTAAGACAGACACTATTTTCAGGTGTTATCCTGACACTGTAATCATACCCCTTGAAATCAACAGTCATTCCTGTTACTGATTGTTAAAAATAAAAAAGCAAGTCTTTGGTCTTTGGCCTGCTGAGCTTCCCTTCATTCAGCCGTCCCTGGTCACACCCCCATGTGTCAGTTACTGTGTACTTCTGCCCATTGCACTGTGAGTTAGATCTGGATTGATCCAATTTAGGTTACATGCTTTTTACGGAGATACCTCACAGGTGACAGTGTTTGCCTTTACCAGGACATACATAATATCTAGTTTCTCTCTTCTGGGGTTCTGCCGAAGTGAATTTTTAATTCTATGATTCCTTCTTTGATTATTATTTGGAATATTTCTGTATGAAAAGATTCCTTCATCAATTATTTGATTACCCTGGGGTACAGTTCTTATTATAAAGGAAAGATAAATATTGAAGTCCTTCATTTATCACTTTTCACAAGAAATAATTAGATTTTCAAAGAATTTATTGATTTAAAGTTACTTGACATGGGGGCTGGCGTTATGGTGCGGTGGGTTAAGCTGCTGCCTTTGATACTGGCATCCAGTATGGGTGCTGGCATCCTGTTTGAGTGCTGACTGTTCCACTTCTGATCCAGATCCCTGCAAATGTGCTGGGGAAAGCAGTAGAAGATAGTCCAAGTGCTTGGGCCCCTGTACCCATGTGGGACACCAGGAAGAAGCTCTGGGCTCCTGGCCTCAGCCTGCTCCAGCCCACCTGATAAAAGATCTCTTTCTCTCTATGTCTCTACCTCTCACTGTAACTCTTTCAAATAAATAAAAGATAATTTTAAAAAGTTACTTGGTACGCTTTAAGTACTGAAATTATTTGAGTGAGAGAGATTATCTAAGTTGGTTCTTGAATCTGATTTTGGTAAATCCGGTAATTGTTATTAGCTGCTAATGTGACACCATTTCCATCAATAATATGATTACCAGAAAGAATTTTGTTTGGTAGTTTTCTGTGCCACTAGTAATGTAGAATAAAATCACTGTTACTAGAGTCACAATGTCAGTTACATCAGGCTGGTTGATAGTGCTCTTCAAGTGTTTTATATCCTTACTCGTCTGTGTCTTCTTCAGTCACTTATTAAGGGACACGTGTTTAAATCTCCAACTGCGAACTTCTCTAGCTCTTTTGATGCTATATATTTCTACTTGGTGTATTTTGAAGTTTTGTTGTTAGGTGTATATCCATTTAGAATAATGCCCTGTGGATGAAGTAAACTTTATACCGTTATGAACTGTACTTGTTATAATTATTTATTTAGTTATTTATTTTATTTGAGGGTCAGAGAGACAAAGAGGAGCTCCCACTGATTCACCCCACCCCCCAAATGCCTAGGAGCCAAGAACTCAATTAGAACTCAAGCCAGCTCTCCTATGTGAACAGCAGGGACCTAAGTACCTGCCTTCCAGGGTGCACATTAGCTAGCTATTAGAGCCAGAAGACAAAGCCAGGACTTGATTCAAGGTATATGAGCATCCCAATCAATAGCTTAATCACTACACCAAATGCTTGCCCTTGAACTATACTTCTTATTCCTGGGAAATGGTCCTTATCCCAAAGTCTATTTTGTCTGATTGGCATTCCAGCTTTCTTTTGCTGTACACTTGCATGCTATATGTTTCCATCTCTTTATTTTTTAACTAGTGGTATCTTTATATTTACTGTTTGGATTTTTTTGTTTGTTTGCTTTGTTTTTTGTAAGCAACATACATTTGGCTCTTTTTTTTTTTTTTTTTGATAGGCAGAGTTAAACAGTGAGAGAGAGAGAGACAGAGAGAAAGGTCTTCCTTCCATTGGTTCACCCCCCAAATTGCTGCTATGGCCGGCGCTGCGCAGATCCGAAGCCAGGAGCCAGGTGCTTCTTCCTGGTCTCCCCATCATTTGGCTCTTTTTTAATATGACTTGATAATTTCTGCCTTTTAGTTGTGTGTTTAGATTATTTGCCTTTAATGTAATCATCTATATGGTTAGGATTAAGTCTCCCATCTTAAAGTTGGTTACTGTTCTTTCTTTTCCTTTTTTGCCTTCTTTTGAATTAACTGAGTATTTTTGCTGTAAATTTCTGTATGGTTTATAACAAATCATTTTTAATTTATTTTTTAACTTTTATTTAATAAATATAAATTTCCAAAGTACAACTTTTGGATTATAGTGGCTTCTTCCCCCCATAACATCCCTCCCACCCGCAACCATCCCATCTCCCATTCCTTCTACCATCCCATTCTTCATCAACATTTCATTTTCAATTATCTTTATATACAGAAGATCAATTTAGCATTTACTAAGTAAAGAGTTTAACAGTTTGTACCCACATAGACACACAAAGTATAGAGTACTATTTTAGTAGTAGTTTTACCGTATAACAAATCATTTTTAATTTTCTTCAAAAAATTATTTATTTATTAGAAAGGCAGAGTTACAGAGAGAGAGGAAGAGACAGAGAGAGAAATCTTCCATTAGCCGATAGACTCCCCAGATGGCCTCAACAGCCAAGGCTGGGCCAGGAGAAAGCCAGGAGTCAGGAGCTTCATCCAGATTTTCCATGAGGTGACAGAGGCCAAGGCCAAACACTTGGGCCACCTTCCACTGCTTTCTCCAGGCCATTAGCAGGGAGCTGGATTGTAAGTGGGCAGGTAGGACATGAACCTGTGCCCATATGGGATGCTGGTGTCGAAGGCACCGGCTTTACCCACTATGCCACAATGCCTGCAGCAATCATTTTTAATTTAAAATCTATGTCCAAACAATATTACAATACTCCATGTATAGTGTGAAAATCTTACTAGACCTCACTTCCATTTCACCTTCCAGTACATTGTTATGATTTTATTTGTCTTAGCAGTTACGTTTCAAATATATTAAAATGAAAAAAAATATGTTGGCCTGCATATTTGCCATTTTTGGCATCTTCATTTGTTATTGATTTAAATCTCCATCTGGTATCATTTTTATTCTAAGAAAATTCCATTTACAGTTATTATTGTACAAGTCCACTGTATCATAAGCTTTTACTCTCCTGGAAAATAATTTATTCACTTTCAAATTGGTTAAATATTTTGATAAAGCAATTATGTTGGGCCTTGATGTGGTTTTCTTCATTGTTTCTTCAGCTTTTGAGTTTCATTGTTCTTGGATCTGCAGGCTTGGAGTTTAAATTAAATTTGAATAGTCTTTTCTCTCTTCCAGGTCCATCTTCTTGGATTATGGTTGCACATGATTTTCCCACTGAGGTCCCGGAGGCTGTGAGGTTTAAATATATATATATTTCCCTCTGTGTTTCATTTTGAGGGAATCCTTTTTTTATCTTCAAGTTCACTGATCTCTTCTTCTGCACCATATAACCTATGATTATCCAGAATATATTTAGTTTTAGACATGATAATTGTCATTTCCAGAAGTTTTATTTAGATCACTTTTCTATATCATCCAGTTTCTCTTTATTGTAATGCTATCCACTGTCTTCTTCACCATCTCGAGTATCGTGGTGCAAAAACCAGCCTTCTGCAAGTGTCTTTTCATTCCTCTCCAGTGTATCTTTGATTAGACTACTAGAGGGGAAATTTCTGGGTTAAAAGATAAATGCAGATATTGTTTGGCTACAAATGACTACAAATTACAAAATCACTCTCCATAAGGGCTGTACTACGAGGACTTAACACCAGCAATATATGAGCAAGCTGTTTTCTCCAAGGTCTCATTAACCTGCTTCAGATTGCTAAGATTTTGTCAACCTAATTGTAGCTTAAGTTGCATTGCTGTTATTTTGAGTGAAGTTGAGCAGCTTTCTATAGAGTAAGAACTCTGCATTTCTTTCTGGGACGGACCTGTTAATATCTTTAGCCCATTTTTCAATAGGGCGTTGTCCTCTCTTCTCTATGTTTAGGAACTCTTTATATTAAGTACATAGTCCTTTTCATGTGATACAAACACAAATGTTTTTCTTTTAGTTTGTCACGGTACCTTTCCTATGTAAAAATTTGGGGGCAAGCATTGTGGTACAGGCGGTCAAGCTGATGCTTCGGGTTGCCCATATCCCATATTGGAGTGCCTGGGTTCAAGTCCCTACTCCACTTCATATCCAGCTTCCTATTAATGAAGGGAGCAGATGGTGACCCAAGTGCTTGGGCTCCTGCACCCACATAGGAGACCCAAATAGAGTTCCTGGTTCCTGATTTCAGCCTGGCCCCAGCCTTGGCTCTTTGGGGAGTGAACCAGTGGACGGAAGATCACTTTCTCTCTCTGTGTATGTGTATGTGTTCCTTTCTCTGTAGTCTGGCTTTCAAATAAATAAATTCAAACTTACAAAAAAATTGAAAATCTGTGTGTACTCAAATTATCAATGTTTTCTCTTATTGCTTGTGAATTATAGCACATAAATTACAGTTAAGAAAGGTTTTGCCATTACCAAGCTATAAAGAAATTCATTATTTTCTTAAGTTCCTGTGTGGCTTTATGTTTTATGTTTAATATCTGATCCTTTTGTGATTTATTGTATAGTCTAGATTAGGCAATATGTTTTGGTCTTTGCTTAGGGATGGAAGGAGTAGATCAGGGTAGGGATTTGGGAATAATGAGAATCAAAGTTATTTAAGGTAGCATCCCTGCATCAGAGGGCTCTTAGTTGAAGAATCAAAATATCTCATGGGGGCCGGTGCCGTGGCTTAACAGGCTAATACTCCACCTTGCAGCGCCAGCACACTGGGTTCTAGTCCCGGTTGGGGTGCTGGATTCTGAACCAGTTGCCCCTCTTCCAGGCCAGCTCTCTGCTATGGCCCAGGAAGGCAGTGGAGGATGGCCCAAGTCCTTGGGCCCTGCACCCGCATGGGAGACCAGGAAAAGCACCTGGCTCCTGGCTTTGGATCAGTGCGATGCACCAGCTGCAGCGGCCATTGGAGGGTGAACCAACGGCAAAAAGGAAGACCTTTCTCTCTGTCTCTCTCACTATCCACTCTGCCTGTCAAAAAAAAAAAAATCTCATGGGAAGAACTGAGTAAATGGGTACTTTTGAATCAGTGAGGGAAGATAGTATAGTAAGGAATCAGTTGTTCATGTACTTCAGGATAGAACGATGAGGAGGAGGAGGAGGAGGAAGATGATAGAAACATTCTGACCAATGCATTTAAACAGTAAAATGATACAAAAGACATATTTCATGGGATAGTCAGGAAAAGAAAACTCTCAAGTGAAGTGACACCAGAGCTGGATTTTGAATAAGTAGGAACTCAGCAAAGTGAAGGTGAAGGGCCAGTGCTAAGGGAGGTAAGCTGCTGTTTCCGAGGCCAGCATCACATATTGGAGCTCCAATTTGAGTTCTGGCTGCTTCTGTTCCCATGCAGCTTCCTGCTAATACACCTGGAAAGCAATGGAAGATGGCACAAATACCCGAGCCCCTGCTACCTATGTCAGAGGCCCGGATGGAGTTCCTAGCTCTTGGCTTTGGCCTGGCCCAGCCCCAGCCATTATATCATTGTAGCCATTTGGAGAGTAAACCAAGGAATGACATTCATTCTCTCTTTCTCTCTCAATTGCTCTGCCTTTTAAATCAATAAAGTAAGTCTTTTTTAAAAAAAGAAAAAGTGCAGGTAAAGAAGGAAGGTATTCCTAGCAAAAGAAGCCTTTGCATGACATAAAAGTGCTGCCATGTTCTTAAAACGATGGAAGAGCTGCTGTGGTTGAATCATCCCCCACATTAGGGGAGGGCAGGGTGAAAGAGAGGACTCAGCGAACCTCTTAGCCCAGGGGTAGAGAGACGTTTTCTTAAAGGTCCAGACTCTAATATGTTAAGCTTGCAGATCACATGCTGTCTGTCATAATCAGTCAGTTCTGCTATTTGCCATGAAAGCAGCCATAGAGAATATGTAAGCAAGTGTGGCTGTGTTCTATTGGTCTTTAGTTATAAAAACAGATGGCAGTCTGAATTGGCTCATATGCCACGTTTGCTGACCCCTGGACTAAAGGATTCTGTGGGAGAGCACAAGCCTTGGAAGGAAAGGGAGAAGTCTAAGGAGCATCATTGTCTATGTTAGCACCCTCAGAGATATAAGACTCTTAGTATTGTTTTTGCCACCAGGTTGTTTTTTTTTTAAGAAATAATGCATAAATTTCAAATCAGAACCCTCTTGATCTTTTATATTGAAAAACATGAGTTATGGGAATCAGAAAAGAATGATCTCAGTGTTGCCTTGTCCAAATGACAACATTAAAAGCTAAATTTCCCAGAAATCTGGGTAATCTTAATTCAGTTCCAAGTAAGTACCACCCTGTGTCAGAACTCTCCCAAAAGAGGTTTTTTTTGTTTTGTTTTGTTTTTTAATTTGGAACCCAGCCTCTCAATGTGGTAATTAGCCAGTGGTGTCACTGATGGTTAAACTTACGGGAAGCTTAAAGGTTATTTGAGCATTATATTAAAGTCTAATGAATTGGACCTGAGAGCAAAAGAGAAACTCTTTCAATGAATTGAATGGAATGCCTAGATTAGTTCTCAAGGTAAATGAGATGGATGTTTAAAAATGCTTTCACTTATTTATTTGAGAGGTGGAGAAAGAGAGAAAGACAAAGAAAATAAAGTGCACGTCTGCTGGCTCACTTCCTAAACACCCACCACTCCCAGGGCCTGGGTCAGACTCCCAGGAGTGAGGAACCCAGTGTTGCGCTTCCACATGATGGTGAGGACATAACCACTAGACCCACCACTGCTGTCTCCCATAGTGTGGATGAGCAGGGAGCTGGGGTTTGAAGCAGAGCTGGGCATTGAATCCCAGGGACTCTGCTATGGGATGTTAAGCAGTGACCTAACTGATAGGCCAAACACCCACCCAAAATTAGATGAATTTTAAATATTCTCAGACTTTCATATCTGAAAATATGGACAACTTAGCGACAGAACCAATGAGAATGTTCTTGACTGGTACAGAATGCAGAAGTCGCAAGTTGGTAAATATGTTTTCATTTTGGTAACAATATCAATAATTACTGATTGCCTATGTTATTAAATCACAAAGGTGATGATTATTCAAAAGTTTTTTTAACCTCAAAAAATTTAACTCTACATCTCTGAAGGAAAACAATCTAGAGATTATTAAAGTGAAAATGGGGATTTCCATCCAGGAGCCAGTGTTGCTTTCATAATTATTGGTTTTTACATGAGTGTTTAAGTCAGTGAGTATATAATTATATTCTAATTGTTAGAATTCGCTAGAGACCAAGAAGACAGTTTTTAAACAAGAAAGTTACTGAGAATGTTAGAAAGCAAAATAGTGTTCAACAAGATGAAATTTTCATGTTAATAGTAGATGAAATTTTCATGTTAATAGTAGATTAAATTCTCCAATGTGTCCTCATATGTCATGGTGTGCCTGAATTATTTTTGAATCATAGAGATAAATTACCTAGCCATTCATATGATTTTTTAAATTTTGTTTTAATTTGTCAAGAAATAGGTATGAGATGTGCTTTTCCTTTTTATTCCAATTATTACTCACTTTGCTTCCCGAGCCTTTCTCTTTGTTTCTGTTCTCTCTGTTCTCTGCAAATAAAGTTTTTCCATGCAATAGCATGTATTTAAGCTCTGTAGTGACAGGGGTCTATGACCTGGATAAAGGTTTTTAAAGTGATCTCCTGCATCTATCATTCATTTTTGAAAAATAATTAAATTTATTTGAAAGGCAGAGAAACAGAGACAGACAGACAGACCCTTCATTCCCTGCTTCACTCCCCAAATGCCTGCAATGGCTGGGGTTGGGCCAGGCCAAAGCCAGGAGCTTGGAACTCAATCCAGTTCGCCATGTGGGTGGCAGGTACATGAGTATGTGAACTATCACCTGCTGCATGTCAGGCTGTGCATTCACAGGAAGCTGGAACTGCAAGCAGAGCCAGGACTCCAGACTAGGTACACCAAATGGGATACAGGTGTCCCAAGTACCATCTTAAGGATGGAGCCAAATTCCTGCTCCCATCTGTTATTTTTGAAACTTTGGCTATCACCTCCTAGGTTGCCACCTAAACTGCAATGATGATGAGGGGTAGGGTTAGTGGAGGTAATGTCTGAGCAAAAGAGTAGAAAGTTATCTTCAGGGGGCTGGCACTGTGGCACAGTGCTTTAACACCCTGGCCTGAAGCGCCTGCATCCCATATGGCACTGGTTGGAGACCCGGCTGCTCCACTTCCCATCCAGCTCTCTGCTATGGGCTGGGAAAGCAGTAGAAGATGGCCCATGTCCTTGGGCCCTTGTACCTGCGTGGGAGACCCGGAGGAAGCTCCTGGCTCCTGGCTTTGGATCAACGCAGCTCCGGCTGTTGCGGACATTTGAGGAGTGAACCATTGAATAGAAGACCTCTCTTTCTCCCTCTGCCTCTCCTCTCTGTGTAACTCTGACTTTCAAATCAATAAATAAATCTTTAAAAAAAAAAGTTATCTTCAGGAGCTGGGGTTGTAGCACGATGGATTAAGCTGCTGCCTGTGATGCCAGCATCTCATGTGAACACTGTTTTGAGTCCTGGCTGCTCCACTTCTGATCCAGCTCCCAGCTAATGCTCTTGGGAAAGCAGCAGAAGAAGGCCTGAGTGCTAGGGCCCCTGCAGTTCAGGCTCCTGGCTTTGGCTTTGCCCAGCCTTGCCTGTTGTAGCCATTGGGGAGGAAGATTCATCTTGTATACAGTATCTTTGTCCATAAATATAAGCCACATATATGATTTAAGTTTTCTAGAACCCAATCAAAATAACTAAAAAGTAACAAGTGAAATGATTTTTCTTTTTTTTTTTTTTTTTTTGACAGGCAGAGTGGACAGTGAGAGAGAGAGACAGAGAGAAAGGTCTTCCTTTTGCCGTTGGTTCACCCTCCAATGGCCGCCGCGGCCGGCGTGCTGTGGCTGGTGCATCATGCTGATCCGAAGGCAGGAGCCAGGTGCTTTTCCTGGTCTCCCATGGGGTGCAGGGCCCAAGCATTTGGGCCATCCTCCTCTGCACTCCCGGGCCACAGCAGAGAGCTGGCCTGGAAGAGGGGCAACCAGGACAGAATCCGGCACCCCGACTGGCACTAGAACCCGGTGTGCCGGCACCACTAGGCGGAGGATTAGCCTGTTGAGCCTCGGTGCCGGCCATGAAATGATTTTTCTATATTTTACTAAACTCAGTGTATCCAAAATATTATAATTTTAGCTTTAACCAATATAAAATTATAAATTAGGCATTTTACATATTATTTTCTTACAGAGTCTTTCAACTCTAGCATGAAATCTGCATCTTTCAAGATGTACTAGCCAGGGCCGGTGCTGTTGCATAGTGTGTAAAGCTGCCGCCTGCAGTGCCGGCATCCCAGATGGGTTCGAGTCCTGGCTGCTGCACTTCTGATCCATCTCTGCTATGGCGTGGGAAAGCAGTGGAAGATGGCCCAAGTCCTTTGGTCTCTGTATCCACGTGGGAGACCCAGATGAAGCTCCTGACTCCTGGCTTCAGATCTGCATAGCTCCAGCCGTTGTAGCTATCTGGGGAGTGAACCAGTGGATGGAAGACCTTTCTCTGTCTGCCTCTGCCTCTCTGTAACTCTGCCTTTCAAATAAATAAATAATCTTTAAAAAAAAAAGGAAAAGATGTACTAGTCACACATCAACTGTTCAATAGATATGGGGCTAATGGCTACTTTATTGGACAATGTATCTGTAGAGCATCCTAATATAGAGAAAAGCATTCTGTTTATTTAAACAGATTTACTTATTTGAAATAATAATGTTAGAGTAAGGGAGAGAGAGAGAGAGAGATCTTCCATCCATTGGTTCACTCTCCAAATTCTGGCAATGGCCATGACAAGGCCAAACCAAAGCTAGGAGCCTGGAACTCCATCTGGGTCTGCCCTTGAGGGTGCCAGAGACCCATTCACTTGGGTCATCTGCTGTTTTCTCAGGCACATTAGCAGAGAGCTAGGTGGGAAATGGAGCAGCTAAGACTCCAGCCAGTGCTCATTGTGGGATGGAAGTATCACAGACGGCAGCTTAACCCACTGTGCCACAAAGCTGGCCTCAAGAAAAGCATTTTTTTTTTCATAACAGACACATATCAGGGCACTTCAAGAAGCTGATGGAGAAGAGAATTTTTTTTTTTTTTTTTTGACAGGCAGAGTAGACAGTGAGAGAGAGAGAGAGAGACAGAGAGAAAGGTCTTCCTTTGCCGTTGGTTCACCCTCCACTGGCCGCTGCGGCCTGCGCGCTGCGGCTGGCGCACCACGCTGATCCAAAGGCAGGAGCCAGGTTCTTCTCCTGGTCTCCCATGCGGGTGCAGGGCCCAAGCACTTGGGCCATCCTCCACTGCACTCCTGGGCCACAGCAGAGAGCTGTCCTGGAAGAGGAGCAACCAGGACAGAATCCGGCACCCCAACCAGGACTAGAACCTGGTGTGCTGGCGCCGCTAGGCGGAGGATTAGTCTGTTGAGCCACGGCGCCTGCTTGAGAACAGAATTTTTAGAAATTTGCTTTTGGTTGCAAAATTTTGAAATGCAGTTTTTTTTTCATAACACACACTTGAGGGTTCCTCATACACATGAATTTCAAAAATTTTTGCACCAAAATGAACATATTTTTTAATTCCATTTCCGTGAGGTTTTTGAAGTATCCAACTATAGTTTCTGGAAATTAACTAATTCAAGTAAATGATCAAGTATAGCTCAGAAAGTTCAGCTTAACAAGAGTATGATTACTATCAGGGCATCTACTTTAAGTTCAAACGCTAAAAGTCGTGTGATCTTTAGTCACTTAACTTTTCTACACCAGAGTAAATCTAAGGTCAGGATTCCTTATAGTTTCCTTTTAATATCTCTGAGTTAGTGAATTGACTATGTGGTGTAGCAGCAATTGTAGCTGTGGTGATGGCAGTAGTAGCAACGGTGGTAATGGCAAAACTAATACAGCATTTAACTGTGTGCCAGGCATGTATTAAATGCCATCTCTCTCTATATATATATAAATATATATGAATATATAAATATATAAATAAAATATTTAATAATAAATAATAAATAAATATTAAAAATTTAATAAATGTATTTATTTAAATGATAACTTAAATATTTATATAAATAATATAATAAACATATTATATAGAAATATATTTAAATATATATAAATATATAAAAAACATGTAATAAATATGTTAATCTATCACAACAACTTTATGCAGCAGATCCATAACCATGTCATGTCTCAGATCAGGAAACCGAAGGACAGAGAAGTGATCACAATAGCTAACAGAGCTAGAAGGTTACAGTTTGAGATTTTAAATGCAAGCATTTGATTCTCCTGTCCATGCCCTTAATCACTGAACTATACTGTTTTCTTAAAAAGTGCAAAAAATAGCTATTTTCTTTTAAAGATCATAAACTGAAATCTTTTTCAAATGTGTAAAAGTAACTTGAAAGCCACTGCTAATATGTTGTTTTTGTTTGTTTGTTTGTTTTTTGACAGGCAGAGTGGACAGTGAGAGAGACAGAGAGAAAGGTCTTCCTTTGCCATTGGTTCACCCTCCAATGGCTGCTGCGGCCGGCGCACCACGCTGATCCAAAGGCAGGAGCCAGGTGCTACTCCTGGTCTCCCATGGGGTGCAGGGCCCAAGCACTTGGGCCATCCTCCACTGCACTCCTGGGCCACAGCAGAGAGCTGGCCAGGAAGAGGGGCAACCAGGACAGAATCCGGCGCCCCAACCGGGACTAGAACCCGGTGTGCTGGCGCGCAGGCGGAGGGTTAGCCTAGTGAGCCGCGGCACCGGCCGCTAATAAGTTTTTAATCTACACACTGATTCTCTGGATTAACACAGATAATGCAATGTGTGCAAATTCATCCTTAACACTTCTAACTGCAAAGAAAATAGAGAGGTAAGTGTTGCTTTCTCTTTTCTATAGCAGCTTTAAGCCAAGCACCTCTTAACATCTTGGAAATCAAGAAAGGACCAAAATGCAGATCTGAAAGTGGGTATTTCTACAACAAAGACAGCAAAAAGGCCAGACATTTGGTGCGTGAGTTGACACACCCCTTAGGACACCTGCACCTTGTATGGGACTGCCTAGGTGTGAGTCCTGGCTTGCTCGCAATCCCGGCTTCCTGATAATGCTAATAAGTGCCCTGCGAGGCCGCAGTGATAGCTAAAGTACTTGGGTCCCTGCCACCTATGTGAGAGCCATAGATTGAATTCTGGTCTCCTGGTTTCAGCCTGGCCCAGCCCCAGCCATTATGGATTTTTGGGAGAATGAACCAATAGATGCAAAATCTCTGACTGTCTTCCTGCCTTTCAAATAAATACATTTTTTTTTCAAAACTGAACCAGTTGTCACCTTTCCCTAGAAGAAAGTGCACAAGCAGTATTTTTGACAACTGGTTCTCTGGGGGGAAATTTTGTGTGTTGTACATGTAAATTTATTATGTATTTTATATATGGGATGTGTATGACACAATTTATAAATAATAAATATATATTTATTTGTAAATTTCATTCATTGAATTTTTTTACAAATTGCCTTTGTTCTTTTTTTTTTCTGAATCCTTGTACCTGTAGCTAACCTGTGATAATATAGTTCTGACATGAATGTTGGTGAATATTTACATTTATGTTAGCAAGTAAGATGTAATTAGAACATGACTCTTTTATGGATAATAAGTCACTTCTTTTCTGAATCAGAAAATTATTTGTGAACAGTGGAAGGAGATCGTATTGGCAAGGCAGGAAGCATAGAGAAACTCCACTGGGCCAGGCTTTGGCTTTCATAACTGCTATCTTGCAGGAAGTAACCAGGATCCATAAGAAACCTTAATCTCTGCAGAGGACACACCTCCAATGATCTAAGGACCTCACCTCTCCAAAGTCCCACCTCCCAACATTACCACACTGAGAACCAAGCCTCGAAAATGTAGGCCTGGGAAGACAAATCACATCTAAGCCGCAGCACCACCACCATAGTGCATCTCTACCATACTGGAGTAATAGATGCAAAGAGCCTCAAAGACATAAAAGGAATAAAATGTAAGAAAATAATTAGAAAATATTTCTTATATTTGTTCTTAATGTAAGTTATTTACCTGTATATTTATATAGTTCAGTTTTTAATCATAGTTGTGCTTAGCAACTGGCTTATGAACTTCCTGAAAATGTAATCATTGACTCTTAGGCACCAATGCAAGCAACCCCAGCACACCAGTGCTATGAGTACAGGGAGCTCATATGCTGACTTATAAAGGGGAGCATTCCCTAGTCTGCATACCCAGGAGAGCCAGAACACCATCGGATTGTATGCTTGGAGAGATGATAGGGGACTAGAGAATTAGACGTATAAATAAGTATAGCCTATTTAGCGTGCTCATCAAAAAACATCCTGTGAGTGCTCTTTTACCAGAATCTTGATTTTAATAAGCAGTCAGGATGCATGAGCAGAGGGATATTTAACTTGGATTTTTATGGAAGCATCAAAAGCATTTGTTGAGAATGACTAAACCCATACTCTGTAATAAGACCTGTGCATGATTGAGGTACATGGTAAGTTAACTAGAAAGGAAGCCAAGGGTATTTTTATGCAGGTGTCTGGTTCTTGCTCACTGGGGAATTGATGACAATGCTTCTCCGTGGTGACGGAATGACCTTGCTGCTTCATGCCCCACACCACAACTGGGTCTGCTCTGCTTTGAGATGCCTGTGTCTAGGCCCAAGGTGCTCAGTACTGAGTCAGGCTGCTGCTTATTAATTTGCCCAAAGCCCACTCTGAGTCTTGAACCTTGTTTGCCCAGCTACAGCTCTGTAGCTTTGAGCTTTTTCTTTAGAGTTCCATATGAATTGTTGCTCTGCATCTGTGATTTCCCTGAGGCGTGAGTGTTCTGTCGTTGCATCTGAAATGTTTCAGCATCTGATTTGAAAGGTATTTTGGAAGAAAACTCCTTCTGGGGTGGGGTCTGCTCGGAAAACAGATGCTGCACTGCAGAGCCTTCCTCGGGGAGCACTAATACACCTACTGTGTGAACCTCGCCCCCCCCCCCCCAGCAGATCCAACACCTACGATTGTTCCGCTTCTGACTGCCACAGTGGGGCTGAGTGTTTGGCTTGGTGGTTAGGACCGGTTAGGGCATCTGTGTCCTCATCCAGAGTACCTGGGTTCTATGTTCACCTCTGACTCCTGACTCCAGCTTCCTGCTTGTGCTGACCCCGTGAGGCAGCAGGTGTTGGCTTCAGTCATTGCATTTCTGCCACCCACATGGGAAACATAGGTTGAAGTTCCAGATCCTGGCTTCAGCCTTTGCCTGGCCCATGCCGTTATGGGCATTTGGGAAGTGAGCCAGTGGATGGGAGCTCCACCCTGCTCTGTCTCTGCCT
Source organism: Lepus europaeus (assembly GCF_033115175.1). Taxonomy (NCBI): domain Eukaryota; kingdom Metazoa; phylum Chordata; class Mammalia; order Lagomorpha; family Leporidae; genus Lepus; species Lepus europaeus. The sequence goes on along the minus strand of NC_084835.1, from coordinate 61,834,314 downwards.
TTCCCTTCATCCCAACTCCAGTTGCCACAGTGAGTGAGAGTCTGAGCCGTCCAACTCATTTTTTTAGTGGAATCAAATAATGGCTTGTGATGGTTTCAATATTTTTTTAAAAACTGATGCAGGTCAATCTGTAACCTCCCGCAACTTGCCATTCTTGACTGATAAATCATCTTACTATTTCTTTTCATAAAGCATCCCTTTCAGCCCCTTTAGAGCATTCATCCTGTTCTAGTATGTTTTTCCTAATTGGGGTTACATTTCTGCTGCAGAATATGAGCACTGCTGGTTCTAGGCTTTATCTCTCTTTTTAGTTCCTTGGGCCCAATTTATAAGATGAAGTGTATTGTCACGATCAAGCGTATGCAAAATTATTAGGTAGAAAACTTTTGTCTTCCATACCTCACTTCACAGTACACCCCTAGATTATAAAATTCTTGAGGCAAACATTTCCTTTTTCATTTCCATGGAGTGGGTTTTACATTTCTAGTGCAGTCACAACTCAAATGTATGAAAAGTATACCTTCAAGGGCAAGTGTTTGACCTTGCAGGTAAGTTGCCTGTTAGGAAATCTGCATCCTACATCAGAGTCCCCAGCAGTTCTCCCATTTCCAGCTTTCTGCTAATGCAGACCCTGGGAGGCAGCAGTGAAGGCCCAAGTAGGTGGGTCCTTGGCAGCCGCATAGGAAACCTGGATTGAGAGTTCCCAGGCTTTTGCACAGTCTGGGGCCACTGCAGGCATTTGGAGAGTGAATCAGTGGATCACATTCATTCTCTCTCTCTGCCTCTCAGATTTTTTTTTTTTTTAAAGTGTGCCTTTGTTCATTTATCCTTTTTTTTTTTTTTTTTTTTTTTTGACAGAGTGGATAGTGACAGAGAGAGAAACAGAGAGAAAGGTCTTCCTTTTTGCCGTTGGTTCACCCTCCAATGGCCGCTGCGCCCGGTGCATCTCGCTGATCCAAAGCCGGGAGCCAGGTGCTTCTTCTGGTCTTCTGGTCTTGGGCCATCCTCCACTGCCTTCCTGGGCCATAGCAGAGAGCTGGCCTGGAAGAGGGGCAACCGGGATAGAATCCGGCGCCCCAACCAGGACTAGAACCTGGTGTGCTGGCGCCGCAAGGCGGAGGATTAGCCTGTTAAGCCACGGCGCTGGCCTCATTTATCCTTAAACTCAACTTACCTTTATTCCTTCTGCTTCAAAGACATTCTGTGCCTTCTGATTTAAAGCAGTCTTTTCAGGAAGTCACTCACTTGAGGATGCAAGCTCAGTCCATCAGAGCTCTAACTCTGTCATGTGTTGGGTTCCTGTCTTCTGCTGAGGTTGTGTCTGGGCCCAGGGGACACCATAGAACATGGTTGGGGTGGTGCTCAGCCACTTTAACCTTTGGAGGCAGGGTAGCAAGTCTGTGTCTGCACTGCTCCCCTACTAAGGGAACTCTCCAGCCCTTCTGTCAAAGCAAGCCAAACTCCTGTGGGGGTTCCTACATTTCCTGCTGTTCACTGGGATCCTTGCCTGGCCTAGCTCCACCTACTCTTCGACTCCCTGCCTGGTGGTCAACCCAGAGGCCTTCAGCCACAAGGCCATTTCATCACTGACAGTAGTGATTGCTATGAGAGCTGGTTGTGTGGTTTTGGTGGAGGACATGGGAACTTCGGGGTCCTCTCCATGCTCCCTATGCAGGGCTCAGAGAGGCATCAGCCCCCTTAATATCTCTTTTGGCAGGACTGCCTCATCCCAGGGTGTCAGATGGGAGTGGCTCTTAAGCTTCTCTGTTCTCTGGTCCTCAAACCCATCACTCATTTTACCCTGCATCCCAGAGGTTTAACCCAGAGAGGCAGACTTGGGTGCTCCTCTTCCTCTCTGAGATCCACCTGAGTATCACTCTCCTCTCTCTTTGCCGTCTGTGCAAGCTCTCTCTGTGTGGGAGCAACACTGCCCTTCTCTTTGCATCACTGTCTGCTACCTTCCTCATTATGCTTTCAACTCCTCCACATTCAGTCTTCCAACCATGGTTACAGATGTAATGGGAAGTTTTTAGGATTTTGAAAACTCTCAAGTGCCGAGTTCTGGTCCTCAAAATTTGATTTTCTTAACTAACATTTCTAGAAAGTGCTTGAAGAGCCAATCTCAGAAGTCAGAATGTGAAGCTTGAAGTCTCATCCACCTCACCTTTCCACCCACAATGACAGCAATCAGTTCCTACATCTGTGAATGTAAGATGTAACTTCAAGACTGTAGTTACCATGAAATAAAGCTATGGGACCAACACCTCACTGTGGCTTTCTCAAAGGAGAAGGACTTAGACATGATAAGAGAGCAGTTCAAAAGGGCAGAAACTAGAGTATAACGTCACTTGAATCCCGTGCCTGGCGTGGGCACACAGCCGAGTTAGAACAGCTTTGAAAACAGGAGCATAACCAGGGGGTGGAGAAATAAAACTTCTGTTGAAGGGACAGGGCAGTTCTCTCCAGTCTTCCACCTGCCAGCCACTGAGACCATCTATAGGTTTGGTCTGTTCCTAATCCCTTTATTTGGGGCATGACCCTGAGTGCCTTCCTGCAGAACTCTCCCTGGGCCATGCTGTTTGGATGGGGTGAACCAGGCTTCCTGTCCCAGGACTTATCACATGACCCAGACCTGGCCTGGGTCGTCACCTACGGTTGAGAATGGGATCTGGACTAGAGCTGGGCTGCCCCCCTGAGAACTCTGCTGGATTTTCTTGATGAGAACGTTACTGTCTCTGGAAGGAGACAAGACCTGTATGGTGCATCTTGAAGCCAAGGAGAAACTAGGCTGAGACACTGGAGGATTCCTAAAATAATCATCCTTCAAAAACTCTGTCCTGAGTTATGTTTAGAACTATCACCACCACTTCTGCTGCTGCTTATGCTAGGGTAAGTTCATTCTCGTTGCTTGCATCACAAGGATAATAACAATAGCCAGCATTTACACAGCATTTGTGAGATGCCATTTATTCTAAGCATTGACTCACTTAGTACTCACAACCGCCCCACAAAGTAAGTACCATTGTCATCCTTGCCACTCCACCCAAGAGAAACGGGAGCCTAGAGAGGTTAAGTTAGTGTCCAAAGTCACAGACCGAGGAAGAGGTGTAGACAGGATTCAACTCTGGTGGTCTGCTGCCAGGGCCCAGGAACTTAAATGGTGGCAGGCTGCCTGTTAGTCGTCCAGATGGAGCCTGTGAACCTGGCAAGCGACTCTGAGCCTCCAACATAATGGATAAATGATTCCATGTTTTATCATAGTAGGCTGTCAGTAATAGCAAATCAGTGTTCCTAGTTATTTTACTACTTGATTCCATTTCCTTCATTCTGAGTGGTGCTTGGCTGGGTGGGGGATCGGGGTGGGAACGCATAATGAGTTTGTGTCTATAAACGACTTTAGGATAAAAGCTGGTTACTCAGAATCATGAATATTTATTGCCCAAAAAAGATAACTTGGGGTGGTATTTTGGTGGAGCAGGTTAAGCTGTTGCTTGCAACACTGGCATCTCATACCATAGTAACCATTAGAGTCCCAGCTGCTCCATTTCTGATCCAGCTGCCTACCAATGCCCCTGGGAAAGCAACAGAGGATGGCCCAAGTGCTTGGGTCCCTGCTACCCAAGTGGAGACCCAGATGGAGTCTCAGGTTCCTGGCTTCAGCCTGGCCCAGCCTCAGCTGTTTAAGACATTTGAAGAGTGAACCTGCAGATGGAAGACCTCTCTCTCTAAATCACTTTCTCTCTGTCTTTCACTCTGCCTTTCAAATAAGTAAATAAAAGTACATCTTAAAAAATCAAGTAAGAATTTTGTTCCTTTATACAAAGAAAGCCTGAAGCACAGTTTGGACCTGATGTCTTGATCGAGCCTGGCTCTGTCAGTACCACATGCAGGAATAAATGGTCACTTGAGGTTTGGCTGTTTTTTAAAAATCCTCTCAAGGTGACTGAAAGAGGCTTAAGAGGATAAGATACTTGAGAAAGAATGATTACATCCTTTACCACAGTGCTTCAGAGGACTGGGAGCTCTTTGTTCTGAATTCGTTTCAACTGACAATGGTAGAAAAGGGTACATTTCCTAAATCAGAGGAATAACTGTTATCTAGAGACCGCAAATCTGATCCAGATGAAATATAACTCTAAGGGTAATTTGATTAGGAGCAATTTACCTTCAGGCGACTGCAGCCTTTTGGTGTCCTCAGCTTTTATGGTTTTTTTTTTGTTTTTGTTTTCCTGCAGCTGCCCCCTTCTTGTTTGTACACATCCTCTACAGACACCACACAAAACAGCTGCTTTCCTCTTCCTGGATGACTGGTCCCTTCAGGTCCCCGGGAAAGAGGAAGGTGCCTGGTGCCGGGGCATTCCTGGGTGAAGTCATGTGGCCGTACTCATGGCTATTACATGGAAAAATTATCCTCATGACTTTGTTAGCTGTGAAACTTCGGTATTGGAAGTAGAGAGGATTCCATATACAATTTTCATTTATTCTACAATATACAAAGTATATTGATATATAGATTCATTTACTAAATGTAAGTTTATAAATGTGTACCTCTCATATTTTTCTTATGGCAATATATTTAATATATTATGATAATATAGTACATTTTAGACTTTGATTTGGCTGCTGTACAGTCCTGTTACAGGTCTCGTTTTGAAAACAGTTCATTATCTCAGAGCGGTGTATCTGTTAATAAACATTACTCATTAATATACATAAGATTCTAATTTTACTGACTTCCCTATCAAACTGTTTTCTTTAAATTATTTCTTAAATATATTTGAAAGGTTGAGTGAGAAAGAGAGACAGAGAGAGGGAAAGAGAGAGAGATTCTGTCCATCAGTTCACTCCCCAAATGGTTGCAACAGCCCGGGGTTGCTCCAGGCTGAAACCAGGAACTTGGGGCTCTGTCTGGGTATCCCATGTGAATGGGAAGGGCCCAGGTACTTGGGCCTTCCTTCACTGCCTGCCCAGACAAATGTATACCTTTCTTGAGAACACCTATGCCAGACAGAATTCTGGGGTCTAAGGATACAACTGTAATGAAATAACTTGATGACATTTATCCACATGCTTTCCTCTTCGTATTTCCTAGTATGACACTATTCCTGTTCAGCCAGGTGTTAAGAGTTGTGGATTCCCGGCTGGCGCCGTGGTTTAACAGGCTAATCCTCCGCCTTGCGGCGCCAGCACACCAGGTTCCAGTCCCGGTTGGGGCGCCGGATTCTATCCCAGTTGCCCCTCTTCCAGGCCAGCTCTCTGCTATGGCCCGGGAAGGCAGTGGAGGATGGCCCAAGTCCTTGGGCCCTGCACCCGCATGGGAGACCAGGAGAAGCACCTGGCTCCTGCCTTCGGATCAGCATGATGTGCCGGCTGCAGCGGGCATTGGAGGGTGAACCAATGGCAAAAAGAAAGACCTTTCTCTCTGTCTCTCTATCCACTCTGCCTGTCAAAAAAAAAAAAAAAAGAGTTGTGGATTCCCCAAAGGAGATGCTCATGAAAATCAGAAAATCGTGTTCAGCATAGCTTCTTGGCTGGCAGATGACAGCACACACAACATAACTATCCTCTGGATCCAACAGAAGTTTGATTACTACAACTACTGTGGGAGTCAGCCTTACACTCCTGTCTTACAAGCCGTTCACCTGGGCTGCTTGCATAGTGTCAGGTGTATGATATACAGAGCATCCCACTCTGAGAAAGAAAGCCACAGGGATGTGTCAATCCTGCAGCTATGTTTTATGGTAACTGTGGTCTATAGTTACATCTTACAGATGTAGAAACTGAGCGTAAGAGGACTTACTCTTTCACTGCTATATAAGCCCACTGTATATGCCAAATGTTATCCTGAGTGCCTTCTGAGTCCCCAGCTGTAAATGGCTAATTTGGAATGCCAGCATGGGAGCAGACTTCATCTTCAAGGCCGTGCTTCTACTCCTGCATGGATGGCAAGGCCTCTGAGCTTTCCAGGACATTTTTGAACTGGACAACGATCAGTAATCTCATATCTACACCTTTGTCACTGAATGCTGTTTCAGCAAACAAACATCCATTTCCTGTCACCTGCCTATGCCTGCTCGGTTTGAAAGCATGCCATCTGATAACAGTCATCGCCTTTTCCGTGGAAATGTTTATAGGCTTGGTATTTGTAACCAAGAGAGTAGGATTTAGGCAAGAAGGAGACACAAGAACAAACAGAAACTCTCACACAGTTTACTTGGTGAAGCTTGTTTTTCAGGTGTTCCAGGAAAGCTTATCTTGCAGTGTGGCACTCTGAAGGGGCCAGATCACAACAAGAAAAGATGCAGGAGACCAGTTTGAGTCAGATGTTTGAACACGGACTGCTTGAACTTGGATGTTACCTGTGCAGGAAGAACTCTTTGGCTCCTTCTTCTCTTCGTCCGGGACACTCCCCTAACCCTTAATACAAAACCCTGGCAAATTGCTTCCTGGGGAGCAGTTGCTCTAGAGGCAGTTTCTCCAGGAAACTCTGTCTTCTCACTGTCTCCTTTACTTGTCACAGGTAAATAAAGCTTTCCTCTGAGCAACTCCCACACCAGACTGGTTATTTGGTGACAAGCAAACAGAACCTAGTGTCTGCTAACAAATTGCAGTGTTTTTACTGGGTGACTAACAGTGGCCAGGATTTATCAAATGCCCCTGGAAACTGAAAAAGATATTTCTAACAAGGTCGAAGATAAAAACACCAATTTCTTAAGTGCATAGCATAATAATAACAAAAGGAACCTATGTTTATTGAGCATTATGTACATATTGATTGACAAGTATTTTTTTTTTTTACATCCTGGTCACAACTCAACCAGCCAGTAATTATCAAAATTCATTTTACAGATGAGAGAAATTAGGTCATGGTCTCACAGCACTTAGTAGAGGAGAGGGAATTCATACCTACTCAGTCCTGCTCCAAATGCTACCTTCCTCCCACCATGCCATTTCATCACTATTGTGTAGACTTACTCCACGGTGATACTTCCAGCTTCTCTAGACCCAGGCGACTCAGTTTGAGTCATGTAATTCTTATAGAATAATGAATTCTGAGCCATGTTTGAGACTTGGGTAAGCCATTATGAATTTGGATCTTCTTTTTTATTATTAATATAAAGAGAACAGATTTTATGCATTTCTTAGGTACAGTTACAAGAAGACAACCACACTTCTCTCACTTCCTGCTTCCTCCCAATATCCCTACCTCCTTCCTGTCTCTCCATCGAATTTTACAAAGACATAATTTTAACCCACTCTCTATTCACAGGCTTAATTCATCACTAATCATAATATTCAACAAGTAAAAGTAGGAAGACCACAATTCCACAGAAGTATAGATAAGGCTAAAAACAACAATCATAACCCAAGTGACCATTTCTTTCTTATACATTTTTTGTACACTATATTAACTGCCATATATCAGAGAAAACATGGTATTTGTCTTCTTGAAACTGGCTTATTTAAACCTAATAATTTCCAGGTGCAACCTGGAAAAGACAGAATTTTATTCTTTTTTATGGCTGAGTAGTATTCCATAGTTTATATAACTACATTTTCTTTATCCAGTTATCTATTAATGGACATTTGGGTTGATTTCATATCTTAGTTATTGTGAACTGAGCTGCAATAAACATGAGGGCACAAATAACTCTTTTATATACTAATTTAATTTTATTTGGGTAAATTTCCAGGAGTCGGATGGCCAGATCTTATGGTAGATCAATTTTCAAATCTCTGAGGAATCCCCATACCATCTTCCATAATGGTTTACTAGCTTACATCCCCACCAACTGTAGAATAGGGTACCTTTTTTCCCACATCCTCACAAGCATCTGTTAGTTTTTTGATTTTTGGATAATAGCCATTCTCACCAGGGTGGGTGAAGCCTCATTGTGGTTTTTATTTGCATTTCTCTGATAGCTACTAATCCTGGGGATTTTTCCAAGTGCCTGTTGGCCATTTGTATTTGTTCCTTTGAAAATTGTCTGTTCATGTTTTTTGTCCATTTCCTAACTGGATTGTTTGTCTTGTTGTTTTTGAGTTTCTTGAGCTCTTTATAGATCCTAGGTATTAACCCTTTATCAGTTGTATAATTTGCAAATATTTTCTCCCTTTCAGTCAATCACCACTTCACTTTGCTGATTGTTTCCTTTGCAATGCAGAAGCCTCTTAGCTTGATGTAATCCGATTTGTCTATTTTTGCTTCAATTTCTTGTGCTTCTGGGGTCTTTTCCAACACCAATGTATTGCAGAGTTTTCCCCAAGGTTTTCCTGTAGTAATTTGATTATATCAGGTCATAGATTTCAATCCTTGATCCATTTTGAGTTAATTTTTGTATAAAATGTATAAAATGTACCATACTTCTGCACACAGAGATCCAATTTTCTCAGCATCATTTGTTGAAGAGACTGTCATTTCTTCAGGGAATGATTTAAGCTCATTTATCAAAGATTAGTTGGTTGTAGATGCATGGATCAATTCATGTGGCTTCTATTCTGTTCCATTGGTCTACATGTCTGGTTTTGTGCCACTGCCAGGTTGTTTTGACAGTAGTTATCCTGTAGTATGTCTTTAAGTCTGGTATTGTAATGTCTCCAGCTTCATTTTTGTTGTTTAAGGTTGCTAAAGCTATCCAGGGTCCCCTGTGCATCCATATGAATTTCAATATCATTTTTTCTAGATCTAAGAAGAATGTCATTGGCAGTTTGATTGGGGTCACACTGAATCTTTAAATTGTTTTGGGTAATATGGGCACTTTGTTCATATTGGAGAAAGTAAGAGAAATCCAAGTACAGGAAGCACATAGAACTGCTAGTAGATATGATCAGAAAGATCTTCACCATGACACATTAGCATCAAATTTTCAACAGTAAAACATAAAGAAAATATTCTAAAATGGGCATGAGAGAAATGCCAGATTACCTTCAGAGGATACCTAGTTAGACTAACAGATGATTTTTCATCAGAAACCCTATAGGATAGGAAGGAATGGAGAGACATAGTTCAAGACCTGAAAGAAAGAAACTGACAACACAAAATACTGTACCTAGCAACATTTTCATTTATAATGAAGGTAAAATAAAGACCTTACAAAACAAACATAAATTGAAAGAATTCAATTCTCTTACTTTCTCCAAGTAGGGAAGTTTTCTGCTATTACTTCATTGAATAGGCCTTCTAATCATTCTTTCCACGCCTTCAGGAACTCCTAAAACACAAATCTCTAATACTATTTTCAGTTTTTCTAATTTCTTTCTTTTTTTTACTGAAATATTTCCAGGGATTTGTCTTCTAGCTCGGATATACTTTATTCTGCCTCAAGTCTGTTGTTGAGGCTTTCCACTATATTTTCTATATGATATATTGAATTCTTCATTCCTAATATTTCAGTTTGATTTCTCTTCAATATCTTTGTCTCTTGGCAAATTTTTTTCATCCATATTGTGTATGGATTTCTTTATCTTCTGAATTTGTTTCTCTGTGGTTTTGAATAATGTTACGATCATTCTTTTGAATTCATTTTCATATAGTTAATCTATTCATCCTCACATTCTAATATTGAAGTATTGTGTTCCTTTTGGGAAGCATATTCCTTGTTCTTGTTTCTTGTATTTCTGCTTTTATTTTTAGGCATTTCTGGAAACACTTGTTGATTTTCTTCTCTGATGGTTTTTATGTTTGAACTATACTTTGGTGACTTAGTAGAATGTCTGCTCCTTCAGGGGATATTCAGAGGTGTGTTCTGGTGAACTCTATTTAGTGCTCAAACCTGGGGCAGGAGTTAAGGATTATGCCTAAACTGGGCATGGTAGATCTCCTCTATTATCAGCATTAGGGAGGGCATGGTCCCATCTACTGGTGTAATCACAGCGTGACCTCTTCTCTCTCTCTCTTTTTTTTTTTTTAATTTATTTGACAGGTAGAATTATAGACAGTGAGAGAGAGAGACAGAGAGAAAGGTCTTCCTTCTGTTGGTTCACTCCCCAAATGACCACAATGGCCGGCACTGGGCCGATCTGAAGCCAGGAGCCAGGTGCTTCCTCCTGATCTCCCATACAGGTGCAGGGGCCTCATCACTTAGGCCATCCTCCACTGCCCTCCTGGGCCACAGCTGGACTGGAAGAGGAGCAACCAGGACTAGAACCCAGTGCCCATATAGGATGCCAGCACCAAAGGCAAAGGATTAACCAAGTGAGCCACAGCACCGGCCCCCCCTCTTCTCTTCCAAGGTGATCAGTGCCCAGGGTTAACCAACAGTGGCTACAGCCTCCACCCATACAGGCATGTGAACCATTCAAAGAATGCTTGCAGGCTCCAGCATTGTAGAATAGCAGGTAAAGCTGCCACTTCTGCCATCAGCACCCCAAAGGAGCACCAGTTCCTGTCCTGGTTGTTCCACTGCCAGCCCAGCTCCCTGCCAATATGCCTGGGAAAGCTTGGGCCCCTGCACCCACATAGGAGACCTGGAAGAAGCCTCTGGCTCCTGGCTTCAGTCTGGCCCAGCCCTAGCCGTTATAGACATTTGGGAAGTGAATCATCAGATGGAAGATTTCTCTATCTCACCTTCTCTCTCTCACTCTGTAATTCTACCTTTTAAATGAATTAAATAAATTTTAAAAAATAGTGCTAATCTCATTAATCAAATGACACTGAGATGAAAATTTCAAAAAAAAAAAAAAAAAGAATCTGTGCCGTCCTCAGTGTGAGCATGGAACCCTCTGCAATGACCCACTCCAGGTAGTCAGGAAGCTCTGAAACTCTGAAGCCACAGTGATTGTCCAGAGACGCAGGTACAACCCACACCCAGTCATGTGGTCGCAGAATTCCCACAGACACAGGGCACAAGGCTCCCACAGTCTTGGGGTACAGGGGATCCACGCAGCCCTATGAGCCTGCCCTGTCAATGGAGAGAGCAGAGGCATTCCCAGAGCTAGCTGCCTGTGGTTGCTCCATATTGGCAGTTTGAGCCCTGGAGCCTGTGATAGGGTGGGGGATTGGAGCACCTTACAGTCCTAAATGGGTGCCCAGCCCCCTGCCAATCCTCCCAGACAGACTTAAAGTCAGTGGAGGACATGGATTTATCCTCCTGATAAAATCCCCTAGGCACGCGTGAGTGACCACAGCCTCTACTGCCGTTAAGATGGCACTTGTTCCCAGCTGGTCACAGAGTACCCTTGTTGGAAGGTGGGAAGAAGGAAATGTGCTTTTCCTTCATAAGGTTGGCTGGGTATCTTGCCCCCCATTAGGGCTCCAGGCCGGACTCAAGTTCAGTGTGGTCTGCAAGGTTCTCCCTCAGGCAGTATCCACCAGTGAAATGGACCACTGCTCTTGGAAGCTCCTGTCTCCTGTAGCCCCTGGCTGGGGAGTCACAGGTGGTATCCTTGCTCACTGCTGTGTGTTTGTACTGCCCGTGCTGCTCCATGGCATCTCTCTGTCTGTAGAATTTCCATGGCAAACTTCTCCCCAACTCTCCCCTGGGAATGCACGTGGTCTACTTTCCTTTTTTAAATCTTCCTCTAGTCAAAAGCATGTCTTTTCCCTGTTCAGCCATCTTGGAATCCTGAACCTTCTTATTTTCATCTCAAAATCCTGGATCAGTTTGATTTGTAAACTTCATCAGGAAACAACACTCTCTGACTCAGGGCCACATCCAGGCAAAACTCTAAATGAGCCGGTGTGTTTTCTATGTTCATTTCACTGTCTGCAAGTTCCCCTCTGCTTGCCAAATATTGGAAATCTTTACCATCCATGTCATGACTGTGCCACTTGGCCAGTGTTCCCAGGCTAGCCTTGTATCCTGGAGGCCTCACCAAATCATGCCGTGGTAAATTAACACTGTTAACTTGTTAGCAACCATTCCTGCCACCTGAAAGCATTCGGGTGTCAATGTGAGGATTTCTCCTTTGGGTATGATCTTGGAGCCTGCCTTACTATTACAGCAGACAAAGAGGTCCCTTGAAGCCCATGGTATCCGCCAGGGATTGCCACATATAGGATAAGCTGGTGATCTAAGCACAGACAGTTTGATGCAATATTCTGGTAATCTGTATATTGAGAAGAAGGGAGCAAAGATGGAAGAAAAAGTTAGAATTCATTAATTTTCAAAGAAGCACCCTGGCAAGTTTCTGTTCTCATTCTTGCTCCAAGCATGGAGATTTAACCTTCAACCCTGTGCTATTCCTCAAATTGTCCTAAAATGATCTTTACAGTTTCAGTTAATCATAAATGTTTCTGTGGTTTGCAGTCGAAGAGTTCTCATTGGAAACCTTCTCTTCTTCTTGGTAGACCGCATGCTGCATGAACGGGACCTAGCTGTCCAGACTCATGCAGATATTTAAATCCCAGAGTCTTATGATAACAGCTAATGGATTAATGCTAATGCTGATGGATTAGAGTGGAGGCTTCATCCAATTATGGTGTCTGAAGGTGGGGCTTTTAGGAAATGAGTGGATTGGATTAGGTTGCTAGTTGGAGCCTCATGATTGAATCATAGATGATGTACAAGGAAAGGCCACTTTGAAAAATGTGTGCTCCCTGTTTCTCTCTGCTTCCTGGCTTGCCGTGCAATTGCCCAGAGTCCACATTGCCAAGCTTTACCAAACTAATGGGGCTGCCTGATCTTGAGCTGTGAACTTCCAGTCTACAGACCAGAATAATTCTTTTCCTCCCCAAGGGTTCCTCTCAGGTACTCCAGTTAAAGTAATGAAAAACTGACCGACACACTGCATCTCCCCACAAAGTCTCTCAGTTAACTTCTAATGTGCTCACCCCATGCCTTTCCAGGTCAGGTGGTCTGTCCAGCCCAGGGGGACTGGTTAACCATGCAGGCAAGGAATCTGCAATAATGAGCTAGTGACAGAGAGAGGGGATTGCTGGTGTCCTTTCCCAGGTTCTCCACTGAGACACCTGTGTGAATCTTTAAGCTACACTTGTTTTCAACACTTATTGACTTCCATTGTGGACTTTGGCTTAGGGTTTTATTTGGTTTTTAGCTTCTGGCCATAATGGACTTTCTTCTTTCACAGAATTTTTCCAAAAGAAATTTGGTAGCACAAGAGATGTCAGTCAGAAGAGTCAATTGAAGACCTAGTTGTACAGAGCCCAGGGGAGGATCATCTGAAAGCACAAGTTGATTCCAGCACGACCATGTTGGAAAGCTTCAGTGATTCTCCATCTGAACTTGAGGACAGGTTTAAACTCCTCTGGACATTCTGATCCACCCAAGGTCTGGCTGATGTCTATCTTCATCTCCAGCATTCTCTCCTTTACACCTATTCACCAGTAACGTTAAACAGCAGGTGCTTCCCCATATGTGTCACATTGTCTCTTCTCTGTGGCTGCTTTTAGGGTATTACCTCTCCAACATCCTTCCTTTCCTGAAGCCAACTGCCAACACCCGCTTGTGAGCATCTCTAGAGTTACCTCCTCTGGGAGGTGTGATGACCTCCTACTCTAACCTCTTTCCTACCCCTTGTCGACAGCATGTTATTCTGTGCTTTCAAATTCTTATACATCTTGGTCTTTATGGTGCCAGTGGTGATTGTAGTTTTGTGAGAGGGATGGATGAAAGGATCGATTGAAGGATGAATGAAGCCCTTATATAATTGCAGACATGGCATTGCAGGCAGTATTCCATATTGAAAGCCTTCTTAGCCTATGGCTACTCTGTTCCCTTCCCTCAGCCTGCCTGGGCCTACTAGAAGTGATTTATTTCCCATCCATAATGATTCGATTTATTTGTAGAAGTCACTTAAGAGACTCAATTATGTCCACCGCATAAATAACACAAGTCTTGACCTGACTGACCAACTGTCACAGTGACATAGTCTGCTTAACCCAATTACCAAATTGATCATGGTACTCAGAAAAGTTAATGAAGAAAAATAGAACTTGATCTTTTTGAAATAAGATGTTAAGAAAGTAATAGGCAAATCAGAGGAGCCTAAAAATCCTGTATCATCATGAGAGCACTCAGAAAACAAATTTGTGTGATGCAATAATTTCAGGAAACTTAAATTCAGAGTAGCAGTTCAAGTTTTGTCAGCTGATCAGAGAGGAAGCACTTACACATACCTCCTGAAAATACTTTAAAAAGTATTTGTTTCAGCAGAAGTCAGCTTGTGAAGAGCCCTGGCAGCTCTGCCAAGAGTTGGGTCACTGGAAATGGACCTGCCCTGGAGTCGAAGGATGCCCAGGTCAGAGCCACAGATCTTATTGGCTCCAAGCTGAAAAGCCCTTCACTCAGCCCAACTTCCAAAGTGACCACTGCAGCTGAGGGTATGGTCAAGTAGGGTCAGCAACATTGCAGGCAGAACTGTAAATTTCTAGTTAGAGATGCCACCTGCCTTTACCTGGCCAGCTCTCCTCCCAGGCCAGCCAAGTAATGAAAGTCAACAGAGTGCCTTCCCCTAGGAGGTTCACACCTCCCTTAGGATATACCCCATGTGAAGAGATAGATAGGTCTGGGCCTCTTAACTTACAAGGCCTAAAGCCCACCAGATTATTATCAAGCCCCTTCTATCAGGTTCTATTTGCCTCTCAATCAGAAAACTTAATTGTAGCTTAGCACCTTTCTTAGCTCCTCTAATAATGACTCTGTCCTTTGTTCTAGACCCTGTCTAGTGCACTTGGGCCTCATTCCTTTGTAATCATAACCTCTACTCTACCACCAATGGCTCTACTCCCAACCTGTGTGTACTGATGGTCCTCTTCCCCACTTAATGCTGTATAATTGTTCAGACCTGGTAAATGCCACTATTAGGATCATTGGTTACTATCCTCACCCTGTCTTTTATGACCTTGTCTAAATATGATCAGAGTCGGTGAACTTGGAAGGCTTCCATAGCCTTGGCAACTCATGATGACAGCCTAGGGTGGTTACTGGTGCCATAAACTAGAGTGTCAATTTGTTGGGTCAACAACAGGAGCCACTGTGCGCTTGCTCCTGATGTGGGATCTCTGTCCTTAATGTACTGTACATTTTGATTTAATGCTATAACTAGTACTCAAACAGTATGTTTCACTTTGTGTTTCTATGTGGGTGCAAACTGTTGAAATCTTTACTTAATATATACTAAATTGATCTTCTGTATATAAAGAGAATTGAAAATGAGTCTTAATGTGAATGGAAGGGGAGAGGGAGCGGGAGAGGGGAGGGTTGCGGGTGGGAGGGAAATTATGGGAAGGGGAAGCCATTGTAATCCATAAGCTGTATACTGGAAATTTATATTCATTAAATAAAAGTTAAAAAAAAAAAGTATTTGTTTCAGTGGCAAGGGTTGGGTGTAGCAACTAAGATACCACTTGGGACACCCACTTTTCTTATTGAAGTGCCTGAGTTTGAGTTCAGTTCTTCTGTTTCTGATCCAGGCTCCTGCTAATGTACACTCTTGGAAGCCCAAAATGATGGCTTAAGTACTTAGATTCCTGGCTTCTGACTTTGGCCTGGCCCATCCCTGACTGTTACAGGATTTTGGGGAGTGAACTAGCAGAAGGGCAATATCTCTGTTTCTGTCTGTCTGTCTCTGTTATTCTGCCTTTCAAATAAATGAAATAAATACAATTCTCAAAATATTTGTTTTATTTTGTAAAATTTTCTGTATATGAGAGTACTTCAAAGATTTCATGGAAAACAACTCAATTACAAGCTTATTTGGTGGCCGGTGCCGTGGCTTAACAGGCTAATCCTCCACCTTGCAGCGCCGGCACACCGGGTTCTAGTCCCAATTGGGGCGCCGGATTCTATCCCGGTTGCCCCTCGTCCAGGCCAGCTCTCTGCTATGGCCCGGGAAGGCAGTGGAGGATGGCCCAAGTGCTTGGGCCCTGCACCCGCGTGGGAGACCAGGAGAAGCACCTGGCTCCTGGCTTCGGATCAGCGAGATGCGCCGGCCGCAGCGGCCATTGGAGGGTGAACCAACGGCAAAAAGGAAGACCTTTCTCTCTGTCTCTCTCTCACTATCCACTCTGCCTGTCAAAAAAAAAAAAAGCCCAAAAAAACAAAGCTTATTTGGTGCAAAGAATTTTGAAATCTATGCACAGTTTTTAAATAGTACGTATTTTTCATGAACTTTTCGAAGGCCTCCTGTGTATCTGGATTTCAAGGGTTTTTTTGCATCAAAATAAATATATCTTCTAATTGTATTTCCGTGAGTTTTTTTTTTAAGTACTCTCAGACCCATATGAAGCTCCTTGCTCCTAGCTTTGGCCTGGTCTAGTCTAGTCCTGGCTATTGCTGCCATTTCAGAAGTGAACCAACAGATGTCTGTCTCTCCCTTTCTCTCTGTAACTTTGCCTTGCAAGTACAGAAATAAATCTAAAAACAAGCAAACAAATAAAAAACCCATGCAGTTGCTGCTGTTTTCCTATTCTGCTGTTAAATGATTGTCAAAGCAGCAGTTTTGCCAGATAAGCTGTCAGGGTCACAAGACGCACTTTTCTTTTGTCCATGTTAAGGTTTCACGTAAATGTTCTGTTTCCTTGTCTTTCCTGGAAGAGTTGAATGTGTTGGGCTGTCTCTGTACTTTGTAATCCTACAGCTGGTGGCACTTGGGGTCACTGTTTCTGAAGTTTCCCAGGTAGATTTCTGCATGTGAATCGAGTCCAACATCTCTCGGTAAAGGTTGTGAAATGCCCTGGGGGTCCAAAAATAAGTCTTGGGTATACTCTTGAGGGTTGCAGTAAGTGATACTTCTGGCAAGGGTTAGATGGATGACAGATGACAAAGGACAAGAAAAAAGACATAAGGGAACCAACATCCCCTGCACAACCATGATGCACCTAGCACTGTGTTAGACTTTTTAAAAAGAAAAAAAATTTTTCATTTATTTATTTGAGAGTGAGAGAAAGAGTGCTGTCATTTGCTGTTCCACTCCCCAAAGACCCAGAAGAAGTGACAGAGCTTGGTGGAGACTAAAGTGAGGAGCCTGGAACAAAATCCAGGTCTCCCAGGTGGGTGGCAGGAACCCAATCACTTGACCCATCGGCACTGGATGATCTGGGGTGAGCATTTGCCTTAGTGGTTAAGATGTCTGCATTCTACATCAGAGCATCTGAGTTCCACTCCTACTTCCAGCTCCTGAATCCATCCTCCTGTTACTGTAGACCCTAGGAGACGGCAGGTAATGACTCAGCAGTTGGATTTGTATCACCCATATGAGGGATTTGGGTTGTTTTCCCAGCCTCCAAGGTATTCCAGGGCCACTTGTGGGCATTTGGGGGTAAACTATCAAGTAGGAGCTCTCTCTCTTTCTTTACTTTTTTGAAACAAACAAAAACAACAACAATGGCTGGCGCCGTGGCTCAACAGGCTAATCCTCCACCTTGCAGCGCCGGCACACCGGGTTCTAGTCCCGGTTTAGGTGCCGGATTCTATCCCGGTTGCCCCTCTTCCAGGCCAGCTCTCTGCTATGGCCCAGGAAGGCAGTGGAGGATGGCCCAAGTGCTTGGGCCCTGTACCCGCATGGGAGACCAGGAGAAGCACCTGGCTCCTGGCTTCGGATCAGCGAGATGCGCCGGCCGCAGCGGCCATTGGAGGGTGAACCAACGGCAAAAAGGAAGACCTTTCTCTCTGTCTCTCTCTCACTATCCACTCTGCCTGTAAAAAAAAAAAAAAAAAAAAAAAAAAAAAAAAACAACAACAAGAAAAACTCAAAGATGTAATCTCATTTTATCTTCCCATCCGCTGTTGGAGGAGATACTGTTAGTTTGTATATTTCAAATCAGGAAACTGAAATAGGAATTGAAATCATTCAGCTAGGAAGTAGTATATTTATAATTCAAACTTAGCGCTGCCTGATGCTCTTTGTCTACCACTACACCTCCAATGTTTGTGTAGAAAGTGCAGTGTTCATGTCCTGTAGTTGAAAGATCCTACCACACTCTAATACCTTATGGATCTGTATCCCCTAACAAAATTATAGAGCAAAATGAAATACTGAATTGGTCCTCAACACATTCTGAAATTAATTCTGAAATTAATGAAAATCATTAGACACATATGCATAAAGAAACTGATTTGAACTACCTTAGAATTATGCCTTAAAAATGCATGTAATCCTTCGTTTATAATTTTTTATCATCATGACAATATGTTAATGATATTTACCCTACAATATAGTAAATAAGCTTATGTAAGAATATCACAAAAAGAGAGCCGGCGCCATGGCTCACTTGGTTAATCCTCCCCCTTGAGGCGCCGGCATCCCATATGGGTGTCGGGTTCTAGCCTCGGTTGCTTCTCTTCCAGTCCAGCTCTCTGCTGTGGCCCGGGAGGGCAGTGGAGGATGGCCCAAGTGCTTGGGCCCTGCACCCGCATGGAAGACCAGGAGGAAGCACCTGTCTCCTGGCTTCAGACCGGCGCAGCACCGGCTGTAAGCAGCCATTTGGGGGGTGAACCAACAGAAGGGAAACCTTTCTCTCTGTCTCTCTCTCTCTCTCACTATCTAACTCTATCTGTCAAATAAATTTTAAAAAAAGAATATCACAAATAAACATAAATCAAATCCTACTCATTTCATTAAATTATACAGGGATACTTTTAAGTGTTTATTTGTTTTCATCTGCTTGGAAGGCAGAGTGACAAAGAGAGGGCTCTTTCATCTGCCGGTTTACTCCCTAGATGCTCAAAATAGCCAGGTCTGGGCCAGGCTGAAGCCAGGAGCCCAGAACTCCATTTAGGTCTCCTATGTGGGTGCAAGGGCCCAAGGACTTGAGCCATCATCTGCTGCCACATTGGCAGGAAACTGGATCAGAAGCAGAGTAGCCCAGCCTTGAATTGGCACTCCAATATGGGATGTGGGTGACCCCAGCAGCAGCTTAGCCTGCTGCAAAGTAAAGTATATGGGGATAATTTTAAAAGTTCGTGCACCAAAATAAAATGCTATTTTAATTCTTTTTTCCACGAACCTTTGGAAGTACTCTCATTTAAGGAGGAATGTAATTTGAATCTCAGCAGACTTTGTAAGAAAGAGAAATACTGTGCTTAAGGTCCTAGAGCAGGAGCTAGAATGCCTTGGTTCGAATCCCAGCTTTGCCACAGCCTAGCCTGGGGACTTTAGGGCTTGATTTCTTTCTTTTTTTATTTATTTGACAGGTAGAGTTATAGACAGAGAGAGAGAGAGAGACAGAGAGAAAGGTCTTCTTTCCGTTGGTTCACTCCCCAAATGGCCGCTACGGCCAGCGCTGTGCCGATCCGAAGCCAAGAGCCAGGTGCTTCTTCCTGGTGACTCATTTGGCTGGCAAATCTGTTCATAACCTGAACCTCTTAGTGACAAAACACATGAACTGGAACAAGGATATTCGTATTTTGTATCTGCCCCTCACAGTGTGTGCTCCCTCATACAGTTTACTGCTGTTGCATTAATGTTTGTGCTCCCCTCATCTCAGGGCACGGGGATGGGTACCTATCAGGGTCTTGGCCAAAAGCATGGGCGCTCTGTCCAGGTGACTGAGGAGAGTTTAGTAAAGGGACTGGCTACACAGGTGTGAGAGGAGTGAAGGAACCAGCAAGGGATGAGGCAGAGGGCAGAAGGAGAGGTCATCTGATGCACCAGGAGTTGTCTGAGGGCCAGTAGAGGTAGTAGTTTCTGGCATCTGAAGGAGAAGGTTGCGGTCAAGAGTTTGGCTTCAGGTGGAAGGAGCCAATCCCAGCGAGATAGTAGAGAAGCAGCCTGGGAAATCAATAACCAACCTTGCTTTTCTCTTTTCTCTCCTTGATCACACCCTGCCTGAAACTAAAGGCAAGGGAGTTCATAGATGCAGATGGTAAGGTGAGCCACCAGGGCATCCTGCAGGACACTGAGGGAGGTAAGTGGGTCTGGAAGGCGAGTGAAAACATCTGGCACAGGGTATCCAGTCATTTCCAGTATATGTGCTCTGATTTTTCTCCCTGAAACCTGAACACTCCAGAATGCTTAAGAGAGATGCATTTTTATTAAGTCAACAGTATGTACAAACATTTGAAAAATATTAACACAGATTTAAATGTTTCTTTCTTTTTGGTTCGCAATTTTAGTGTTTGCTGTGTGGGTCCTTTGTAATAATGCTTTAGCTACTCTGAAAGTTTGGAACTACCACATTAACAAGCCTTCCCTCATTCATTGAGTCATATGTTCATGTATTCAACAAATATCCCTTATTGAAAGCTTACTCTGCCGAACACCATGGACCCTGGGGAATAAGGACAAAAATAAGACACACGCCTTTCCAGTGGCTTCTAGGTTAGTATAAGACATGAATTTGTTGGTAGTAAATAGTTTGGATTAGTAAATAGTTTTCATCTCAAAGCTTTTTTGCTTCCATGGCCCCATCTGAGCTAAGTGGAATAAATGTCCTCTGACCTATTAGCAACATCTGACACGGACACAGGAGCAGAGAAAGCACACACGTTTTGTGGCTTTGCTGACCGTGCTTTTTAAACTATATGGCAGAATGAAACTGTTCTTATCATGGAAGAGTAATTTCTACAGAAGGGCAGAAGGAGGGGATACTATTCATTAGAAACACCTGCCAAACTTTATAAGGGATTACTAGACAGGAAAACAACAGGTAGGAGCCAAAGCAAAGTAGGAGCTTGGGACAGGTTGGTGTGAATGGCCCCAGGGTCTTGGGCGTGATGAAGTAGTAAGTGATCAAAAAAAGTGATCAAAAAGTGATGAATGTAGAGCCCTATGAAGGAATTTGGACTTTATTGTGTATCAAAGAGGCTACAGTTGAGTTCATAGGAGAAGAGAACGTGTTATGTTTTAGGAAAACACCTCAACCAGCATTTTGAAAGGGGAGGCTTAGAAGGAAGCTGAATCGAAAGCAGTCATGTGAAGGCAGGACTGTCTTGGCCTGGGCAACACTGGCGATGTGAGAACAAGTCACCCGCAGTGGGAAAGGAAGGAATGGTGGGCGGGCTTGATCATTGCTGAGAGCGAGGAGTCAGTGGAGCCAGGGTGCCTAAAAGAACATTCAAGAGGAGGAGAGCTGCTGAAGCTGATGTGAGGGAGCACGCTGACAATGTGCCTCTTGAGGCAAAGTTACGGCCAAATATTTACAAGGAAAAACCCAGCAGGTATTTAGAACTGTGAGTTTGTAATCTGGGGAGGGAGAGGAGTTTGGGCGAGAGAATGCCAGGGAAATATTCTGTGTCCAGAAAAAGTTCCACTCCTGTAATTCCTTATGGCAATTCCAATGACCAAAAAGCGGTGAAAATAACTAGTTTTTAAAATATTTGGTACTAAAACTTATTTGGTGATAAACCTGACCTGAAAGCTATGAGGCTTCCTATAAGCTTTTTTATTGATGCATTCAGGACCAATGTTTATTCTTTTTGTTGCAGAAATAATAGGTTTGAATAAGGGACACTGCCCCTAATTGACTGGATTGAGGGTGCTTTACATGAAGTGCACCACATTTGGTACATGTACCAAATTAGCTTTTTTTTAAAAAAGAGTTACTTATGTATTTGAAAGGAACAGTTAGAAAGAGAGAGAGAAAGAGACACACACAGAGAGAGAGATTTTCCATCCACTGGTTCACTCCCCAATTGACTGTAAAGGCCAGAGCTGGGATGATTCAAAGCCAGAAACCAGGAGCTTCTTCCGGGTCTTCCACATGGGTGCAGGGGCCCAAGAACTTAAGCCATCTTCCCCTGCCTTCCCAGGCACATTAGCAGGGAGCTGGATCGGAAGTGGATCAGCCAGGACTTGAACTGGCACCTATACGGGATTCCAGCACTGCAGATGGTGGCTTTATCTGTTATACCACAATGCCAGCCCCCCAGATTACCTTTTAAAAGTATGTATATATATATTTTTTTTTACATGTATATATGTATTCTGAATATATATATTCTGAAACATATCTGTCTTCAAAGTTTTAGACAAGACATTGTAGACACACATTAATGTCTGTACTACAAATGTACTTCAAAAAGTTCATGGAAAATAAAAAGATGCTTGTTTTGGCACAAAAATGATGGAAAATGTGTATTATAAAAAACTATGCATGTATTTCAAAATTGCACCAATATAATCCTGTTTTTTTTAAAAAATAATTTTTAAATAAGATGCGTTTGAAAGGCTGAAAAGTAGAGGGAGAGGGACAGAGAGAGAAATCTTCCATCTGCTGGTTCATTCCCCAAATGGCTGCAATGGCACAGGCCAAAGCCAGCAGCCGGGAACTCCCTTTGGGTCTCCACGTGGGTGGCAGGAGCCCAAGTACTTGAGGCATCTTTGGCTGCTTTCCCAGATATATTAGCAGGGAACTGGATCAGAAGCAGAGCAGCCAGAACTCCAACCTGCACTGCAATATGGGATGCTGGTGTTGCAAGCAGCAGCTTAACTCACTGTGCTATCACGCTGGCCCCAATAATCATGTGCTTTAAATTTTTTTTTTTTTTACTTATTTGAGAAAGTGAGAGAGGGAGAAGGAACTCGTATTCAGTGGTTCACTCCCTGAATGTTTGTGATGGCCAGGACTTGGCCAGGGCCAAAGTTAGGAATCAAGAACTCAATCCAGGTCCCACATGAGTGACAAGAACCCAATATCTTATTTTTTTAAAGATTTATTTATTTATGTGAAAGTCAGAGTTCCACAGAGAGAGAAGGAGAGACAGAAAAGGAGGTCCTTCATCTGCTGGTTCATTCCCCAGTTGGCCACAATGGCTGGAGCTGCGCCGATCCGAAGTCAGAAGCCAGGAGCTTCTTCCAGGTCTCCCATGCAGGTGCAGGGGCCCAAGGACTTGGGCCATCTTCCACTGCTTTCCTAGGCCATAGCAGAGAGCTGGATCAGAAGTGGAGCAGCCAGGATGTGAACCAGCGCCCATATGGGATGCCGGCACTGCAGGCAGCGGCTTTACTGGCTACACCACAGCACCAGCCCCAGGAATCCAGTATCTTGAGCCAACACTGCTGCCTCCCAGGGTCTACATTAGCGAGAAGCTGGAGTCAGGAGCTGGAGCCGATATGGAACCTAGGCCTTCTGATGTGGGAGGTGGCCATCTTAACTGCTAGGTTAAACATCTACCCCAAATCTGTTTTTTACTTCTATTTTTCCAAGAACTTCTTTGAAGTACCCTTGTATTTCTGGATTTCACATTTTTGAAAAGTCTGATCTTAGTTTTGATGTTTGGCATAAGCATGGTGGTTACAGATGCCTCTTTCTTGAAGCACAAAGCATTCTTTTTATGTGCCTTTTTCATGCACTGAGGCTTGATAAGTTTCTTTATCCATAAAATCTGAGTAACATAACCTGCCTCAGGGGGTGGTTTGAAAAGTTAATGTAAGGGACTGACCTGTCAGTATTTTAGCAAATGTTAGTCATTACTATCTCACCCCTTCAATCAGCTGAACTTTTTTTTTAAGTTATTTGTTTGTTTATTTATTTATTTGAGAGGTAGAGCCACAGAGAGAGGGAGAGACAGACAGAAAGGTCTTCCATCCGCTAGTTCACTCCCCAAATGGTTGCAATGGCTGGAGTGGGGCCAGTCAGAAGCCAGGATCCAGGAGCTTTTTTCAGGTCTCCCATGTGGGTTCAGAGGTCCAAGCACTTGGGTCATTTTCCACTGCTTTCTTGGGCCATAACCCGGGAGCTGGGTCGGAAGAGGAGCAGCTGGGACAGGAACCGGTGCCCATATGGGATGATGGCACCGCAGGCAGAGGCTTAGCCCACTATGCCACAGCATAGGCCCTTGGCTTAACTTTTTTTTGACAGAGTTAGACAGGGAGAGAGAGACAGAGAGAAAGGTCTTCCTTTCCGTTGGTTCACTCCCCAAGTGGCAGCTACGCTGATCCAAAGCCAGGAACCAGCTGCTTCCTCCCGGTCTCCCATGCGGGTGCAGGGCCCAAGGACCTGGGCCATCCTCCACTGCCTTCCCGGGCCACAAGCAGAGAGCTGGACTGGAAGAGGAGCAACCGGGACAGAATCCGGTGTGCCAGCGTCGCAGGCGGAGGATTAGCCAAATGAGCCACGGCGCCGAGCCAGCCGGCTTAACATTTTTAAAAAGGCATTTTTATGCTTTCCCAGCCTTTGAACGTGCAGTAAAAACATCTTCCTTCTATATTAATGTGAAGGGAGACAGAGAGAGAACCAGCGTTTCCGGAGCACCTGGCTGCTTTTAACCACGTAAGATGCGTAGTGTTTTCCCCACTTCACAGGTGGCGAAACAGAGTCCGAGACCGCAGATAGCATGGACCTGGTCACCCTCCAGTGAAGGGAACAGGGCTTCTCTTTGTACTGCTGGCTCTGAGACGTGTGCGCGCAACTGCAGATAAAGCCTAGTGTGGTGTCTGTAAGACAGTCACGTGGCCTCTTTCTAGCCTACTTCCGGTCACCTTTTCAACTGGTCATAAGCAGACTGTTTTTTCCATTTGTGCTATTAGCCTCACAGGGGTGGGCTTCAAAAAGTTCATGGGGAACAGAACTAAAAGATAAAATGTAATTTGTTGCAAACACTTTCTGAAATTCACGCATAGTTTTTTTTTCATAGCACACTCTTTCCTATAAGCTTTTTAAAGACCCCTCCTAATCATGGATTTCAAAGTCTTTTGCACCACACTAAGCATGTGTGTTAATTCCATTTTCCACGAACTGTTCGTAGTAGCTGGGTACTTCAGTCTAATTATGTCCTCCCCTTTCCCTCGCCCTCCTCACCAGTCCCTATCTCGCCCTCCCCCTCAACAACAACAACAACAAACCCTCTGGCCCTCAACAATCAAGTCTAATTTCAGACAAGCTGGAAACAGTACGTGTTCATTTGCTCGGGCCTGGGCGGAGGGAAGGGATGGAGGAATGAGGTAAGAGTCTGGGGCTGTGGTATCGAGGGTGGGGAGCGTCCGGTTGGCATGGGCAGGAATGACCCGAGCACGGAGGCAATCAAGTTTGTGCAAACCTGCCGGAGTGAACAGCCCTGCAAGCCGGCTCTTCATTCTTTCATGGGGATGCTCTCACCGCGAGCTTCCCATTCCCGCCTCTTCCCCCAGCCACCCCGCCGACCTGGCACTGTTTCTCCGTGTCACTTCTGCCCGCCAGGCAGGAAATGTTCCCAGCCCCAGGATAAGCCTTTGAAGGGGGTGGTGAGAAAAGGAAAAAGAAAAAACAAAGCCAGAAAGACACAAACTTTACTCGAGTGGCTGGCAGGAGCCCCAAGCACCGCAGGTTTCCAGTTCCCTATTAGCTGGGAGGCGGCCCGCCCCGCCCACTCACGGCGCCCCGCCCCGGGGCGTGGCCTCCATTGCATGCTAATGAGCAGCCCGCGGGCGGGGCGGGCGCGCCTGGCGCTGACAGCCGCGGGGAGGGCCTGGCGCAGGAGCGGCCCCGCCGCCGGCTGCTGAGCACACCGGCCCCGGCGCGCTGGTCCATGCTGGTCCCGGTCTTTGTTCTGGGGCCGGCGCGAGGACATGCGCCGCTGACGATGGAGGTGGAGGACTCGGGCGGCGTGGTGCTCACCGCCTACCACTCGTACGCACGCTCCCAGCCGACTGGCCCCGAACCGCGCTGCACGCCCCGGGCCGCTTCCAGCCACCCGCTCAGCAGGTACCGAGAGCCGCTCCCGGGAGGACGCCCGAGTGGGCTGGGTCGGGCTGCGCTGGGCTGGGAGGGGGCTGCGTCTTGCCGCTGAGCTGGGTCTTCTGACGGGGCGTGCGACCTCCAGTCTCTTGAGTGCTCTTCCAAGTCCTTGGAGGACTGGATGCGGGAGACCCCGCTTCCGTGTGGTCCCGGTGGGGAATGGGACAGGCACTGAGTCTCCCCCAGCCTCGGCGGAAGTCGCCCCCCAGCAGCGCTTAGCCACGGACCTGTATTCGCGATCCCTAAGACGTAGACCTCATTTCTGCCGAAGTCGCCGGCAAAGTAGAATTTAAAAAAAATTAGGAATTAAACACAAGCAGAAAATGAAAGAAATTAAAGTAGCTTATCCCATATCCTCGGGATACCGTCGATTCCTTAGTTAACTGCGTGCCATCTGAGCCACACGTGCATAGTCTGTAAAAAGTAAATCTCAGTAGCTGTGATAAAGTTTTATTTCTAGACGTCTCAAACTTTCCAGT
Organism: Lepus europaeus; assembly: GCF_033115175.1. NCBI lineage: Eukaryota > Metazoa > Chordata > Mammalia > Lagomorpha > Leporidae > Lepus > Lepus europaeus. The sequence continues at coordinate 61,808,280 of NC_084835.1, read as the reverse complement.
TGCATAAATACTTTGGTGTCATTATTTTTACCAATGTTGACTATGCTGTAAATGCAAATTAGAGTTTATTTTCTTTGGGCCAAAAGGGGGTCTGTAACCATCTGACTATGTGCATTTTAGATTTAATGAATCAGGAATCTATGTGAAATTACTGTTAGCAATATTGATTTATATGATGGCTCCCAAGAACTAAACCAAAAACGTTGAGTTGGGTAGACATAAACATTACAGTAAATGAGGTGGATTGATGCCTGACATACTTGGAGGGGAGGTTTCATTTGTTTAAATGGGCCTGTTGCTCTGCCTTAGAGACATTGAAGCTGCTTTTTTTTCCCAAATGTACAGTTCAAATGGTGTGCTTTTATTTTGTCATGTTTAGCTTTCATTTGTTCTCATGCTTCTACCTTTGGTTACATGACAGTGATTACTTCTGTTTCTTAATGTAATTGACTTGTGGGCCTTCCAACAGTGTGAGTTTATTTCAAGGAATATCCTTTTGACCAGCATCCAGGAGAGGAACAAACTGCCTTGGCCTGAGATCTATCTTGGGCTTGGCTAACAAAGAAAGTATTGTTTCTTCCAAAAACCAGCAGATTGAGTGAAATCTCATTTTTTTATATTGACAATGAAAAATTAACATATTTCTTCCAGCATTAGGGGTTGTGCACATGATTTGAAAGGCTACTTGAAGATACACACTCACATTTGTCTTCTGGGTGCTTTCTAAACATAATCATTGGCTCTAATTACTCAGATTATGAGTCACTAAGTGGATACCAGCAATGTGATGAGAAGCATGGGCCACGTTTGTACATTTTTTGCATGGTTCTGGTGTGGCTGTCCTGTCTGTAACTCCCAGCAGCTGTGTGGAGCACCAGCCAGATTGTGCCATTGGGGCCATCTGAAACTACAGTTTCCAAAGCAAACTGGAACGAAAGTTCTATTAACTCAGCATGTGGTCTTGTGGAATGATAATGCACGAGAGCAGAAGAGCTGCGTGTCATAGCTGGTGTGTTCCCCTAGGGTTGCCAGTTAACATTTCTGTTGGTAAGCTTGCAGTCGTGGCGAGTGCCCGGCATTCTCCCTCCGGGGAGCTTTGTGCTGCCCACCCTGTGATGCAGGGGATGGATGGACCCTCTGCCCCTTGCCCTCTGCAGCGGAATCACGGGAGAATAGCTCAGATCCTTGGTTCCCAGTGAAAGCAATCAAAAAGAGATTCCTGTATTTACAAGGGACCAGAAGATACCACACCATTAATCATGAGTCTGATAACAGAAATAATCAGGCCCAAGTTATTAACCTTTGACTCACTAAGTACTGATCAATACTTCCTTTCAAGCCAAGAAGCAAGATGGTATTGTTCTGCTTCTGAAGAAAGCACTCTCTCTTTCCAGGACCCCCTTTCCCTCAAATTGCTTACATATTCGTACCAGATTTGTAGATGGAGTATAGTAAGGCCCCAGATGGCATGGAGTATTGCTGACTACTCTCTGAGTATCATTCTTTAGCACTTGGTAGCATAGGTTCAAATCAAAGCAAACCGTTTCTTTCCAAATGCCGTTAACCTGAATTTATGCATTTTTGAGTTATTTTTTTTTCTTATTAACCAACACAAAGGAAGCACAAGTTCTGCTAGCTCTATTAGGATTGCTGTCGCTATTCATCACAGTTGTTGATGTAAAGAGGAGAGCGGAACAGTTTTGGAACTGTGTCAGCATTGGGAAAATCAAGCAGGGTCAAGAGGGCCTGCTTTTTCAAGGAAAAAAAGGGCTACTTAAAGACTCAAATATCTGAGTTTGATAATAGCTTCTGTCTCAGAATTGGGGAGGGTTTCAGAGATCATTCTTTTCTCATTTTATGGATTTGGTTAAAACTATGCATTATATTGGTTAAGACTGTATATATAGAACATAGTGAATGAGACCACCTCAAAACATACAAATGTATTGGCCTTCAGAGGGAGTAATATGTTGCTAAAGATTCTAACAGTAGATGATCCTCTCAGGGTGCAATCTACTTTGGCATTTAAAATACTGTTATATTTTGGGAGCCACTCCTTCCCCATTTCATATTCCTTTCTTTTCTTTTCTTTTTTAAGATTTATTTATTTATTTATTTGAAAATCAGAGTTACACAGAGAGAAGGAAAGGCAGAGAGAGAGATGTCTTTCATTTGTTGGTTCACTCCCCAATTGGCCGCAACGGTTGGAGCTGTGCTGATTCAAAGCCAGGAGCCGGGAGCTTCTTCCAGGTCTCCCACGTGGGTGCAGGGGCCCAAGGACTTGCGCCATCTTCTGCTGCTTTCCCAGGCCATAGCAGAGAGCTGGATTGGAAGTGGAGCAGCTGAGACTTGAACCGGTGCCCATACGGGATGCTGGCATTGCAGGTAGCGGCTTTACCCGCTGTGCCACAGCGCCAGCCTCCACTTCGTTTTCTACAATTTCTATCACCCTAGTCCTTGATACTGATAAAATTTAGGAGGCCGGATGGATAGACTTGGTTGTTGATTCTTGTAATTATTTTCTCACATTTTTTCTTTTAAAAGTTTTCTTAGGATTCAGAGTCTTCCCTTCTCCCCAGTGTACACACATTCACACACATATTTTTGTTAGTTTTAAAGCAAGAATATACCTCCTTCAGGGAGATTTTAGCGAAAATCTCTCAAACTAACTTATTTTCCATGTGGTCTGAATTTGGTATTATAGCAAACATGCATTATTTCCAGTTTGAAGTTCTGGGTTGATAGATCTTGAAGGATAATTTAGGTCTATTCTTCATTAGAAAAACAAAATATCTTATTGTATGTTTAGCATCTTTATGTATTCAGAAGTGGTAGAGAGTCCCAGGCCTAGTGTCAAGTGCATTTCCAGATCATAGTGACTCAAACCATTGCAGAATTCATTCACTCGGCAAAGAGGCTAAGAAACGTTTGTTGGGAGGGAAATGTTTCTTTGTTATACAAACATTCTATAGCTACATTCTAATCAAGGAGAAAGAAAAGGAAGAACTAGGCCTTCTCAGTTCTGTTAAAAGAAATATTGAAATTGTCTTTAGAATTATGATTTTTACAGAGACTGGGCTTCTGTTCAGTCTGTTTAGGAATCCAGAATGAGAATGTTGACTTAACATACAAAATAATTTCATCTGTCAAAGGAAAGGTAGCAGAAGATAAGAGCTCTTGTTCTTCAGAGACTCCTGGAATTATGTATCGTCATAAATAACGATGCACAACACTCTTTTGGTGAAGATAGAATATGAAATGGCCATGATTATTGCTGATGTTATCTAGTTATACCATGAACTTCCTGAGAGAGGACAAGAATAGAGGAGGAAAAGGGCCAACTCTTCCTCAAGAACAAATACAGAAGCAGGCCAAGGTTATCCTGGGAACCCTGCTTCTACAGTAGTGTTCCAACTTCTGTGAAGAGGATGTTATTTCCTGAGACGGTTCTTTATGATGAGAATGATTTAATGTACATGGGATTAATGATGAGTAGAAAGTAAATATTTTCTTTTGAGGAAAATCTACATTTAACACTTTTAATGGACTAGTCATTGTACTTTTCTGGGTTGAGATTAATTAAAAAGACATGTCATTCCAGGTGCCATTTCTTGCTAAATTAAGCATTTATGTAATTCTGTATGAGCTCAAGTTCACATACACGGGGACAACCAGTTCATGGGGGATGGCTTTTTTCTAGAGAATTCAGAAATAGTAGTGGAATTAGGATTCTTACAAGAGAGTAGATATTTATAGGTCGTTCTTTGTGTTATGGTGGAAACTAGAGTTTGTGTCTCTGGTTTCTTTTTCCAGTGGGGTCCCTGCTGAGAGGAGCTGCCTCCATATGTGGAGCTGTTGGAAAACATCTGGCACGTTTCCTTTGATCCTGTCATTTGGCTAAACATTTGGCCAGTTGCTCTGTCCATTTTTAACCTGCTCTGTTCTCCCTGCTCATTAATCCCTAATGTAGCTACAAAAATTCAGGGAATTCAGGGTGTTGTGGAATCACCTGCACGTAGATGAAGATGATGGGTTTTTCTGAACTTTTCATTTTGATGTAATTTTAGAATTATAGAAAACTTAAAAAAGAAGTACAGAGAGTTCCTCTGTAACCTTCATCCAAATTCCCCTTTAGATCCATTAACATTTGTATTAAAGATTTATTTATTTATTTATTTGAGAGGCAGACTTAGAGACAGAGACAAGCAGAGACACAGAGAGAAGTCTTCCATCTGATGGTTCATTCCCCAAATGGCAGCAACAGCCGGAGCTGGGTTGATCCAAAGCCAGGAGTCTCTTCTGGTCTCCCACGTGAGTGCAGGGGCCCAAGTACTTGGGCCATCTTCCACCATGTTCCCAGGCCATGAGCAGAGAGCTGGATGGGAAGAGCAGCAGCCAGAACACGAGCAGGCACCCATATGGGATGCCGGCCCCGCAGGCAGAGGCTTAACCTACTATGCCACAGCATCGGCCCCCATGTTTTATTTTTTAGAAGTATTTTTGTGACTAATGGAAAACATTTTCCTCTTACCAGTCAGTGTTCCTGAATATATATATATATATATATATATACACATATATATAACATGAACATTTACAAATTTATTTAACAAAAGTAAATTCTCTAATTTGCAGATGATCAAACTTTCTCCTCATGCCATCCTGAAATCCTACAATTTCATTTCTAAAGTAATTTTTTCTCAGCATATCAGTTCTAGCCAAGAACAAAGGTAAAAATATTCTGTAGCAGAGCCAACAATGTGAATAGAATGTTTCCCCAAGAAAATTTTGGAAATAAATTCTATCTAAGCAATAGTCAATAGACTTGGTGTATTTTTTAATCCTTTTTGGATGAAAATATAAAGTCAGCATATCCTTAAATAGTATGTAGACATCAATCTTTTCTTAATGAGTACCATCATTAGGACACCATCATTTAGAATGCTACAGTTAAGTAGATGTTTAGATTTGCGTACTTAATAGTAAATACCAATGTTGGTTTATTGTTTTATTTATTATATGATTTGAATGATTATTTCTTGTTCCTGTTCTTTCTCCCTTGTTTTCAGACAGGCCTGAGAGTCTTTAACAGGACTTGTCTTCCTAATATTGTTAGCTTTAGCTTGCTTTGTGATGTACTTTTGATTAGATAACTAAGCTTGTTAGAACTGGTGAAAAGAAAATACTGCTCAAAAGACTAAAATGTATAATGTTTCTGTTAAACAGATTGATTAGGTTTATTTTGGTTTCCTTCAGAGTTCTTTTTTTTTACTTTGCTTTTAACTTCTTGTTGTGTTTGGGTGTCACATTGTTTCATGCACCCGTTTCTTTGAGATTCCCAGAGGATATGCATCAAAACAACACAACAATGTGTCCAAAAGCTTCCAGTTGCTTTAAAGCAATAGAAAATGGTAGATTGTTTTGTTTTGTATTTATCTTCTTAAATTTCTGGGATTTATGACACATTCTTTGAGTATCAAATGTGTTACGTCACTCTTCAGCAAACGACTGTTGTAGACAAATGATCCATTTGACAGGCATTAAGTGCCATGTGATTCCAAGGGAAGGAGAGCATATGTTAAGCATCACTTAAGGAACCAGCTGCATGTCTCATGTTACTCTTGAAAACTAATTAAATCTGTGCATTCCATTTCTGATCCCTAGGTGAACAGATACTGACTGCACACAAACACAGTACCACAGGCAGGAAGGTAGACCTGGACAGCAGAAACAAAGTAGTATGCAGTACCTTTTTAAGCTGTCAAAAACTTGAGATTTATTTGTACCATTTCAGTATCTGAGTTATCTTTTTGGGAATCTTTTATGTATAAGATAAATCTTTATGTTACACTTTGTGGTTAGCCACAAAATTTACTTTCATACATCAGTAACGTATAGGGAAAAGCATCTCTTTGAAGTTTCTTGTTCAGAATTCATTGATGAAAACCAATTAAAAATATACTGCCCAGAAGTGTGTGTTGTGGTGTAGTAGCACTGTTTGGGACCCTGCCCGCAGAGGGCTGATTGGCATCCTGGATTCTCTGTGCTTCCCATCCAACTTCCTGCTAATGTTTCTGGAAAGCAGTAGATTATGGCTCAATTACTTAGGTTCCTGCCATCCCCATGGGAGACCCAGATGGAGTTCCTGGCTCCTGGCTTTGCCTAACCCAGCTTCCAGCTGTTGTGGCCATTTGGAGAGTAAACTGGTGGATGAAAGATGTCTTGCCATCTCTCTCTCTGACTTTCAAATAAATCTTAAAAAAAAAAAAAAAAAAAGTTCAAGAAATTGCCCAATGTATTTACCATTAAACAGATACCCACCCATGTATTTGCCTTTATACAAAGGTCCATCAGTGCGTTTAGATTTTCACAGATTAGTAGGGAAATCTGACAGGTGCTTGAAAAACTTTTAAATATCCTAAAAAGATGTTATAACTGATAATAGCCCTGATTTCTCATTCTCTCCCTCACCCTCACTGCTATATTATTTAAATAATTTATACAGTATGTCAATGGTTGGGAGTAAACCCATATTTAAATGACAAGAGATGAAAATCGAAAAGGAAGGATAATTACAATAACAAAATAAGGACTAAACTTCTCTGAAAGTTTCCTTTATATAAGTAGAAAATGTAAGAGGTCGCAAACACCAAAACAAGCTACAGTGCATTGCCATAACAGTCCACTGGTGATTACTCATGCATGACTGTCCTGTGGTGTTGATCAAAATAAAAGGGCCCTGGCTTCACTGAGAGCGGACAGTAGAACAAGCGCTAGGCTGAGAGCTGGATATGTGTTATCCCATCTGATCATACAGCTGTCCTGTGACAGCAGGACCTGAGCCAGAGAGAAGTAGCCCAGAATCTCACCGCAAGGTAAGGAGAGCCATGTTTAAATCCAATTCCTTTTAAAACTTATGCTTTTAACTTGTTTTTATAGATCTTGTAACATTGCTTACTACATTATGGTTTTATTGTTTTTTTTTGCCTCAGTTTGATGATAGATTTATTGAGAGCAGAGACAGTATAATTGTATTCTTCTTAGCAATTGGCATTAGCAACTTTTACATAGTAGATGCCATAAATATTCAGTTTAGTCTTTCCTTTTACAGACATTTTTATTCTGTTTTAATGGAATCACTAAAAAATGGTAACTATGAATGGAAATAAATAACCTGAGAAGTTTTGTTATCACTTGTAGGCAGTTCAGTAGAATTTGTGTTGTTCATTTAAAAGCTATAATCTTGTCATTCATCCTGGTTATTTAGGTACTAATATTTTAAATTAGGCAAAATGTGCTGGAGAAGTTGGTCAACTGATCAGCAAAATAAAACCTGAACAGTTGGTAATGGGAAATCTTCCTGTGGCTTTTCTCTCTTGTTCTCAGTCTCTCTTTTGGTAGAAGAGGGGAGGACAATTTTTAATCCTTTAATACTTAAGTCTATTTCATTAATTGTTTTGCAATATGACTTATAAGGAATATTTTAAATGTAGTTTTTTTGAGTCATTTCTGAATAATAATAATAATAATCTGAAAGGCAGAACAATAGACAGAGAGAGAGACAGACAGAGTCATCCACTGGTTTACTCCCCCAGCTAGCTGCAATAGCCAGGTCTGGGCTAAGCAGAAGCCAAAAGCCAGGAATTCCATCCAGGTCTTCCATGTGGGTGGCAGGGGCCCAAGTGCTTGGACCATCTTTCACTGCCTTCCAGGCCCATTAACAGGGAACTGGACTGGGAGCTGAGTAGCCAGGACCTGAACTGGTACTCCAGCATAGAGTGCTGTTCCCTCAATGCTTGATTCTTAGCCATTGTCTTATCTGCTTGACTAAACAGCCACCCCAGGAATTCTTAACTAAGTTGAGAAGCAATACTCCATGAGAGTTACTGTGACCTTTCTCTCTTATTGCCCAGTATTTGGTCACATTTTCACCTCTTCCTGGTTTGAAGCCAACCATGGGACCAAGTGAGTTCCTAGAATGTATCTCTGTAGAGAAAAGTTATCTTCCAAATCTTGCTTAAAAATTTATGGTAAGATAGGTCATGAAAATATAGAGCCCTAATGCATCCCTTGTCCCTTATAAGCCCGACAGTAGCCCTTATCCCTAATGACCTCAGAGCCATGTATGATACTGACCTACAATGGGCTTCAAGGATTTCTGTTTAGCAAACTAACTCTGGATCCCTTTTGGTTTGGACTTGAATCTTTGTTCTATAAAGTAGAGAGACCAGAATAACCTCCAGGCTCTGGGCCTTAGTGTTTGTTTTTCAAGGTATCCCCTTTGTTCAGCTTTGGTTCCAAGGATTGCAGAAGGATGGAGACTGAACAATGATATTACCTATGTGAACAGTGGCCCGGGCAGCTCTCTTACTGTCTGTATGAGAAGAGTTTCTTCCCATAACTCTTAACCTGCCAGGGGGTCAGAGAGTGCTGCTGATAGCCCCCAAGTGTCCCGAAGACCCACCGTGAATGAAGACAGCAAAGGACAATCCCCAGAGGACGCTAAGTGTGGAACAGGATGCTGCCCGGAGCCTCCCAGAGGGTGCACCAGGCTCTGAGTTTCCTTCTGCCAGCCCCGCTCAAGTGCCCCCATCACTGCAGGGTTCACTCAGCCCATGGTGTGGGTAGCTGTGCTCTGTGAGCCCTCAGGCCAACAGCCAGGGTAACATGGAGGAGAGGAAATGGGCTCGCTGACTGGGAAACATCCAGGGTTAGGACTAGAGAGGAGGTGGTGTCAATTGTGAGAATGGCATTTCCTTAGCTTCCTTTCAAACACCATTACATCTACCCATGCATGTTATCTTGCCAAGCGTAAATCCCAGTGTCTTGAAAACACACTCGCTATGACTTTTCGTTGGCATCTTAAAGAAAAACATTTACTGGCCTCAATGGGGTAAGCAATTAATGGGGAAAAGAGCTGACTGAATGTTTCCGTAGGTTCTGTTTTGAAAAACAGAGGATCCTTGGCCCTGTGATCCTTAAATACAACAGCTGAACTCCTCTCCTCCCCGTGACTGCAAGGTCGACTTGGCCACTGCTTTTATAAAATCTGAATTGTGCTTAGTTGCAAAAGTGCCACGCTGGAGGACTCCCACCTCTTGCAGTGGCTGGAAGCATGGAATTGGAAGAGCCAGCTGTGCACTGTGTGTGTAAAGCTGTATCATCCTTTGCGAGGCGGTGAGTCAATACCAGCTAAAACAACATGAGTCATTGCGCATAACAAGTCCCCGTGAAGCTGATTTTGATTATACCAATCCTAAACAAACATGATACTCCTCTTATCCAGTTGCTAGAAACGCTCGTAGGATGGGAGTTTAAGAAGCACATATTTCTCTTTAGAGTTCATGAAAGTGCTCTGCTACCCTGAGGACTTTGGAAATGTTGTCTTAAAGAGGAATTCTCTTCAGTTAACCAAATCTTACCCATAGTTCGTGTGCTCTTTGGTCTCTTCCCTTCTTCCAAGTCTACCCTGCCCATACCCAAAACTGCTCATTGCCCTGTTCATCTGGCTTAAGAGCTGTTGGATGAAAATCTGCACAATTCAGATTGGAATCTTAGAGCTGTTTGCTTATTCTGTTCCAGGATCCTCTAATCTGTTTAATCTTCTGGTGTAAAAATGATGGTTTTAAGGTAAATCATGTTGAGGTAAAGCAATGGCCTAGAATGCTAATGGAGTAGTACAGTAAAGCTACTAAGGGTCTAGATGTGGGTTGTGGGAATGTGGATGAAAGGGAGTAACCATTTTTTTTTTTTTTTTTTGGAGAGAGAAAGAAGAAGAGAGAGGTCTTCCATTTACAAGTGGCTGCTATGGCCAAGGTTGGGCCAGGCTGAAGCCAGGAGCCAGGAGTTTCACCCAGGTCTCCCACATGAGTAGCAGCAGCAGCCCAAACACTTCTGCTGCTTTTCCCAGGCCATCAGCAGGGAGCTGGATTGGAAGTGGAACAGCTGGGACAAGAACTGGTGCCTGTGTAGCACAGTGCCTGCCCTGGGAGTAACAGATTCTATAGAGAAAACAAGCAAAGACATTGGCATGATTTGGTGATTTGGTACATACTAGCAACCAAGGAAAAAGGACTTGGGTTTTGGTCTGGGAGTGTTATGAACTGAAATTGGAAATGCTGGTGGGTGAACAAATTTTAGATAGGGAAATGATGGGTTTAATATGAAATTTTTGAGCTTTAGGTTTCTGTAAGATAATGAAGAATATTTCAAAAGTTCATGGAAAAGTAGAAATAAAATAAGTTTATTTTGAGGCATGAAAAAAGAAAAAAAATTCATGCATAGTTTTTTTTTCATAATAAGCATTTTCCTTGAACTTTCTAACGATTCCTTGTAGATGCCCAGCAGACAGTTGGCTGTACAAGTTGGAAACTTAGAAGGGAGATTACGGCTAAAAATTCTAAGTTGGTTTACTCATGAGAGACTTCAGCCTTTGGGGGCTGGATGAGATCTTGCAGCGGGGAGCAGAGTCTCCAAAGTTAGCAGCAGAACAAAGATGGAAATCCAGGGAGAAATGCCAGTTAGGGAAGAGCAGGGTTTAGGCAACAGGCTCAGAATGACTGAGCAGCCACATGAAGATTAGCTAAATGATCAGTAAGGTAAAAACTGAAAATCAGCCACTGGATTTAGGAATGTGGATGCCAGTGGCAATCTTTGCCACAGTGGGTTTCGAAGAGTTGTAGAGGTGGAAGCCAGTTTGCTCCAAGTTGAAAAGTGAATTGTGAGGTAAAGAAATAGAGGTAGCAGACAGAAATAATTCCTTCTGAAAGCTTAGCTTATGAGAAGGAAAAGAGAAGTGGCATACTGAAGGCGGAGCTTTTAAAACTTACTCAGAAGAGCTGAAAATATAAAAGTCGAGAAAGAAAACTGGCACTTCTAAAAGGCAAGGCTTAAGCACATTTCTTTTCCTATTTAAAATTCTCTCTTGTGGCATAGCTGGTAAAGCTGCCTTGTGTAATGCTGCCATCCCATATAGGGGCCAGTTTGAGTCCCAGTTGCTCTGATTCCAGTCCAGCTCTTTGCTAATGGGCCTGGGAAAACAATGGAAGATGGCCCAAGTCCTTGGGTCCCTGCATCCATGTGCAATACCTGGATGAAGCTCTTGGCTCCTGGATTCAACCTGGTCCAACCCCAGCTGTTGCAGCCATTTGAAGAGTAAACCAGCTGATGGAAGCTTTCTCTCTGCACCTCCCTTTCCCTAAGTCTGGCTTTCAAATAAATAAAACAAATCTTTAACAAAAACTTCTCTTAATGCATTTTTGCTTTTAGGATGAAACTTTCTCCTTAGCCTTATAATGGTGTGTAGTGTTGTTAGGACAAGAGCATGGTGGATTTTCTTTGTAGATTCCTTAATTATATGTCCCTTTCCCCATCAAAGGACCTGTCACTTAGTAGTCTTAACAACTGGTTGCTGAATGAACATGGTGCAGACTGAAACATGGACGTGTGACCTGCCCTTAGTGGGAAGCTATCATGGATGTCTTCCAAAGTCTGAGCATCTCTTCCATTCTGAAGTCTTCCCTGAGGGGCAGGATCCCCTAAATTAACCTTTAGTCATAGGATAACACTATGGTATTCATAGGATAACTATTGGTATTGTGCTATAAAGTGAACAGTAATTAATAAAATTAATAAAAATAAAAAACTGGTGACAGTTGTAAATAATCATATCTTGAGATAAAAAACCAAATGCACCATGGCTAGATCATGAGTAGAAGGTAACTTATCTCTCATTGCTTTAAAGATTAAATTTTGCTTATCTCACTTATGAAAATAAGAAAAGGTCAGGCTCTGAATTGCATAATATATAAGTGACATTTCTCAGGCATTTTTTGAGCTACTGTATGCTATACACAATATCAGATGCTGGGACTACAAAAGTGGTTTTAGCTGGTCCATAAGTGAGAACAGATGTTTGTGTTAAGGATCAACTTCAGTTATATGCATAATTTGTAAGCCTTGAGGACAGAAACCATATCTCTCATCTCAGTATCCCCAACTATTAGCCTAGTGGCCCAGAACGGACACTCAGTGGTTGAATGTTCGAGTGAATGAATGAAAGAAGGAATGAGGAGAGATGCATGAGGCACTCTAGGAAAGCAGAGAAGATGTAACTGACCCTCAGAGTTCAGGGTTGCCAAGAGGGCTTCAGGAAAACCTCTTGGAGGAGTCAGTAACTCAAAAAGCAGGAGAGGGCAGACGGTTGGCACAGGGGATTAAGGCATCAGTTAAGACGCAGGCCTCCCATATCAGAGTACCTGGGTTCAAGTCCATCCCTGGGGGTGGCTCCTGACCTGATTCTAACTTCCTGCCAAGGCAGACTCTAGGTGATAGACGTGATGGCTCAAGGGATTGGGTCCCTGCCCTCCATGCGGGAGATCTAAATTGAGTTCCCAGCTCCAGTTTTGGCCTTGCCCAGTCTCAGACATTAGGGGGCATTTTTGAAGTGAGCCATTGGATCAGAGCTCTCAATCTCTCTGCCTCTCAAAGAAAAAAAAAAATGAGCACAGTTAGCAGAGGGGATGTAAGTGTTGTAAGAGTGTTTTTGACAGAAGAACTGGCAAAAGCGAAAGGCATGGTAGTGTGTAGCCACGGAAGATGGTATTACTGAAACCGCTTAACATGAAGTGAACAAGGGAGGGTAGAAACCATTTTATGTGCACTTTGGGCAAAATCATTAGGGTCGACTGAACTCAGTAACATGCCTGGTTTCCGTTGGCCTCTAGGGCCTCCTAACACATTCTATTTTTCTCTATGATTATATTAGAAATGAAGATAATTAGCTAATCCTAGATTTTTAACTAAAACATGAGTTCGGGCCCCTCCTAATTGTATAACACCGCTCCCCCTCTCATTGAACTTTGCTTGCTTGACGAAGCTCTCAGATATTTACAGTCTGTATGATAACATAAGTTATTTCCTAATTTTATTATTTTCAGTTTGGTTTATTTCAACCAGGCGGCCTAAGTCAGGGTAATATATCAATAAACACTTGTCTTTAAGCCTTTTTTCAAGAAATAAAACCTGTCCTTTTTGCTGAACTGATTTGATTTTCACTTGCTTAGAAACTGATAGCTCAATTAATAGACGTGTTGGATATTGTTTAAGAATGGCATTAAACTTTATTTTATTTACTTTTTGTTCAAAGTTAAAGAATATTCACCAACAATTTCTTTGGGAAAGATAAACTTTATTACTATTATATATGCTAGATTTAATATTTTAATTTATATTTAACTCTATATTTAATTTGGATCCTTTAATTACTATTTTATTTTGGTACAAAATTATAATAAATTTAATGTGATATAAATACAGTGGAGATTTCCAAGAGACTTGGGAGCATATTGTTGAACATTTTCGGTGTTTTCTGATAGTTTAATAACAGACACAATTACAGGAAAATTTCTGCTTCATTTTTTCATAGTTTTCATGCTTTGAGGTTCTTTCTGACTTATTAGGTCCTAAATCTGATATTTGATGACCTATAACATGAATGTACCTGTGGAGGAAATTGATTAACAGACTTGATAGGCATTTCTCTCCACCAAGAACCTCCTCTGCTAGTCTCCCTCTACTCCTTTCTTTTTCATCTCACCTTCTTATCTTTTATGACAGAGGGAAATTATATAATATGGTAACAATCCTTCCAGGATTTCTAAAGACATACCTGCGAACAACTAAAAACAAATTGTTTGTTTGGCTGTAATAGTCATTTTTTTAAAAATAAGATACACCCAATATATGGCAAAACACAATTAAATATTCCATTTGGTTTTTGACACATGGAGCAACCATCCAGAACAAGATATGGAACATTGCCATAACACCAGACGTTTCCTTCATGTTCCCTTTCTTTCAGTTGCCTCCTCCCTTCTGCCTGTCTTGGAAGATCAGGTAAAGTCATGTATACAGTATCGCTGAATGTGTTATTTTGTGTTTGGCTTCCTTTGCTCATCTTAATGTTCTTAGCATTTCAGACACATCATTTCCTCAGGTCCTGAAAATGGCCATAATGTATACAGACCATTTGGTGGTTTATTTTATTGTTATATCTGCCATCAAGCTGTTTTGTAGGTAATGGCTGTTAGATATTAGAGGTGCAAAGCAAGGAAACTGGTTTAGATTAAAACTCATCATAGTGTCAGAAAATTGAATCAAGATTATGTTCTCAGCTTGCTGGACCTGGAGATGTGGCTCTCCATGGTAGACTCAGGCAGAATTGGAATGTAGCAAATGTATTTTTGTGTCTGCTCCATTGCTTTGGCTTCCTTGAGCCCTTCTATTTTCTTGGTAGTTTGATTTCTACCAAGGAACTAGCTACTTAACGTTTAAGGTGTTTTGCATTTCCATAGCATACCTACCTTTTTTTTTTTTTTAACTTCTAATGGTGTAAGTTAGAGGTCTCAACTTCAGGGAACAGAAAAGACTTCTTTAAGAAGGAGGTTAGTTCAGTGTGTACCATGGAGACAAGGGGTTGGTGAAGTTTTTTTGCAAAGGTTGATATTTTGGACTTTGCTGTTTATATTGTCTCACTTGCATCTCTGCAGATGTCAGAATGAAAGTGGTCATAGGCAATGCATAAACCCAGTGGTTTGATTGTATTTTAATAAAACTCTTTACAAAAACAGGTTTTGGTCCCTGGCCCATAGTATTCAACCCCTGATTTAAATAACTTCTTGCTCTGCCTACTCATAGTGGAAAACGGAATTAGTTCTCCAGAATACAGAAAGCTGAAAGGAACTCAAGGTTGTACCTGTTGGAAGTGAGGACATTGACTCTCAGAGTAGTAACTTTTCAAGTTCACAAAGAATCAGGGGGGAAAGCCCACTCTAGACTTCTGTTTCTGCCTTCTTCAGTTTGTAACGGATAGGAGTCCCACTACCTCCAACATACTTTCAGTTTGGCAGTTGGAGAAACTGTCTTAGCTCACATATTTAAAGGAATAAAAGAGATAGAGACAGATGGAAACAGACATGGGAATTCAGGTGATAGGATTCTGAGTGATTAACCCAGAGTTGGTCAAGAAAAGATGAGAGCTATGCATTTAGCAAACAGATTAAATTAGTGGATTAAAGAAAAAAAACCTCAGCATAGTATATTGAACATGTCTAAATCATTGTTCTGAAAGTGTGTGAGAGGAATTCATAATAAAATACAAATTCTAACTGAGAAAATACAGACTCCTTGATTCTCTGATATTTAGTTCATTGAGATATTTATTCCTTTTTTTAAAAAAAATAATTATTTTATTTCTTTGAAAGACAGAGTTACAGAGAGGTAGAGCCAGAGAGAGAGGTCTTCCATTCTGCTGGTTCACTCCCCAATGACTGCAATGGCCAGAGCTGACTGATCCGAAGCCAGGAGCCAGGAATTCCTCCAGGTCTCCACACGGGTTCAGGGGCCCAAGGACTTGGGCCATCTTCCACTGCCCTCCCAGGCCACAGCAGAGAGCTGGATTGGAAGAGGAGCAGTTGGGACTAGAACCGGCGCCAGTATAAGATGTTGGCACTGCAGGCTGGGGCTTTAACCCACTGCGCCACAGTGCCAGCCCCATTATTTATTTTTATTTATTTATTTATTCCTTTTTAGCAGCCATTCATTAGGTGTGTTCCCTTGAACTCATGGTGAAAGACTAAAGCTAAACCAGATGGGATTCCTGTACTTGTGTATATCCCAGAGTTTATCTTGGAGGCCCACAGAGTTGGGAACCATGTCTTGTTAGTCTTGCAGCCTTTGGGGAGAAAATGGGGTTTGGTTCATGGAAGAAATAATGCTTGAGGTGAGCATATGGATACTCTGTGTGATCTGCATACGGATAGAGAGGGGGACAAGGAGAGAGAGTAAGAAGGGCCAGGAATTCAAGTTGGAGATACTACGGATTGGTGAGGGAAGTGGCAGTAGACTCTGCAGATAGATTTGGCAGGATTTCACTTGGAAGGTAGGGTTGGCTGAACAGACAAGTTGTCAAAGAGATGCTGTTCCAACCAAAGCAATGCGAATAAATGAGTAAAAGTACTTCACTTTGAGAGGGTGTCTTCAACTCATGTATGCGTACCATCTAGTCTGTAAAAATAAAGTATCAACTTTGAAAGAAACAAAAAATGAATTCTTTTGAACTCTTGAAGATTTTATGTCCTCTCCTGCCCCTACACACCCCAAACAAAAATACCCCAAAAAACTGATAGAAAGCAATTTACCCATTGGGAGTGGTTGGCTTAATAGCTACCAACATAACTAATCATAAACATAGGCTGGAATCCTAGTGGTTCAGCCAAAGTTCCAGGATTCGAAATTTGTATTTAGTAGAGACCCACACGGCTCTTACCCCAGTGACTCAGGCTTTCCCTGTGTTTAACTTGGCTCATGGTTGAGGGACCCAGCTGGGTTTTATGGGTAACAGAGTTTTTTTTTTTTTTTCTTTTTCTTTTCTATTTTTTTTTTTTTTCTCTTACTGCTGTGCACCAAAGACACACAGTGCAGGCAGAGGGGGAAAACTTTGACTCCATACTAATGAAACTCTATCATTTGAGTAGTTCCATGAAGGTGAGCATGTTACTAATACTACAGCAGATTTTGGAGATCAACTGAAGCTTGGACATCTGCAGTTAAGCCCATGGCTACTAATGTTATGAAATGTACCCCTATTTGTTTGGGGAAAGTGGCTAAATACATTCACTTCAGTTTTATGCCTTCCTGGGATGATGTCATCCCTAGAATAGAATTCTTAACATACCCAAACAT
Organism: Lepus europaeus; assembly: GCF_033115175.1. Taxonomy (NCBI): domain Eukaryota; kingdom Metazoa; phylum Chordata; class Mammalia; order Lagomorpha; family Leporidae; genus Lepus; species Lepus europaeus. Next base: position 61,791,537 of record NC_084835.1, on the reverse strand, counting down.
GATTGGACCTCAAACTCAGCAAGTGGTCAATGAAATAAACCCTATACTGCATCAATGCCTATTTTTGGGAAACTACTGTACATCCAAGATGTCTTTACATTTATAGCTGTCGTGACTGTATTATATACCCAGAGAGAGCTCTCACGGTATTAAGGGTGTTTTTGTAGTACTGAGAGATTAGCTTTGAACAAATGCAGGATAAGTTCAATGTAAAAATAGCACATGACTAAAATAGGATGAGCTAGAATGACTGCTGTGTCAGTGGCTGCCCTCTGTGTTGTCTCCCTGTAATCAGGATGGTTCCAGGCAGCCTTGACATGATGGGCAACTTCTGTGGCTTGGACATAGATGTGAGAAAGTGACAGAGCAGAGGCTGGAAGGGTCCTGGGCATACAAGATAATGCCTGCATGTATAATGTGTTTATGTCCTCAGAAGTGAAAAATGTAGTCATCAACCTTTAACCTAGTCGAGGCACAAGAAGGTACTGAGTTCTAATCATTTCTCAAGGTATGGAAGAAAAGGAAACCTTGCAGGATTTCACCCACACATAATGGAATGTATACAAATTGCTACCTTATAGGAAGACAAAGGTAAATGAATCCTTTTTCTGACCTTGTACCTACAGTTTGTGGCCCATTTCCTAAATGGGCATTTGCTCAGTTTCCAGTGCTTTCCTCAGATTTCCAGGAAGATGTGTGATCTGCACAAAGATCATTGGCCCTGGTGTAATGTGTCAGAATGGAAGGAGAAAAATGTTTGCTTAGGTCAATGAAACATTTCTGAAATTGGGGATAAACCTTCTAACCCATCTCTGACCAATGTGATCATAACCACATGAGACAAAATATTTGAGTTAGAAGTCAACCAGTGCAAACAAGTGAGCTGCTCTGTTTGCACATTATCCATTCAGTGGGCCATAGTACACTCAAAATGCCAGCTCAAGAAAGGTTAAAGTTATAAGTAACAAATCAGTACCATATCTTTATATGATAGTTAGAAATCCAAAAATCATATACCACTGTCTACTACAAACAGTCCTTCATTTTATCTGACACATGGCTGGACTAGAGACAGATCTCCCCCTTACCTGAAAATTTATATTCTGCTTCCCTGTTTATCAATCGATTTTAAAAGAAATGTATTAAATTTTTAAAAATTTTATTTGAAAAGCAGACAGAGACACAGAGGAATCTGCCACCTATGAATTTACTCCCAAAATGCCCACAACAGCTAAGGCTGGGCCAGGCTGAAGCCAGGAGCCTGGCACTCAATCTGGGACCCTATTACTTGGACCATCACCTGTTGCTTCATAGGTTATGCATTAGTAAGAAGGTGGATTGGAAGTGGAGGAGTCAGTACTTGAACTAAACACTCTGATATGGGATGTGGGTGTCCCAAGGAGCATCTTAACCACTGCTCCAAATGCCTACCCTGGTCAGTCAGTTTATAGGACATTTGAACCCAAAACTATCTTTAGAAAACACCCAGCAGGAGTAGACATTATCTCCATATCCCACCAACCCACACTTCTGTTTTTTGTTTGTTTGTTTGTTTTGGTTTTGGTTTTTTTTTTTTTTTTTTTTTTTTGAGAGAGAGGGAGAGAAAGCTCCCATCCACTGTTCACTCTCCAGTTGGCCGCAACAGTTAGGGCTGGGCCAATCTGAAGCTGGGAGCAAAGGAACTCAATCTGGATCTTCCAGTGATTGGCAGGAGTCCAAGCCCTGGAGCTACCACTTCTGTCTCCCAGGTTTTGCATTAGCAGGAAGCTGGAGTCAGGAGCTAGAAGTGAATATTGAATCCAGGCCCTGTAATGGTGGGATGCAGGCATCTTAGCTGGTGTCTTAACTGGTAGGCCAAATGGCCATGCCTATTTTTCTTTTATAAATGGGGAGAATTCATATTTTCTCACATTTTTTCTGTTCATTCCTCCCCATATGACATGTGGCATCAGAGTATAACACTACTGGTTCCAGTGACTGGCAGAAGACTCTTGTGTAGCCAAAGCAGTTTTTGTGAGAATTCTGAGTGTCCATAGATTTAGACTGTATTCCGTGTCAGGCCTGGGGATAGAGGGCACCTTTAGAATGGTATCATCAAATATTTCAATGAGAAGGATTATTTTAATTTTTAAAGTTAAAAGTTAAGACATAACTGATGTTTACTGACAGGTTATTCTCAAGTAGTAGTTGAGGTATATGTGGATTCAACAACATCCCCAAAGTGAATGTCCAAAGCTCAGTTAGTACTTGAGGAAGGGAAAATGTTCCAATCACAGTGTTATACCCAAGGACCTGTAGCTCACTGTTGTTGTTGTTGCTTTTTTTCCTTGAGTTCCTTTCTTTTTTATTGGACTTTTCCTTTTGTAGAAGGCAATTTAAACTCACTGTGCTTCATAGGTACCCTGCCCCCACTCGCCTCTGGGTCTGGGTATAGGACAACAATTGCTATTATTTACCGACTGCTTCCTGTAAAGCAAGTCCTGTTCCAAATGCTTTGCATGTTTTAAAGCCACAGGGCTTTTACTCCAAAGAGGTTGGCTTATTTGCTTTTACATGGCTATAACAAAATACCTGAGGCTGGGTAATGTATAAAGAAAACAGGTTTACTCATCTCACAGTATTGGAGACTGAAAGTCCAAGATCCAGCAGCCCCATTTGTCCAGCTTCTGGTGAGGGTGCGGGAGGGTGTGCAAGGAGGGGAGACCACATGGTGAGACAGGAAGCCAGAGACTGTGGAGGGGGTCAGACTCCCTCTTTTGTAACAACTCACTCTGGTGCGAATTACCTGAGGTCCCAGGAGAAAGACCCTACTCAGTGACCTAACCTCCACCTCCTAGTTTGCATTGGCACCTGGAGGCCAAGTTACAGCACAGGAACCCTTGGGGGAAGGACCACACCCAAACCATAGCACAGGTAGGGACCTTTTTGCTTCTTATTCTGCAGACTAGAAATTGGTACAAAGTGAAGTCTGGCAATCTTACCCCAAAAACCCACAGTGCTGCTGCTTCCTTTTCTTAAACTGTGGTGACATGGACCTGCTGTGCCGGTGCCCTGCTTCCTCTTCATCACAGTTGGTCTCCATTTTACACAAAGTATTTCCCTGCCCAGTCTTCACCTGCTGAAGTCCTTTTGTCCTTGGAGATAGGGTCATAAATTATATTGCCTCAAAAGCCTTGTCTAATACCTTTTCCTACTCTTTTCCAGTCTGGCTCCAGTTTCCTCCCTGATGCTCCTGGTGAACCCTGGGCCAACTGCAATCCTAAATTTATGATTCCAGGTGGTCTTGGTAATGTAGTTCCCCATGGCCCACACTGGGTCACAGCCTCCCTAAAGGCAGGAGTCAGGGTCTGTCTTTATGGTCGTTAGTAACCAGTGACATACCCTAGAAATGTTTGTAGAATGGAGGAGGGCAACATCAAAATGATCCTCTCCAAGACTGGAGGACAAAATAATTGACCCTGATTAAAATTTGTTATAGGAGACAAATTTGTTGCTTCAGAGTTACAACATGACTCACTAAAGAAACTCCAAGAAATGCTAATCTGGGTCAAGTTCCACATGGCCAGCTGCTTATATTTTCACTTTGTAAGATTTTATCTCTTGTTAAAAAAAAAAAAAAAAAAAGCCGCAGGAGGTGAAAGAGAAAGGGAAATGCTTTTGTTTTCCCAACTGTGAACCGAGTTTCTGAGTTTCCATGACCTCATCATGAGGCAGTCCCTCTTCACGCAGATAATTTGTCTCCTGTTAAAGTGCAGCGTCAAATTTAGGGCTTGGTGACTCCTGAGGATTCAGAAGGAATTAGGGAATGTACTTCCGGGGCCCGGGGCCATGGCTCACTTGGTTAATCCTCTGCCTGCACCGGCATCCCATATGGGTGCCCTTTTCTAGTCCCGGTTGCCCCTCTTCCAGTCCAGCTCTCTGCTGTGGCCCGGGAGTGCAGTGGACCATGACCCAGGTGCTTGGGCCCCTGCACCCGCATGGGAGTCCAGGAGGAAGCACCTGGCTCCTGGCTTCGAATCAGCGCAGCTCTGGCCGTAGCGGCCATTTGGGGAGTGAACCAATGGAAGGAAGACCTTTCTCTCTCTCTCTCTCTCTCACTGTCTAACTCTATCTGTATAAAGAAAGAAAGAAAGAAAGAAAGAAAGAAAGAAAGAAAGAAAGAAAGAAAGAAAGAAAGGAAGAAAGAAAGAAAGAACTCCCAAGGACTAGGAAATGATGGTCCCGCGGATTATGAGGGCACTTCAAGGAGTTCATGGAAAATGTGTCTAATGAAAACCTGTATGGATTTCAAATGTTTTTGCACCATAATCAGCCTATCTTTTTATCCCATTTTCCCCGGAATGTTTTGAAGTGCTCTCCTATGCTGAGGTGGTTGGATCTGAGTCATTGAAAAACAAAACGGTCTTTACCAGCTGAGCCAACAGAAGAGTAGCATCCAGCTGGTGGGCATGGACAGGTGGGTGCTTTGCTGAGGTATTTCACTCACAGAGGGCACTGCCATCCCCAGCGACAGCGCTTGCTGCTCCGGAAGTATCACGGAAAACAGAATACAACAGTGTGGTCTCTTTGCTACCGTATAAACCATAACATTTGCCATATAATTTTCCTTTCTGACTTCAGCTTGGTTTTCTGTTCTTGAAATTTCCTAGGGTTGTAAAGGTAACTGGCAGTTACTAAGACAAGATGCCAATTTTCTTACTATAAGAAATCACAAAGTCCCTTCCAGTTTTAGAAGACTTGCCTACAAAATTAAAATAAAAAAAAAAAATCTAGGCATCTGTCAAATCCACCTTCATCAAATGGTGTTTAATTAGAAAGGAAAAAGAGCTTCATTTGTAAAAAGACCCTTTTGATTTTTCTTAGATTGTTAAATAGATTAATTTTCAGGGTGGTCATTCTTTATTATATGCATTTAATTGACTTTAAACTGTGTTAAGAATTTCATTTCAGCTCCCTCTACAAATTGGCCAAAGCCCATTCACCCTTGGTAGACTAATAAGATTTCTCTACTCAGTTGGTTTTTGATCAGTCTTCGTTACTACTCTTAGAAGAAAAACACAACAAGGGACAAATGGAATTCTTTCTGCTCCTGCGTTCAGCAACCATACTTTCTGGAACTGCTCCAACCGAATGAGCCTTATCATAAATTATTGGGTCTTCAGACTCAAATCCAAACAGTGAAACAGAACAGACCTTCCTGCCTATTCTGATTGCACCCCAGGCGTCCCAGGTCTGAAAGGACTGGTGCTTCGCTTTCAAATTTCTCTAGGAGCTTTTCCTTGATCCTCTTTATCTTTGTCTCTCACTGTCTTTTCTGTGCACATCCTAGGCTGTTTGTGTTTGCAGTGAACACAAAGTTAATGCACTATAAAAGAGATTGCATCGCAGCAAAACCACCAATTGCTAAATCCCCTTCAGCCTCTGCTCAAGGAGGACCATGCGGAGGACATCCGTGGGACCGGCTCTGGAAGCTTCAGGGGGCTCAAGGTCAGTTCTGAGCCTGGGATTACTGGGTGGTGACGCCACAGGCTTTTGCTCCTCTCAGCTGAAGTGATAGACAGGTAACAGTAGCTCTCTTGTTCCTCCCAACACTCCATTTACCACCGCTGGTCACCAGTCAGGAATGCAGAAGTTAGACTTCTAAGAAATTAAGCAGGAACCCTGCATCAGTGGTGGGCTTATTTCTTTCTCTTTATATGCACAGAATCATTCTACTTGCTTTTGTCTTTGACCCGCTGAGTAACGATTTATTATTGTTCTTGTTGTTGCTATTCGTCCTGTGTGTAGAGGTTTTTGATGAGGTACAAATACACTCTCAAACTCTTCCTAATAAATTAATAGCTTCTGCATCTTACAAAAATGTCGCTTCCTTAAATGATCCTTGAATCTAGGCTGTGATTTGGGAGGGGACAGAGAAATAAGCCATTTGTACTTGTTTTTAGGCGTTCGGTTTAAAATGGTACCAGTGGTTTTACTTTGTAGTTGTTTTCTTTTAAGGGATGGGTCCTTGAATGAGACTATTAAAATATTTCCGCTAACCTTCAGTACAGTATTACAATTGTTAAAACATAAAGCAAGTTAATTTGAGATGAGTGCCACTGCTCTTGTTAAAAATAAAATCCTTCAAATGAGGTTTTTAGGATTTTTTGGGGTAATCTTATTTTAACTTATAAAAGTAAAGAGATAGTTGTTTTTATGAGACCAAATTGAGATCAACTATATTTTTGCTTCATCCCCATCTTTATTTGTGATTGATGAGGTTAAAGAAGTCTTGTGATTGACTCCATATCGTGCAATAAAGTTTCAGCTTATTCTATAAATGCAGTCCACAGTTCAAAGGACATACTATATACAGCCATAAATAATAAGCAGTCTGGTACGTGACTTTTTTTTTTTTTTTTTTTTTACTTATTTGACAGACAGAGTTAGACAGTGAGAGAGACAGAAAAAGATCTTCCTTCCGTTGGTTTACCCCCCCAAATGGCCACTACAGCCAGCACGCTGTGCCAATCCGAAGCCAGGAGCCAGGTGCTTCCTCCTGGTCTCCCATGCGGATGCAGGGCCCAAGCACTTGGGCCATCCTCCACTGCCTTCCTGGGCCACAGCAGAGAGCTGGCCTGGAAGAGGGGCAACCGGGATAGAATCCGGTGCCCCAGCTGGGACTAGAACCCGGGGTGCTGGCGCCGCAGGCGGAGGATTAGCCAAGTGAGCCACGGCACCAGCCCCCGTGATTGACTTTTAAAATTATTCTTAATAAAGTGGATATTCTCTAAATTAAATAAAAGAATAATATCTGGAGCAATGTGATTGAATGGTTGTGGCATCTTAATTTTGCTGTTGTTCTTAAAGCTTGAGTTTGATGGTTCACCCAGAAGCAGGGCTACTAGGTGTTTCTGAGTCTCAAACGGAGTTTCCTCTTCACACATTTTATCACAAGCATACCAATTTTTGTCTTAGTAGTAAATGTGGTCTCTTCCCATGAAAGACCAAAGACGTTGGTAGAATTCTTATAGGAGTTTAATTGTAACACACACAGAGTCATGGTCACTTTCCTTGACTAGGATGTGGCCAAATTCAGATCTGTACTAGCAAATGTATTCTTAGTATTACTTCACTGGCTCTAAAATATGTGATACGTTTGGGGAGTGAACCAGTACAAGGAAGAGCTCTCTCTCTCTCTGCCTTTCCAATAAAAAGTGATAATAAATACATACCAAATATTAAAAGGTACATGTGATCCTCTCTTTTTGTTCTTGACATCTACATATCTCAAATTAGACCATTCGCATGAAGGAACAAGGTAACAGGTGGTGAAGAAGAAATGACTGCTTAAAACATTATTATAGGCCAGAATATATAATTTGATTTTGGCTACGCTGTAATTACTTTTCTTAAATCTTTAATGAAATTCACTTCTTTCTATTAAATATGGTCTTTAGTCCTTATTGAAGTTTCCTCCCAAAAAGTTAATACATACCCAAGCAACTTTTATAAAGAGCCCATTAATGATATGTCATTATCATGGTGAGATTAAATCTGTGTTTGCAAAGCTAAGATCATCTCATGTTGCCAAATCATAGGAGAAGGCAAGTTGAAAATGAACACAATTGTGTGTGGGGGGTATCAGAATAGGGATAAATTTAAGTCCTGAGATCTTAAGGTGCCACGCTGGCTATCACTGAGCAAGATAGGAGGAGCAGTCGTCTCCCTCATATTAATTCATCCCTGGCACTGAGCAGGTTTCCGGGACTGGGTGATTGAAGTCACCCTACAGTATGTGTTGAAGGTAAAGGCATGAGCCCTCAGAGCAAAGGCTTGCTGACCTCAGTGTGAATGCAGTGCTTGAGGGCATGCGTAAACCAGGTTTCTGCAGAGATAGGGCAGGAACGTCCTCTTCCTTCTGCAGGTCAGTTTCCCGAGGATCTGTAGGAGCCATGCAATGAGATGAAGCAGGAAATGGGAAGCCTTATCTGGCCGCTGAGTTTCCCAAGCAGACTCTACATCTGCGTGCACAGATGAATTAGATCCAAAGGTAAAGAGGTCAGAGGTGCCCTGTAAGGGTCTGAGATAAACGAATTTTTCAGAAGAATGTTTAAGTAATATAGAAAAGAGTTTAGGCCTATTAAGGCAATGCTGACTGGGCCACAATATGGGAAGCTTAATGTAACAGTAGCATTGAATAGTGCCTCATTTTCAAAAAGTGACAACAGAATATTAAAAGAAAGAAGTGTCATTAGGGTGGTGATTAGAAAATATCAGAGGAGGCCAGGCAATGATTTGGCAGAAAGACTAGAGAGAAAGAGTTTGAAGATAGGAAGAGACAGAAAAAAAGAGAAATGGAGAAAGAAAGCCATCAAGCTTGCAAAGGTAAGAACAACTCATTTTAGTGTAAGGAAATGAAATAATCAGAATTATTAAAATCAAATGCAATTCTTATCAGCTTTTAAGCAGATAACAATTCTAAAGGAAATGGATAAAAGATTATTTAAAATTCACACTGATACATCAAATCCTGTAAAATGTTTGAGAAGAAAAGGCCAGTATGCACTCCCTTTTATGAGCATATATGATTGCAAGAAATTTATGGAGCCAATTTTACTCAGGCTTAGGTGCATAGAAAGTTTTTATATTATTTGTTTTTGGGATAGGGCAGGAGGATATTTGTTTTATTTTGATTTTTGTCATGTAGAAGTATTACTTTGTAGTCCTAAGGTAAAGATATTATTTCTTTACTTGAGTGGCAGAGTTACAGAATGAGAGGAAGAGATAGAGAGAAAGGTCCTCCATCTGCTGGTTCACTTCCCGAATGGCCACAACGGCCGGAGCTGGGCCAATCCAAAGCCAGGAACTAGGAGCCTCTTCTGGGTCTCCCACGTGGGTGGAGGGGCCCAAGCACTTGGGCCATCTTCCACTGCTTTCCCAGGCCACAGCAGAGAGCTGCATCAGAAGAGGAGCAGCCAGGACGTGAACCAGCACCCATATCTGATGCCAGTGCCACAGGCGGAGACTTAACCTACTATGCCAGCTCCCTCTGTTAGCTTCGAAAGAAACAAATCAGTGGTAAAGGACAAGATTTCTGGAAGGCTGCATGGACTGGAAGCAGCTGTTTTGCTCGATGTGTGACCTGAGCAAGTTATTTATCCTCTCACTAGCTCAGTTGGCTCCCTAGGGATAATAATTGTATTAAGCTCATGGATTTACTGTGGGAATTAAAAATATCCATATCTGTAAACACTTTAGAACAATGACTGTGATACAGTAAGGTTGAAATAAGAATTAACTGTTCTTACTCTAGTCTCAGGAAGTGCCACAGTATTAGCATTTCCTCTTCTTCCCTTCTCCCTCTCCTTCAACTGTCTTCAGGTGTTGAAAATCAGACTGAAGGATGAAAATATATCTCACAAAAATACCTATCAGAAAGTATCCCTTTGCAGGGAATATGGCCTGCTTCGTAATTCTCACAAAAGGAAAATAAAAGTATTTTTTTGAAACAGGAAAACTGATCAGTGGAAAAAGCTGTTCTTTAAACCTCAAGTTTTGGAAATAGGAGAAAACCCTGTTATCTATTACTTAGAGTTTTATAAGGGAGAACTGGGGGGCCCAACAGGGTTGAGAGACAGGAAAGGAAACAAATGAAATAAAACCTAAAGCAGCCAAGTGTCTGTAGAAGGATGAATCAGAGATAGAGATAAATGAGGATAGAAAATTGGCCAGATTAAGTATTGGGAGAATTGTATTTACATTAGGGATTATAGGAACATAATGATGATTAATATTAGTGCAAAGCTTGGATTTTATAATCATGACATTATTTCCCTAGGGGAAAAAATTCATACAGATTTGATAAACAGCATTTAAGTAGAGATTGATGTTCTGTCTATCCGATTGAATTAAGAAGCAATGAGAATGGTATATGCATAACATTTCCTCAAATTTTGTCACCTCTTTTTCCCTGTTCTTTCTATCATGGCAAAGTTAGTAGGACCTGTGGCATCAGAGAGGAAGGAATAGACGGTATATTCAATGTTTTCAGCAACTTTGTTAAATTCTTTAAAACTTAGTGTCTAGGGTCCTCGCAGAGTTCAATAGAGTGAAGCACTCAACACAGAGTTGTCAGCCCACAGCAGGATGAGGACCAAACTCTCACACTGCAGGGCCCTTAAAAAAATGTCAGGAGCTCTGTAACTTGAGAAGCCTTTGAGGATGGCCTGCCTGGGACTGTGTCTCAGTATTTCTCTGCCCAAGCTCTAAGTTTTTGTTTCTGAGAGTCTTTGGTGCTGTGTTAGGGAACTCTTTATTTTTTATGTTACTCTGTGGAATTGTAAGATTGTTAAAAATAGTATTTAGAAGATTCAAGGCAAGACATTTCTATGGTGAAACACTGTAAAGCATCAGATGAGAAATGGATTGGAGGATATGTTTAAAATCCAAGAGCACAACTCGGATTGTTCTTTTCTTCTGTGGTTGAGGGCATCGATTGTGATCTAGAGTCTGTGCTGCTTTGTCTTGTATATATATACACACACAAGTGTGTGTGTGTGTGTGTTTGTATTTTTGCTTGGAGACACAAAGAGAGGTTCACTCCCCAAATGTCCATAATAGCCAGGGTGGATTGGGGCTAGAGCCAGAAGCCTGGAATACAAATTTGTTCTCCCACGTAGGTGACAGGAACCCAACTGCTCGAGCTACCACTGCTGTCTCCTAGAGTCTACATTAGCAGGAAGCTGGAGGCAGGAGCCAGAGCTGGGACTCAAACCCAGGTACTCCGATGCAGGGCACGAGCATCTTATCTGGTGCCTAATCACTAGGCTATACATCTGCCATGCTTACTTTGTCTTTTACCATTGTACCAGATAGAAAACAGGAAGGAAAAGGAAGAGAAATATGAATAATCCTGTTTTCCTTCTGGGTGGCTGGTCTAGTTAAAGATTTATAGGTAGACCTGAAAACAAAGTTTTATGGCATTTGTGGTATTTTCTGTCTGTTCACTTATTGTCTCAGATAAATGTGAGCTATGATTTTCTTTTTTTTTTAACTTTTATTTAATGAATATAAATTTCCAATGTACAGCTTATGGATTACAATGGCTTCCCCCTCCCATAACTTCCCTCCCACCCGCAACCCTCCCCTCTCCCGCTCCTTCTCCCCTTCCATTCACATCAAGATTCATTTTCAATTCTCTTTATATACAGAAGATCAATTTAGTATATACTAAGTAAAGATTTCAACAGTTTGCACCCGCACAGAAACACAAAGTGAAACATACTGTGAGTTATGATTTTCAATCAGAGAAGATCAGAATCAAAATAGGAATAGGGATTGTAACTCAGGTGATGATGTGGTATTGCTTTAAATTTGCCCTAAAATAATGTGGAACTTTTTGATCATTAAATGAGTTTTATTACTGAGATTTTATCATACTCATTTTGCATATGACACTGTAAAATAGGCTAAACAAAATAACTGGTCAACGTCAGCTTCACTACTATTCTTAGTAGGTATGGAGTAGGCTTTTCTTTCAATGCCTACTGTGCTTTCTTGGGGTCTTTATTTCACCAAAGACACCTTACCTGTCATTTGAAAGAGGCAAAGTCAGCTATCCTGGCAGGTGGGCATTTAGTTCTTTGTAAGGCAGAGTTTATTTATTTATTTGTAAGGCAGAGTTAGGAGAAGAGCTAGAGAAAGAGAAATCTTCCATTCCCTGGTTCACTGGCCCAATGGATGTAACAGCCAGCCCGAAGCAAGGAGCCCAGAGCTTTTTCCGAGTCTCCCACATGGGTTTAGGGGCCCAAGGACTTGGGTCATCTTCTGCTGTATTCTCAGGTGCATTAGAAGGGAGCTGGATCGAAAGCAGCAGGGACTCAAAACTGTGCCACATCGCTGGCCCTAGGGATTTAGTTCTTACTCTCACATCCTTTTAGATACACTTACTCACGTTCCAGAAAGTTCTCTTAAAGAGTCTGCTCCTCATCAGAGCATCCTATTAATGATCAATAGCAATTTCTGTTTAGGTAGCGGCTCGATCACCTACCTTTCCTGTACTTCATAGAAAGTAGCAGCGGCTTGTCTTCATTTCTGTGATTCTCTTATTTATTTTTAAATGTTACTAATTTTACTCAAAGCTGTGTTGCATAAAGCTTGGTTGGTTAATTTTTAAATTAGAACTTAAACTCTGCATCTATTAAGAATTTTAAATAGACCAAGGCTGCCTGTGGAATATCAGTCTTCAGTGAATGAACTGAAATCTCCCATTCATCACTGGCAGGAAATAAATCATGGAAATCACAATAGCCAAACAGTAAAAAGTAGCAAAAATTGGAGCACTTTCACAGATTCCTATCTTATCTTTAAAAAAATTTAAAGAATAACAGAGCAACCAGGCTCTTACTCCCAGCTGCAGAGTCCCCTGCTAAAAAATAACTTGAAATCTCACCCTGGTGGCACAGCATCCCACTGTGTTTAAAGGCGCAGTATCCTGCAGGCAGAATTGTGGTCACAGGTGGTTGATTCCATTCTCAAAAGGCAATTCATTAATATTGGAATCAGAACCTTCTTTAGTTCAACAAGAAGGCCGTGCTAATTATTGGCTCTTTCCTCAGAGAGGAACACCAAAATATAATCAGGAATTTTAGGGTTTAACAGGAACTGTGACCAGCAATATCTGTAGTAGGAGTTTATACAAAGAAGTCACTGTGCTAAAAAATGGAGTGAATATTCTCCACAGTGGAGTTACATCCTAACTATGCCCCCCAGTATAAGCTCAGACACACACACACACACAGAGTACATGCCCTGGAGAACTGCATGAATGAATGAATTTCTTTCCCTTTGTAAGCCCTGGGCAATTTAAAAAGTTTGGAGGTAGTAAATTTGCAAATATAATTATTTTCATCTTCCAGACTAAAAAAAAAAAAAAAAAAAACACACAGAATTTTAAAACTGTGATTAAATGCAAAAGTAGTATAAATCATAAGATAATTATCAATGTAAAGATACTTTTTCCTCAAAATAAGACTAGAATCCTCACCCCATGAAGAAATTCTTAGGTCAGGTAAGGAAAAAAAAAAAGTTCAGAATTCAGCAAGGAGGACATATAGTTGAGTAGAATAATGAACATATAGTAAACTATGGGAAGTTAAATAACATGAACTCTGTGAGATTGTTTTAGACTTTTTTTTTTTTTTTACAATTTGTACTTATTTGAAAACAGAGAAACAAATACACACACAGAAAAAGAGAGAGAGAGAGAGAGAGAGAGAGAGAGAGAGAGACTCTCCTGTCTACTGCTTCACTTCCCAAATGCCGCCATGGCTGGGGTTGGGCTGGGACACAGCTGGGAGCCAGAAACTCCATCCGGTCTGCTGCGTGGGTGGCAGGGCCCAATTATGTGAGCCATCACTGCGGCCTCCCAGGGCCTTAGTTAGCAGGAAGCTGGAATCAGGAGCCAGAGTCAAAGCTGGAAGGTGCTAGCCTCCCAAGCAGCATCTTTATTGTTGTTGTTAAGTTCTATTAATTAATTAATTTGAAAGATTGAGTGATAGAGGGAGGAAGAGAGAGACACAGAGAGAGAAAGAATGAGAGAGAGAAATCTTCCATCTGCTAGTTCACACCCTCAATGGCTGCAACTGCCAGGGCTGGGCCAGGCTGAAGCCAGGAGCCAGGAACTCCTTCTGAGTCTCCCTCCTGGGTAGCAGGAAACCACACGTTTGGGCCATCATCTGCCTCCCAGGTGCATTCGCAGGGAGCTAGATCTAAGGCAAAGGAGCCGGAACCCAATCACAGGCACCCCAAAGTGGGAAGTGGGTCCCCAGGTGACTTTTTTTTTTTTTTTTGACAGGTAGAGTGGACAGTGAGAGAGAGAGAGAGAGAGAGAAAGATCTTCCTTTGCCATTGGTTCACCCTCACAAATGGCTGCCGCGGCCAGCGCACTGCGGCCGGTGCACCGCGCTGATCTGAAGGCAGGAGCCAGGTGCTTCTCCTGGTCTCCCATGCGGGTGCAGGGCTCAAGCACTTGGGCCATCCTCCACTGCACTCCCGGGCCACAGCAGAGAGCTGGACTGGAAGAGGGGCAACCGGGACAGAATCCGGTGCCCCAACTGGGACTAGAACCCAGTGTGCCGGCGCCGCAGGCGGAGGATTAGCCTATTGAGCTGTGGCGCCGGCCCCAGGTGACATCTTGACCACTGTACCAAATGCCAGCCCCCGAAAGAACTTTTTAATTCATGAAAATGTTTATTTTCTACCAACCTTATTATTGTTTTTATAACACATTCAAAACACTTTCCAAGTTACTTTCTAGGTCCTCGTCAATGTATAGATACCTCACTTGAAAAATGAATAACTTTGCTAAAGGAACAGGCTTGATTTCAAATGTATTATTATCCAAAGCTTTTCTCAATAGCCATTGCAATAGAACTTTCCTTTTAAAACCTCCACCACCCTTCCTATTACTTTACATTCTAATCTTTAATTCATAGCAAGGGGTTTGTTACAATAAGTCTGGGTCAGTGACTCAATCTCTTCAAGAGGAGGCAACACTGAACCGGCCCTGGTACCTCCCGGATTCATTTCGCATTACTGATTTTCCCTGAGTGTGAAGACTCAGAATACAAATGGACAGTATGGGTGCTATACACCCACATCTGTGGTTCTTAGAAGATGGGAGGATTTTACAGTCTCTGTCTACAGCGTTCTTCTTTTTCCAAGTTAAATTTCAGACTTTAAAATGCATGTAGACATACACAGAGAGTGTACTGATGTACAGTCTCATACATATACTATATAATAGTAGGTAAAAGTGATCTGTGTTATTAGAAATCAGGATTGTGGTGCCCTGGTGGGTGGGAGGGGGGATGGAGAGAGCTCCTGGGTTACTCTTCCTTTCTTGATTTCAAGGTCATTAATAGGTATGTCTTGCTTGTGAAAATTCAAACAAACTATCCACTTACAATTTGTTCATTTTCCTGCATTTAAATTACGTTAAATGCTTTTGTTAAAAAAAAAGTCTCGTATATTGATTAACATTGAATTTTGGTCGCTCAACTTGGGTCTTGGATCCTCACTCAGGTGCAAGTTGGAGGCATTTGCACAAAGGTCTCACAGTCCTAGAGCCCAGGCCACGGTGATGGCAGAAGGAAGCAGTATGGCAGTGTTGTCAGGTAGCAGAGACTGGCACTGCAGTGACCCAGGCTCCCGACCCCAGGAGTGGAATACCCCTTCCCAGCCATTTTATACTGGATGAGGGCCTGGGGTCAAATCAGACAGGGCCAGTGGTCAGTGGAGAAACTGGGAAGTGAAGACAGCAGGTGAAAAAGTCCTCTGGATCTCCTGAAAGCCAAATGTGTTTCTCCAGTCCAGCCGCCTTCTGTAGTTCTCTGCCATGGCAGTGGTGGCTTTTGGCTTGGACTCTGCCATTAGATTGAATTCTCCTTTAACTTTGTCACTTACTGGTTTTGTGCCTTTAGTTAAGTTATATTATCTCAGTGGGACTCAGCTTCCTCTTCTGTAAATAGAATAGTGTGTGTGTGTGTGTGTGTATTCCTTGGCACTCTGGGATGGATACCAAGAGTTTAGTAAGTGATAGGTGCTATCAGCAGCCAGTGGTCTCTCGGCAGTCCACAGGCTTCTCAAGTTCGGTTAGTCCAATCTTGGCTTTGCCATTTTCCGTCACCATTATCTCCCCATATTTTGGTAAAAGGGGAACCATCTTCCCTTCCTTTTGCCACCTAGCCATTGCCACATGCATCGATTAGCTTGCCAGAGTGTATTGGTGTCTTTTATCTCCTAGGCATGATTCTAATCATTGGCCTTTCCCACTTGTTTTACTTGAAATGCCTTCCAGGTGGTCACCCTGTTCCAAATAATTCTTTATAATGCAGACAGAGTGGTTTTTCTAAAATTCAAGTTCAATCATGCCACACGTAGAGCCTGTTTGCAATTCGACAGTGGTTTCCACTTCCCTTAGGATATCTCCACCTGCTTAATATTTTATAATGTCTTCCTAGGCCTTACATGGCTGGGTTTGCCTGCACTTCCCTCTGCAGGTTCAATTCGTGCTGCCTCTCTGCTTACAATCTAGTGCAAAAGGGTTTAATTTCCTTGAGTTTCTCTTCTGCATGCTGCACTATCCTCTTTCAATTCACACACACTCTTCCTCCTGTAAGAAATCGTTCTCTGAGGGAGCCAGCATTGTAGCGCAGAGAGTAAAGCTACCAGCTGCCATGCCAGCATCCCATATGTTTGTGTCCCAGCTGCTCTACTTCCAATCCAGCTCCCTGCTAATGGCCTGGAAAAAGCAACAGAGGATGGCCTAAGTGTTTGGGCCCGTGCCACCCATGAGGGAGACCCAGATGAAGCTCCTGGCTCCAGTCTTTCTAACTCTGACTTTCAAATACATAAATAAATCTTTTTTTTTTTTTTTAAGTAGTCCTCTGAGCTTTTCCCTGCCTTTCCCACTGTTAGGAGCTGAACTGTGCCCCTCACCCACCACCCAGGATGCACATATTGAAGCTCTAATTCCCATTCCCACAGAATGTAACTCTGTTTTTTTCTTTTTAAAGATTTATTTATTTATTTATTTATTTGAAAGAGTTAAAGAGGGAGAGAGAGAGAGTCTTTCATCTGCTGATTCACTCCCCAAATGGCCAAAATGGCCAGAGCTGTGCCAATCCGAAGCAAGGAGCCAGAAGCTTCTTCCGAGTCGCCCACGCAGGTACAGGGGCCCAAAAACTTGGGCCATCTTCTGCTGAGAGCTTGATTGGAAATGAAGCATCTGGGACTTGAACTGATGCCCATATGGGATGCTGGCACTGTAGGTGGCAGCTTTACCTGCTATGCAACAGTGCTGGCCCCTGTAACTCTATTTGGAGTGAAGACCTTTACAGAAGTCATTCAGTTAAAATAAAGCTAACTTACTGTGACTGCTGACCCACTAAGAAAGAGATACCAGGACACAAACATGTACAGAGGGAAAGCCCGGTGAAGCCACATGGAGAAGACAGCTGCACAAGCCAAGGAGAGAGGCCGCAGAGTGAAACAAATTCTACTGTCATCTTGATCTTGGACTTCTGATTTCCAGAACTGTGAGAAAATGAAGTTCTGTTGTGGGAGCCACCCTGTCTGTAACATTTTGTTATGGAAGCTCAAGCAAGCCAGTGCCCGTGCATTCATCTCCATTCCTGTGGAGTGATTTTCCTAGGACACTGTCTGGGTTAGGTCAGCTGCCCTTCTGCACAGGGTGACAACACCAGAGGCATAAAGACCATTCACTGGGAGCCAGGCTGTGTCCCCATTTGTAACTTGTGCCATCCCATTTCATCCCCGCAGTAACTTTATGATGGTGGTACTATTACCATCTTAAATATACCTATTAGAAACCTGGGGGAGGGGTAGCTGGTGATCCTGTGATCAAGTGCTAACGACCCCATCTCTTTACCTCGATTCTTATTTACAAAAGTATGGAGAGTTTGACTGCATCCTACCCTTATTTACCACACCATAGCCATCAGCCAACTTGATTACAAACACTTGTTTAATTTTTCTTCTCTGCTTAGGCTCCAGAAGCACAAAGTCAGTGTCTGGATTTTGTGTTTCTGTGCCCACTGACCAGCCAGTGTCCAGGACGGGATAGAACCCGGGAGTATTTGCCAGGTGCTCTGAGCTCCAGCGCTGAAGCAGTGATTAGCCAGGTGCAGGCCTGCCTGGCCTTCAGACAGGGAAGGGAAAACAGCGAAGCTCTTTTAACAAGGCCCAGGTGAGCACAGCTGCTCGGGACTTCTCCCTCTTCTGGCTTAGGGTTTCTGAGTTTATTTGGGTTAGAAAAGGAAAGGATGAAAGCAGAGAAATAATAATGACTAAGGAATACACTATATCCAATATATAGGAATATGTTTATCCCTAAAGTCTGGTTTCCCCTCTTTTGGGTGTTTTGTTCCACCTCTTTAAGCAATTTTCATCTGAAATTTAGGATAGAGATGATAAAATCTAATTCATACATTTTCTTATGTTATACATGGAAGGAGCTGTCATGGACATAAAAGAATAAGACTGAATAATTTCAGTGAAATGAAGGACAGTAGCTCAATTAATGGCTTGTTTGATGTTAAAAAAAATGGGAGTTGGCACATTTTCTAGAATTTCACAGGTATTTCCTGTGACTCAGGATCCATGAATAAATAAATAAGTCTTTTAATAATAATCTGAAAAAGAATATTTTATTAATATCTGGAATATCAATAACAGGAGCAAGATTTGTGCGTTTTCTTAAGGGGGTGTGAGTGAAAAACATTTTTGCTAAAGCATTTTTGTATTCCTGTTACTACATTGGTTTTGGTGGGACTTGGTCAGGGCACAAAAGAATCTTGTATTGTTCTCATTCGAAATTTAGGAAAAGAATGGAAAGACAGAGTATCATACTTTTGCTGATGTTAAAAAGTACAAATAAGCAACATTTACCTTAGGTGAAATGCAGAGTCATTCTAAGTTCTGGACAAAATGAAAGCATAAGTATTTACTTACTGTGTGTGTTTGTGAAAGAATGATTAACATCCTTTCATATCCCATCAACAGAGATTATGCAGGAACTGAAATTTACATACAAAGTTAGTATTTTTCTACAAAAGGAGCATTTGTTTTTTTTACTCCTTATCCCCATCCTTGTCTATGTATCAGGCCATGTATTATTTTTAGCCTATATCTGTATTTCTATATACAGACACACACAGAATGGAAATAATGATCTTTAATAAATTAATGGCTTATGTACATCCACCATTCAACACCTGTTTATTGAAATTACTAAGTAAGCACCAAGCGCTCTTCTCACAGCTGAGAAAACAGTAGTGTACAAGACAAAATAGACAATGATTTCTGCCTTCAGGGAGCCTACCTTTCTAGGGGGTAAACAACATGTCAAATAAAGTTAGCTTTTTAGTTAGTATAGGGAGCATCATGACAAGAGCAGTGGGGATGGATGAGAGGGGTAGGGGGCACCAGGGAACCAGATGAGAGGTTGCTATTTAAAATGGGGAGTTAGGGAGGGAATTGCTCAGCAAAGGACATTTGAACTTGGACCTGAAACAGGTGAGGGCGTGCTCCTGGAGTGCAATGTGTTTGCTGCACAGGGCATGGGTGGAAGAGGCGACAGCAGGTCGGATAATGGAAGGACCTGTGCTCCAATTTAAGGACTTCAAAATCTTTGAGTCCAGACAGTCATGTAATCATTAAAACTGTGGTACTGACTGAGTATATTGTTTCAGGGATGATAGGAGGTGTGAGAAATACAGTAGACTTGTAATACCTGCCTTGAAATGTTAATACTTGCTTTCAAATACTTTGTTATAGCAGAGAGTTACATTTATAACAGCATCAACTAGAACTTTTCAAAAATATCATTTGAAAGGCAGAGTTACAGAGAGAGAGAGAGAGAGAGAGAGAGAGATCTTCCATTTGCTGGTTCACTCCCCAATTGGCTGCAATGGCCAGGGCTGGGCAAGGCTGAAGTCAAGAGCTTCTTAGGTCTCCCACGTGGGTACAGGGCCCAAGCACTTGGTACATCTTCCACTGCTTTCCCAGACACCTTAACAGGGGGCTGGGTCAGAAAAGGAGCAGCCAGAATCGAACTGGCGCCCATAAGGGATGCTGGCGTCAGAGGCGGCAACTTAAGCTGGAACAACATGACACTGGCCCTAGAACATGTATCAAGTACATCTGTGCTACCACCTTACCCTAAGCTTCACAACTGTATTAGTTCATTCAGTATTTACGGCATCACTGGGAGGTTGGCATTGTCATCATTCACAGCTGGGAAAATGGAGATCCAGCAAGATTAGGTGACTTGCCCAAGGTTAGTCATTTGTGGAGCTAGGTTTTGAACTCAAGGAATCTCACCCTAGAGCTCAGCTAGTGACCAATCTGGCATCAGAGAAAGTAGCCTATCTAAGGCAATATACAGATTCAATGTAACTAGAACTAGAAAAAATAATCCAAAGATTCATATGGAATCACAAAAGACCCTGAATAGTGAAAGCGATCTTGAACCAGAAAAATCGAGCTGAAGGCATCATAATACCCGATTTCAAAGCATACTACAAAGCTATAGTAATTAAAACAGCATGGTGCTGGTTTAAAAGCTGATACATAGATCAGTGGAACAGAATAGAGAGCCCAAAAATTAATCCAAATACACAGCCAACTGATATTTAACAGAAGTGCTCAGACCATACAATGGAGTAAGGATAATCTCTTCAACAAATGGTGCTGGCAGAACTGAGTGTATATATATATATATATATATATATGAATGAAATTAGATCCATATTTCTCACCATCTAGAAAAATCAACTCAAGATAGATCAAAGACTTAAATTTAAGACCCGAGACTATGAAGTAACTGGAAGAAAATGTAGGGGAAACACTTCAAGACTTTGATGTAGAGGATGACTTCTTGGATAAGATCCCCAAAGCATAGTCAACAAAAGCAAAGCTAAACAATTGGGACTATCTCAAACTCAGAAGCTTTTGCACAGCAAAGGAAATGATAAATAGAATGAAGAGACATACAACAGAATGGGAAAAAATATTTGCAAAACACCTATCCAACAAAGTATTAATATCCCAAATATATCAGCAACTTAAAAAATTCAACAACAAAAGAACAATCAATCCAGTTGAGCAAAGGACTTCAACAGACAGTTCTCAAAAGAAAAAATACGAATGACCAACAAATATATGAAAATGCCCAACATCACTAGCCATCAGGGAAATGCAAATCAAAACCACAGTAAGATATCATCACCACTATCAGAATGACTAAAATCCAAAACACAGAAAGTAACGAATGCTGGCAAGGATGTGGAGAAAGGGGAACACTTTTACATTATTGGTGGGAATGTAAATTAGTGCAGCCACTGTGGAAAGCAGTGTGGAGATTTCTTGAAAAACTAGAAATAGACTTGCCATATGATCTAGCAATCTCACATCTTGGTATGCACCCAAAAGATTTTAACCCAATGAATCAAACAGAATTTGGAACCAACCAAGGCATCCATCATATGAATGTATAAAAAAAGTACTATATATACACAGTGGAATATTATTCAGCTATAAAAAGAATGAAATTCTACCATTTGCAGCAAAATGGACACAACTTTGAGGACATCAGGTTGAGTGAAATAAGCCAGATCCAGAAGGACAAATACCACATATTCTCCTTTATATGTGGGAGCTAAAATTTAAAAAACAAACAAAAAAGAAAAAGAAAAAAAAACCAAGAAATGTCTGTGTATATCAGTATTGCTGCAAATATAGTTTTGTAAAAATTTGGTTTATAATTTGGTCAACCAATGGTTAAGAATGTTACACTTGGGGCCAGCGCTGTGGTGTAGCAGGTAAAGGCGCCGCCTGCAGTTCTGGTATCCTGTATGGGCGTCAGTTCGTGTCCTTGTTGCTCCACTTGTGATCCAGTTCTCTGCTATGGCCTGGGAAAGCGGTGGAAGATGGCCCAAGCCCTTGGGCCTCTGCATCTGGGTGGGAGACCCAGAAGAAGCTCCTGGCTCCTGGCTTTGGATCAGCCCAGCTCTGGCTGTTGCAGCGATTGGGGGCGTGAACCAGCGGATGAAAGACATCTCTCTCTCTCTCTCTCTCTCTCTCTCTGCCTCTCTGTAACTCTGCCTTTCAATAAATAAGTAAATCTTTAAAAAAAAAAAAAAAAGAAGGATGTTACACTACTATAATTTTAATGATCTGTGGTTACTTTAAAATTTACTGTATATGAGTTAAATGGTCATTTTCCCATTCAATTATTGTTTGTAGTCCCACTAAGCTTGGGTCTTTTTGCTTTTTACTTGTTAAACTTCTCATTAGGTGAAGTATTAAGCCTTTTGACTGTAATGTAAATTTAAAATGTTATCTCACAGTAAAAGAAAAGGAGAAAGGGAGAAGGAAGGAAGGTAGGAAGGAAGAGGGGAGGGAGAAAGGGACTATCATTATGTTGCTAGAATTTATCTGCAAGTTGCATCGAATCTGTTAAAAATGAATTACATTTTTTAAGAGATTAAAACAACAACAACAAAGAAAGCAGCCCAGGTCTTCCCATGACAGCCCTTCCAGGCAGGAGAGCAGTGGGGCAGGGGAGGGCTGTGACGTAAGCTCGGGAATCTGGTGGATCTGAGGTCCCACTCTACTCTCCCCCCATACTTAGGCAATTTACATCACCCCCTTAATCTCCATTCTCCTAGTCCTTAGAAGCATAGAGCGCAATGCTTTCTAGCTGTGTTGTCACAATGTGGTTACACCAAGTGGGAGCAGCATCACGTAGCCCAGTGCGTGGCCCAACCTGGCCACTCAACAGTTGCGTGTTGTCTCCCCTTCTCATTTGACAAGTCACATCAACATCACCCACCGACCACCTCTTCTGTGCCCATCTTCTGTTCCAACAGAACACTTGAACAAGTATGATTTTTCTTGTCGTAGGAAATGGGCTGACAGGGCAAATTTCTGTAAATAGTTGTGGTATCCTTTTTCCATTTTCAGATGTAGGGGTTAGTTTACAGTTTTGTTTTGAGGGCTGCATTGATGTCTTTTCTCTCTGGGTCAGGTGTCTGTGTAGGGCATAGCTCTCCCAAGCTTAACTTTCAATCGAATGCCTTCTCCCTGCCATTACTATGCTGTTTGCAAGCGTGCTTGTAGCCTGAGAGTGTACCACTGCATTATTGAAAAGGCTTCTCACCCTGGCAAGCTGGCCTGCTGCTGAAAAGTTCACAGGAGAACCATGCTATTGTTCTTGCCTGCTATATTTTTTTCCAGAATCAGCTTACTACATTCGTGTAGATGGAAGCAAACAAAAATCCCCATATTGTTGTAAAATATCTTTCCCAGGAGTAGAAAAGTTATGAAAATCTAAATTCCTACAGTGTGAAAGCAGAGATAGTCACTGTCACACTGGGACGCCCCAGCTTGTACAGCATCAGAAGGCTGGCTGTGCCAGCCTGGACAAATTACTTAGTCTCTCTGTGCCTCCACCTCCTACTTGTGTGTGTGTGTGTGTGTTTTAAGATTTATTTATTTACTTACTTGAAAGGCAGAGTTACAGAGAGAGAGAGGGAGAGACAAGCAGCAAGGAGAGCCAAAGATCTTTCTTCCAATGGTTCACTCCCTAGATGGCTGTAACTGCCAGGGCTGGGGAAGACCGAAGCCAGGAACTAATAGCTTCATCTGGGTCTCTTCTTGGGTGCAGGGACCGAAGCACTTTTCCTCTGTTCTCCAAGACCATCAGCAGAGAGCTGGATCCGAAGTGGAGCAGCCGGGCCATGAACTGGTGCCCAGTTGGGACGCTGGTGTTGCAGGTAGTGGCTTTACCCCTCTGCCACCACCCCAGCCCCATCCTCGCTTGTAAAATAGTGGTAGTAATGGTACACTCTCACAGGATGGTGATGAGCATGAGATTAGTTATTGTAAGTGAAAAACTTAGAACACTAATGAGCACTGGTAAACGCTGGTTTTATCATTATCCTGTCTCAGGCCTAGCTGGATATCTTTTTTTTTAAAATTTTTTATTTTATTTTATTTATTTATTTTTTGACAGGCAGAGTGGACAGTGAGAGAGAGACAGAGAGAAAGGTCTTCCTTTGCCGTTGGTTCACCCTCCAATGGCCACCGCGGTAGCGCGCTGCGGCTGGCGCACCGCGCTGATCCGATGACAGGAGCCAGGTGCTTCTCCTGGTCTCCCATGGGGTGCAGGGCCCAAGCACTTGGGCCATCCTCCACTGCACTCCCTGGCCACAGCAGAGAGCTGGCCTGGAAGAGGGGCAACCGGGACAGAATCCGGCGCCCCGACCGGGACTAGAACCCGGTGTGCCGGCGCCGCAAGGCGGAGGATTAGCCTAGTGAGCCGCGGCGCCGGCCCAAGCTGGATATCTTGATTCTACATGTCTCCCTCCCCAGACTATGCTTTGGCTTCCTACCATGGGAAACATAAACACTGGAGGAAAATAAAAATGGTTTCATATATTAAGAATCACTAATTGTCAAAAGTAAAGCTCTTTTAGGTAAAGAAGATAGCGTGCTTGGCTTGTAAATGCAGTATCAGGCTTGATGTTCTTTGTTGGGTGCCTTTCTGATTATGTAATAAAGGCTTTGTTCATAGGCTGCGTTGTTTGCTTCCTACAGAAGGGTTACCAAAGCCTGTTGTTTACAACCCAAGCTATTGAAAATACAATAAAACCAAGCTTTAGTAGAATTACTGTGCAATAGCAACAGTCATCTTGGGACTCAATGTCCTCAGTATGCAATTGGGTTAATAATCATTGGCACATAACAGCTCGTGGTCAGAGCTGGCTGTCCTCAGCTTACGGTAATCAAGGATATCTGCTAGTTTGGATGCAGAACAGGATTTTTCCAGATAGCTGTTTTTTAAAAAAGTATTTATTTTATTTATTTGAAAGGCAGAGTGGCAGAGAGGGAAAAAGAGAGAAATCTTCCATCTGCTGGTTCACTCCCCATATGGCTGCATCAGTCAAGGCTGGGCCAGGCTGAAGCCAGGAGCCAGGAACTCCATCTGGGTCTCCCATGTGGGTAAGCAGGAGCCCAAGTACTCGGGCCATCTTCCACTGCTTTCCCAGGTGCATTAGCAGGGAGCTGGGTCAGAAGTGAAACAGCAAGAACTCAAACCAGTGCTTGTCTGAAAGGCGGGTATCACAGGCCATGGCTTAACCCCACTGCACAAAGACTCCTGCCTCCTGATACCCAATTGTGTTGTTTTTCTTCCCACTAGTCATTTGGGGACTGCTTGTGTTGTTAAGGAAGCTGTAGTTTCATTTATAGACTTTTTCATTTCCCCCAAAAGGTTATGATCTGTTTTTGTTTAAGATTTATTTTTATTAATTTGAAAGGGGGAGAGGGAGAGAAAAAGAGAGAGCGAGCGCTCTTCCAATTGGTGGTTCACTTCCCAAATGACCACATGGCTGGGGCAGGGCAAGGTGGAAGCCAGGAGCCCAGAACTCCATCCAGGTCTCCCACGTGGATGGCAGGGGCCCAAGCCCTTGCACCATCTTTGGTTGCTTTCCCAGGTGCATGAACAGCCAGGATTCTAACTGGCACTTTGATCTGGGATGGTGGTATCACAGGCAGCAGCTAACCCACTGCACTACAACACCAGCCCCCAGATTAAGATCTTGACGCTTGTATTGAAACCTATTTAAAGCTGACTTGGAATTAAGGGTAGTAATTAGTGATAGTTTAGTAACGTGTGTTTACCCATCCTTTCCCCTTCTTGCTATATCTGACACTATGAGCTACCTTTTGGGTTTTTTAACCTCTGTGATATAAGGACTTTGAAAATAAAACTGGCAGCATTTTCCAGCTGGAAGCACTGAAGTTGGAACACCTGTGAAGCTGAATTTCCTCTGCCCATGGATAAATCATCGCCACATGGAAAGTATAATTAAATCATCAATCAGTTTTCACAATGTTTAGTTAATAGAAGGACCGTTACAGGAAGGCAGAAGACAAACAGAAGCAGTGAGCTGAGTAGTAGCTAACACTTCCTTTGATCTCTTTGTCCCACTTAATACATTTGAAGTGTGTTGAGAAATGGCAGTAGAAGAATTCCTTTATTTGAGCACAGATCGTCAATGTCTTCCAAACAACCAAAATTCTACAAATTTCATCCCATAACAAGTCTGTAATATACTTCCTGCTTCACCACCCTCCTGGTCTTCCATAACTCGCTGTACTTTTTCTCATTTCCATGACACTTGTCATCTGCTCGAATACGAGGGTACTTCAAAAAGTTCATGGAAAAGTAGAATTAAAAGATATATTGATTCTGGTGGGAAAATTGTGAAGCGCATGTAGATGAAGAGTCTTCAAAAATTCATGCAATATTCATATTATGAAAAAAGTATACATGGGCTTAAAAAATGTTTTGCACCCAAATAAGCCTATCTTTGAATTCCATTTTTCCACAAACTGAAGTTAACTTGTGCTTTGTGGTTTACTGATTTATAGCTTTTATTGTTTGTTATCTGTTGGTCACTAGAATGAATTTTCATGAAGATAAATATCTTCTTCTCACTCAGAATATCAACTGCCTAATGTCATGCCTGGTAAATAGCCCAGTGCTCAATAAACATTTAAGAAATGAAGGAAAATCCTGACTCTTTTCTCTTGGCAGGAAGTTGCTTTTATTGCATGTTGAAAGAGACTATTATGCCATCTTGTAAGACTCCAGGGAATTGCTATCTTTCACATTTCCATGCTTTTTCCTACTGCACTTTGCACAAGGCAACACTACAAGTCAGCTTGCATCGTCATCAGTGGCTTCCCCTTGTTTGAGGGTAAAGGCCTCGCATCTTCTGTCTCTACCCACCTCTCTGAGGCATCTGTGCCCCTACTTTTTTCCACGCTGCTTGGATGCCCCCACTCTCTCTTGGACCAGGCCTTGTGACATTGCCAACTACCCTGCCTGTCGTGTTGTTGCAAGGTCAGCCTCCCTACCCTGCCCTGCACCTGGCAGAATCCTTATGGGCACTCCCATCCCGACTCCGACAGCTCCACCTTAGGGGGCACTTTCTCCCTTCATTGAACCAGGCTCCCTTGTTCCTCACCACACTTACCACCTTTCTATAATTATACTTCACTGACCAGTCATCTCGATGAATGCAGACAGTGAATCTGTCTTTGTTCACCTTTATACCTCTTATCTCCAAGCCAAGGTCTGGTGCCCAGCAGGTTCTCAGATACCTGTTGAGTGAAGTGATTGTTACTTAAGTATCAGTACGGGCCTAGGTCAAAATGAAGTGTGCCATGTGCTCTGAGATTCTACATGTGCCTTGGGATAGTTGACTCTCCTTTCAATTTCCTCCTGTTTATCCTCTCTCTGGTCCCCTGCTTCCCCTACCTGGATCACATAAAGCTTACTGAATAATTGTTGTAGCTATCATTTATGCAGTACTGTTTCACCTAATCGAAATGGGAGAGCAAGCAAATATAAGAAGCAAGATGTTCATCATTTCAGAAGAAAGGCACTTTATAAAACAAGGCTTACTTTGTTTTGGGTTAAATGTAATGTAGGCCATAGCCTTATTGGATAAGACAGCACAATCCCCAGATACTAAGATTAAAAACTATAGTATGGAAATTACCTTCAAAGGTGGAATTAATTATTAAACTACTACATTCTTTTTGTAAAATAAACTACTACATTCTGAAATGTTGCTACTATGTGCAGGTTTCTTATTCACATAAATATATAGAGTGATTAAAAAAAAAGTCAAGTAAGTACCTAGTTTTGACCTTGCTTGATGTTCCATAATATTAGTTTTATTCCAGCATTTTTCTTTGTTTAATAACCACGGTGCAGAAAGTTAAACTGGCATTTCTGGAATTATTTTGGATTTTCTTAGTCTGAAAATGCAATGAAATGTGATGTTTGTTCATTTTTTCAGAGACTCATCACTCACACTGCGTGGTGTGTGTGTTGACAGATGGTTGATGAGGAGTCACCAAGTCTGAGGGTAGCTACTGTGGATCCCAATACAGCTTTCTGTTTTTCTATACATTTTTGAATATGAAACTTTCATGACTAGTAGGGTAAAGAGAAAGGTGAAGAGAAAGGAAAGTTATTTTCAGCCAAAAAGTATTTTGGAAAAGAGAGATTCAATGGGGCAGGAGTTTGGATTTTCAACAAAGAGACCTGTTGAGACACCTGCCTCCCATATTGGACTGCCTGGTTTCAGGTCCTGGCTCCACTTCTGATTCCAGCCCCCTGCTAATGCTCATCCTGGGAGGCAGCAGCTGGTGGTCCAAGGAATTGAGTCTCTGCCATCCACATGGAAGACCTGGATGGAGTTTCTAGATCCTAGTTTCAGCCTGACCCAACCCTAACTGTGGCAGACATTTGAAGACTGAACTAGAGGATGAGAACTCTGTTTCTCTAACTCAGTCTGTTTTTTTCTCTCTGCCTTTTAGATAAAAAGACAAAAACAAACAAACAAGAAAAGAGGGAGAAATTCCAATTCAAGTCCACTATGAATTCATTTTCATTTTTGATAAGCAAAGTGATAGCTTAATTGTTTCACTGACTTTTCCATTAAGTGCAAAAGCAAAATTAAGTGAAACTGGGAAAAGTAGTTCAATTGTGGTATGAGTATAGGAAATTTAAGTTGTGAGAGAATCATCAGCTTGTATTGTTAAATATGAGAAGCAGAGAGACAGATCCACAGAAATAAACCTCCCATCTGCTGCTTCACGCACCAAATGCTTGCAGTGGCCGCATGCTCAGGCCAAAGCCAAGAACCAGGAACTCAGTCCAGGTCTCCCAGGTGGGTGGCAGGAACCCAATCATTTGAGTCATCACTGTTACCACCCGCATCTGCATTGGCAGGAAGCTGGAATCCGGAGCTGGAGTAGGGAATTGGACCCAGGCAATCTGATATGAGATGTGGGCATCCTAATTGGCACCTTAACCAGTAGGCCAAACACCTGCCCCTGTAAATGTGTTTTTATATCTGAAACCTTGGGAATTCAGAGATCTTCAGAATATTCCTGAAAAAGAATCTGCTACATGGTCTCCTGTGACTTCATCAACTAAAAAAGAAAACAGGTAAAGCTAATGTTAATCATAAAGCTTATTATTAATCATAAAAAGAATTTGACTCAGTGCAATCCCAGTGTTGACAACCACACTACAATACCAGTTTTGTCAAGAGAAAGGACTTCCACTATCTATGCAACCGTGAGAAAGAAATTGTAATGTTCATCCTTAAGCTGTGCCTACTCACCAGAAGAATAGCTCAAGATATTAAACTGCATTAGGGGAGGGTACTTCAGAAAGTTTGTGGAAAATGGAATAAGATAAGTTTCTTTTCTGCAAAAGCACTTGAAATCCATGCACACGAGAGGTCTTCCTAAGTTCATGGAAAATATGTATTATGAACAAACTGTTCATGGATTTTAAATCTTTTGGAGCAAAATAAACTTACCTTTAATTCCGCTTTCCATGAATTTTTGGAAGCATCCTTAATTTATCTTTACTCCCGATCATGAATTCACAGTGATGCAAGAAAGAAAATATTGCTATGGACAATAGTTAGCAAGAAGGCACAAATAGCATCAGCTAGCACTGGATTTGAACATCTAAGGTTTTGTTGAGGATTTCTCTGTCCCTGTTCATCAATGAAGTTGGCCTGTGGACTTTTGTTCTTGTAATGTCTTCATATGGTTTTGAGATCAAGGCAATCCCAGCTTCTTAAAATGAAATGAAGAGCAGTTCCGATTATCTCTATTTTGTGCAGGCCTGGAACTGTTTCTTCCTTAAACGTTAGTAGCATATCAGTGAAGCCATCTGGGCATACAGTTTTCTTTGCTGGAAGGTTTTGAATTGTGAATTCACTTTCTTTAATAAATATGAGTAGCTTCATTTCCTTGTCACTTGTAGTACTTCATCTTTTAGGAATTTTGTCCATTTTATAAAAACTATTGAATTTCTTGGCATAAAGTTGTTGATAACACTCTATTATTATCTATTAGCTGTCTGTAGAATTTTAGAGATAACCTTTTTTCATTCTGATGCTGCTTTTTTTCTTCTCTCCTTTGTCTTGCTCAAGTTTATTTATAAATTTATTGATTTTATTCATCTTTTTCAAAATCTGACTTTTAGTAAACTTTTCTTCATTGTTCATTTGTTTACTTTTTCATTGATATTTGCTGTTGTCCTGATCTATCCTTGCTTCTATTTATTTTGGATTTAATTTGTTCTTCTACTATCTTTCCGGAAGTCAAATCTTAGATCATTGATTTTTTAAATGTCTCTTTTTTAATACTAGCATTTATTGCTGTAAAATTCCTTTTTAAAAAAGTTTTATTTATTGAAAGAGTTACACAGAGAGAGAAAGTGATGGAGAGAGAGAGAGAGAGAGAGAGAGGTCCTCCTTCCATTGGCTCACTCTTTTGGATGGGAGTCATTTATAAATGTCTGTCAGGTTCATTTGGCTGATGCTGTTGTTCAAGTTTTCTACATTGTTCCTGATTGTCTGTGTCCTTGTCCTGTTACAGACAGGACACTCCAGCTGGAGCTGTGCATTCCTTAATCTTTTCAGTTTTGACAGTTCTTCCTTCAAACATGAATTTTGAATCCCGTGGTTCAGTGTACGTACACTTAGGGTTGTTCCATTCTCTAGAGGAGTTTAGTATTTTCTCTTACAGAAAAATCCCCTCTTGTCCTTGGTTGCATCCTTGTTCTAAAGCCACAGCAGCTGTGGGTTGTGCTACCCAGACTTCCTTTCCCAAAAGTGCTGTCCTTGGCCTGCAGCCGCCCGTGCTACACTGCCCGCCCATGACTGAGCACAGTGCATGCTACAGCTGAGCCGTTTCTGCCCAGTGCCAGTGTGTTGGGGGACCCCCTCGGCCTAGCTGAAACTCTTGGGGACCTGCACTTCCTCCCAATCCTTCTTTCTCCCCGTCTCTGTGCACACGTGTCAGCTCTTCGCTCACATCTGATGGCCCTTCCGTGCCCAGTCCTGCACCTCCTTACCTTTACGATTCAGGGCCGTTTCCCCCATTGCTTTCACTGTGAGTCAGTCTTGACGTAGTGGCTCAGAGGTCTGCCGGGTCTGCAGACCAGTTGTTCAGCTTCTTGTGATTAGTGCTCGTCCCGAGTGACTTAGTCCATCCTCTCAGTGTGTCGTCTGCCTTTTCATTGTTCGTTTCTTGTGAATAGCGTGCATTCTTAGGCTTATTCTGCTATCTGCTAAATGTTTTCTATTTGTCCCTCTTTCTCCCTCCTTTAGATTTCTTGAGGTCTTTTTTTTTTTTTTTTTAGTATTCCATTGTCTCTCCATTCTTATCTCATACTATAACTTTTTGTACATTATTTTTAAAATTCTTTAAATTGTATTTATTTGAGATGCACACATACACACACACACATAAACACACGCAGAGAGAGAGATCTCCCATTCATTGTAGCATACTATAGAAATGACCCCTGAAAGTGTAGTCTTGTCCATTCATTGTTTCACTACCTAAATGCCCACAACAGCTGGGGCTGGGCACGGTCCAAGCCAGGAGTCTGAAGCTCAAGAGACTCACATATTTGAGCCATCACTTACTGCCTCCTAGCGGGTATGTCAGCAGGATGCTGGGATCAGGAGCAGAGCCAGGAGTCAAACCCAGGCACTCTGATGGGATGCGGGTGTCCCAAGCAGCTGCTTAACCTTACCAGATTCCATTTCCATTTTTGTTCATTACTTTTAGTGGTTGCTTCAGAGTTTCTGGATTGTCATTTCATCTTAATACATTCCACCTTCAGATGATATTTATCACGTTATATATAATGTAAGAACCTCGAGGCTGGCGCTGTGGTGCAGTAGGTTAATCATCTGCTTGTGGAGCCAGCATCCCATAAGGGCACTGGTTCTAATCCCAGCTGTTCCTCTTCTGATCCAGCTCCCTGCTGTGGCCTGGGAAAGCAGTAGAAGATGGCCCATGCGCTTAGGCCCCTGCTCCCACGTGGGAGATCCGGAAGAAACTCCACAGCCCAGGTTCAGCCTTTGCAGCCATCTGGGGAGTGAACCAGTGGACAGAAGACCCCTCTTGCTGTCTCTCCCTCTCATTGTCTGTAACTCTACCTCTCAAATAAATAAATAAAATCTTAAAAAAAAAAAAAAACCCGTAGGACTTCACACATTCATTTTCTCTTTCCTTTTCTCTGTTGTCATACATTTTACTTATTGCCTATGTCACAAATCCCATAGTACATCATTATTATCTTGGCTTTAAACAGTCAGTGTTTTTTAAAGAAATAAAAACATAAGGAAATAGCTTATTTTGTACATACCTGGTTTCTCACAATTTCCCACACATTTTATTCTTTTGTACAGGTCTAAGTTTCTATCTGGTGTTATTTTCTTTCTGCTTAAAAAACTTGCTCTAACATTTCTTGTAGTGTGAATCAGCTGGACATGAATTGTCTGTGTTTTTGTTTGTCTAAAAAGTGTTTATCTAGTCTTCCTTCTTGCAGGAGCGTTGCACTGGCTGTAGAATTCTAGGCTGAGTGTTTTTCTCATTCAGTCCTTTCAAAGTAGCTTTCTGCCGCATTTGGCTTGGGTTGTCTCGGACCAGAAGCTTGGATTCATTCTTATCGTCGTTCTCCTGTGTATAATATGTCTGTTTTTCCGCCGCTGCTGTTCTCAATATTTTCTCTTTATCTTTGTTTTCCAGCAAGGGCATCCTGATCTGTTTGCCTGTGGTTTTCTTTCTGTTATCTTTCTTGGAGTTCGTTGAGTTTCTTGGATCTGTGATTTAGAGCTTTCAACACATGTGGATAATGTTCAGCCACTATTTCTTTAAATCAGTTTTCTCTCCCCAAGCCCCATCTCAAGACTGCAGTAACACAAGTGAGAGGCCTTCAGAAAGTTCATGGGAAATGTGTATTATGAAGAATCTTGCATCATTTTCAAAGATTTTGTATCAAAACAAACTTACCTTTTAATTCCATTTTCCCAAAACATTTTTGAAGTTTCCTCAATAGGACACTGAAATTATCCTACATGTCACTGGGGCTTGGGTTGCTTTTTTCAGTTATTTTTTCCTCCACATATTTCAATTTGGGTATTTCCTTTATTGTTTTATCTTTACTGATTTTTTGTTCAGCAGTTAATTAATATGCTGATAAATCCATACAGTATATTTTTCATTTTGTTTTTTATTCTACGAATAAAAAACTGTCTCTTTCAACTTTTTACGTAATTGAGCATACTTATCATGGCCATTTAATGTGCTTATATGCATACTGTTCTGTTATTTCTGAATCTGTTTCTATGCCTCATCATCTTCTTTGCATTTGTAAAATTTCTGATTGAATACCCGACTTGTTTTTTTTTTGTTGTTGTTGTTGATCTGTGTCAGGTTTTGCTGCCTTTAATTTTAAAACAAAAAATGTTAATGTATTTATATCCATGTTGTTTGAAAGGCAGAGAGAGACAGACAATCTTCTAAGTGCTGATTCACTCCCTAAAGGCTTGCAACAACTAAGGCTGGGTGAGGCTAAAGCCAGGAACCTGGGTCTCAATCAAGTCTGCTGTGTGGGTGGCAGAGATGACCCAAGTCCTTGAGCCATCATTGCTGCCTCCCATGGTGCACATCACCAGGAAGCTGGAATTAAAGTAGAGCAAGAACTTGAACCCAGGCATTTAAATATGGAATGTGGGCATCCCAAGCAACGTCTTAACCACTGTGCCGGATGCCTGCTCCTATTGCCTTTATTTTTAAGTTTAATCAGGATGGGACTGGAGTAGCCTTTACTTTAAGAGCTGACTTAGCTCAACTAAAATGAGACTCTTGGGGTGCTGACCTAAAGCCCCAAATCTCAACAAAGACTTTTCTATTCTGACTGCTCACAACTCAAATGT
This sequence comes from Lepus europaeus, assembly GCF_033115175.1. Classification (NCBI taxonomy): domain Eukaryota; kingdom Metazoa; phylum Chordata; class Mammalia; order Lagomorpha; family Leporidae; genus Lepus; species Lepus europaeus. The sequence goes on along the minus strand of NC_084835.1, from coordinate 61,758,130 downwards.
CTCCTGGCCCTTTGGGATCTCCAGGAATTATTTAACTTATGGATCCTCATTTGTTTTTGCCCAGCTCCGTGAAGTTGACCCTGCACGTAGGCAACTTAATATTCAGGAACAAACTCGAGGAGATCCCATATGGATTTCTTAAGCTACTTGGCTGCGTAGTTCCTTCCTGTCTTGTATTTTCCTAGCTAATTCCATCTGTCTGAGCCTCCCTGAGCCCTGTTCTTGGGTTTCCTCTCAATGCTTTGCCAGCATAGACTGTTCATCTGGGCAGACAGTTTAGAGAACTACGGGAATCAGTCATTCCCCTTCTCTCAGTTCACATCTGGTGCTTCTTTGGTCTAATACCAGTAAACAACAATTCCCTCCTTGTTGGTGGGCAGGCTCATCCAGTCCCGGTTAATCTGTCATGGCCAGAAACAATTTCAGTTCTTATATATATCCTGGTGTTTCCTCGTACACATGAAGGTAGCCTTTGAGGCCTTCTTGGTTTTGAGAAGGAAGTGGATTTTGGAGAGCGAGAGAGGGGAGACTTCAAGGTTATTTACTGTGCCCAAGCTGGTTACAAACTGAGATTAGACACAAATCCATGGTTGGGTTTCCCAAAAAGGTAGAGGGCATGGCCAGTAGGGGATAGGGAGTGACAAGTGGGAGATGAAGAGTAACTGTGACTTCCAGGTTCTCTCCCCTGAATCATCTTTCAAATGTCAGGTATGTAAGTCAAGTACAATCTATCTGCCCATTCAGACTGCTGCAAGAAAGCAAGGTTTTTCCTGACTCGAAAAATTTCATATCTCTAATTTCACTTATGGATGTGACTTTCTTTTCCTTTTTAATGTCCTTGGTACTTTAAGAATTTCTTTAATCTTTTGCATTAGTGCTATTTATCAACGGCATCAAAAGGCCAGGCATTCTATTAAGGGATTGCATTCATAAAGTCATTTAATTTTCACAATGATCCTTGTAGTAGGTACCAGTATGATCTCTATGAGGGTTCCTCAAAAAGTTGATGGAGAATGAATATTAGGAGAAAACTACTCATGCATTCTTTTTTTTTTTTTTTTTTTGTGACAGGCAGAGTGGACAGTGAGAGAGAGACAGAGAGAAAGGTCTTCCTTTGCCGTTGGTTCACCTTCCAATGGCTGCCGCGGCTGGCGTGCTGTGGCCGGTGCACCACGCTGATCCGAAGGCAGGAGCCAGGTGCTTCTCCTGGTCTCCCATGCGGGTGCAGGGCCCAAGCACTTGGGCCATCCTCCACTGCACTTCCAGGCCACAGCAGAGAGCTGGCCTGGAAGAGGGGCAACCGGGACAGAATCCGGCGCCCCGACCGGGACTAGAACCCGGTGTGCCAGCGCCACGGGCGGAGGATTAGCCTAGTGAGCTGCGGTGCCGGCCATGCATTCGTTTTTTGAACTAAGTGAACTCATCTTTTAATTCCATTTTCTAAGAACTTTTTGAAGTTCCCTCATATTTTATCCGTAAGGAAAGCAAGGCTTAGAGAAATTAAGGAATTTGCCCAAGCTCACACATCTTGGAAGCAGCAGGACCAGGATTCGGGCCTCTGCCTCTCTCATATCGTGCTCCGCTTTCTTCCCTTTACTACACATTGCCTCTGTGCTGTAGTGCAGTGTTGGTACTGATTGATAGTGGGAACCCTGAACTTCCTCCTCCTGTGACTGCACAGCATCTAGCAGAGGCCTTGCCCACCACTGTTCCCCTTTGTTACAAGAAATAGTCCCGAAGTCTCAGAATTTCAGTGTCACTAGCTTGTTCTTAACATACCATAGTCACTAGAGACAGAAGACTTTTGATCCTGTTGTAGAGTGTGCATACCTAGTGATTACAGATTTGGGGGTGATTGTCACTGTGATATTTGTTCCTTCTAGACATGACTGTAGCTTGTCTTTTCTGACAAAATAGTTTTCTTTCTTTCTTTTGTTCTTTGGGAGTAGAGGTCCACCAGCTTACTTCTCAAATGTCTGCAAGGCATTCCGTCCACCCAGAACAGAAGCCAGGAGCCAAGAACTCAGTCAAAATCGTCCACTTGGGTGGTAGGAGCCCAATGACTGAAGCCCCCACCTCTGCCTTCCAGAATCTACATTAGCAGGAAGCCGGAGTCATGAACCAGAACTGGAAGTGAATCCAGGCACTGTGATGTGGGACACAGATGTCTTAACTCCAGGGCTAATGGCTCTTCCCAAGATTGATTTTTATGTTTTCTGTAGTAAATGTTTATTAACAAATGTTAGCAATGTTAGGCAATTAGCAACTGTAAGATAAATGTCTATTGAAATAAGATACATAGGCCCAAGTAATGATAGAAATAGCACCATAATGCCCTCTAATCAGTAACTTGAAGTTCCCTGTTTGTTTGCTAACCAAATACAGTTCAGAGGACTGTCTTGGTTAAGTCTGTCAGTAAGGAGACAATAAAGCTCTTCTTCAGGAAATAGCTTGGTGCCCATCAACATCCCCCAAGGGATGACAGAGCCTCTGGGTGCTTTAAAGACTTACATTAGACTGAAGGAAAAAAAAATTGAATACTGGATGGTGGTTTCCACAACGCCTTCACCTCTCCTTCAGGGTCAAACATGCATGTTCTGGGAGTCATTTAAGCCCCATCTGATAAGCCTCTGTAGTTGAACTCACAAGCTCTGTGTGAACTGGTATTGCCAGGCCAGGGGCTAAATGTAAGGTGAGAAAGCCTGCCTGCTGGAGGCTGCTCAAAACAATCTCTGAGAACTTCTGTAGAATCTTTAATTATTCAATTAGAAAATGCCACCAGCGCTAGAGAGGAGAGGAGAGGAGAGGGACATGGGAGTAACATTGTTCCTGTGTCTGAAACTTTGAATTCAGAAAAACAGAAAGAGAATACAATCTAGTATATATTTTTATATAGATAATATATAATAATAAAGTTGCTCTGGTAAGGCAGCCCATCTGTTTCTGACCACCATGCTGTAGTCTCCAGAATTCTTTTTCACTGACCAAAATCTTTAGAATTGTCAGGTTCAGGCCTTAGGAAACTCTCCTCTGTATTTCCATCTAAAATGACTGCATTCAGAGTGAGCAACTTTAAATCTTTATTTTCCATCATATGGCACTTGCAAAAAAATCTAGCATGACGGCTCTTGTTCCATCCAAAAATGTAGCAGCCAAGGGAGGGCAGAGAAGAAAAGAGAGATGTGGAGGTTCTTGTCCTTCAAGCAAAGGGAGAGAGCTCCTTAGAAGTAAGTGCAACTATCTCACTTTTTTTTCTTAGGATTTTTTTTCTTAGAATATTTATTTCTTAGAATATTTATTTCTTCATTGGAGAGTCAGAGAAACAGAGAAAGACAGATAGCACTCCCATCCACATCAGATGTACACAACAGCTGGGGCTGGCCCAGTAAAAGCCAAGAACCAGGAATTCCATCTGGGTCTCGCAGGGAGGTGGCAGGAATCCAAGGGCTTGAGCCATCTCCTGCCACCTCCTAGGTTATGCGTTAACAGATAGCTGAATTGGAAGTAGAGCCAGGACTTAAACCTGCTGTGCAATGCAGGTGTCCCAACGAGCGTCTTAACCACTAGGCCAAATGCCAGTCCTTCATGTGGTCTTTTGAGATGCAGGATCTTCCCTCTGTTGTTAATTTTATAAAAAGGACACTTATTTATGAATCACTTTATTCCTTACTCAGAGTAGATTATTGAACACTCATCAAGGAATTGATTCGTATTCCCTACAGGCCCAAAGTGGATTCATGGGAGGGCCCAGCATAAATGGACTGTTTCAGATCACTGAGTATATCCTGTCTCCCAGAAGACTGGGAGGTTATACTGCATAGCATGTTGGATGATAAGGACCATAAGAGACCACATGTCTTTATCTTTCTTGTCTGGGTAACATTCTTAGAAAAAAAGAAAAATCAATTTGAGTCTCACTAATGCCAAGCAGGGATTTAAAGGGTAATGGGGAAAAGGGAGCTTCCATTTTTAACAGAAACAGGTCCAAGGAAAATTTTAGGTACAGTCTAAACTGGGCTAAACTTTCTTCAGTGAATGAATTCATGTAAAATATTATACCTACTAGTCATGCTGCAGGAAGTTGGTACGTTAACCACCTCAAGACTACGTGTATTTGAACAGAACGATCCACCAGAGCAGTTGTCTTTATTGCAGCTTGTCTGAACATTTTATGCCATTGTATTTTACCTAGGATATTTCTGTTAGTAAAAACGTTGTATTCATTAACTAATCCAATCAGTATTTGTTCCAGGGTTGCTGTGTGAAGAGCATTGTGCTTGATTTTCTCTGAAATTATGTCTTTATCCATTTATTCATGTGACAGATATTTATTGTATGTTAATATATGCCAAGAACGGTTCCTGGCACTGGAAGGGTTATATCAGCATAACAAATGTGGCTTCTAACCCCCTCTGCAGCTATGTGCTGTTGGGGGAAGTCAGGCACTCATAAAGTAATTCTGCAAAGAAAAGAGGAGATATGCTAACCCCTTTATCCAGCTATCCACGTGTGATCATTACTTAATAACAGCTGGGAAATAGGATACCAGATTTTAATGATAACATGATCTGATTTGATGGCCAAGTATGGGATCCTTGACACTCATCTTAGGCATTTCTCACAATAGTTTTGTAAATAACATATTATTAGTTCCATTTATTCAGACAAAAAAAGTCTTAAAAGAGAATATGTGAATTTCTCAAGGTACCAAGGCTGGCAAAAGGCAAATTTGGAATTGAACCCTTCCCTTCCGGCCATCGATTACATGTTTTTCTCTGCAGTATTGCCTGAAATATGAGTACAAGTGTACTTCAAAAGTTAATGAAAATTGAATTAAAAGATAAGTCTATTTGGGTGCCAAACAATGTTGAGTCTATGACTGGTTTTCTCATAATACAAAATCTTTACTGAACTTTTTGAAGACCTCTGGCATGCATGGATTTCAGAAAAGTTTTGCACCCAAATAAACTTATCTTTTATTTATTTTTGTAAATTTTAACATGATCACAGATGCGTAAAACTTTACAGTATAGCATTCTTAATCATTGGTTTGCATTAATTCCATGTTCTATCCACTTTTCGAAATACCCTTGTACGTTGGATAAACCATCCACAAATTCTTTTGTACATTTCAGGTTAGTAATCTTTCTGGAAATAAACTTTTACCAAATCATGACAGATATTTTGCTTCTAAGCACTTTTAATAAAACCTGTTTGTTTAGTGGTGCAGAGGTGGAGGGGGGAAATTGCCTTCGCACATGCGCTGCATGAGTTTTCACAATCTCAGCCCAGGCGAAGCTGATTACACTCCGCAGTCTTCCTAAGGAAGTGGATGGAAGTTAGAGCTGAGACACAAACAGGAAGGCTGGGAGGCAGCATTTGTCTGGCAGGCACCACCTCTTTAAATAGCTGCTGTGCAGCGGGAATTAGTTCTCCACTTAGAGAAGGAACTCCATTGCCCTTTGTTTGTGGTCCTGCAAGGCTGGAGGTCACCAGCGGCAGTGCTGTCATTTCAGAGGTTGAAGGCAATGCTCAGTGAGTGTGGGGTGCCAGACTGCCTGCCTCTGGGCCATGAGCGGACCCTGGCACAGAGATTTGGGCTTCTCCCTTAAGAATATCAGCCCCGAGACTTCCAACCTGCTGAAAGGTAAGCTTCCAAGTGCTTCTGAAGTCAATAACTTGGGCTGCAGACTTCTTTCAGTAGGCTGGCTCTTTTTTGGATTGCAAAGAGAAGGGAAAAGTGCCAGTGGTTGTTAGAGCTTTTTAATTGTTAAGCCATTATTACAGTTTTGTTAGCAATTTGTAGGCATTTTAAGTGCTAGTGATTTGTAATTTTTTTTTCCCCTTTCGAATAAGCTTTTTGTTATGGTGTGAATGTGAGTTTGAAAAGTTCAGATATGGAAGGAAAGTAGGTAAGTCCGATTACCAATCTGAGAAGACTAGCTAAAGTAGAATCTCAGTAGTTGCCCTAACGTGAATGGCATACAAGTCCTCTGATTCCAGTTCCTGTTTTTGTACTGGAGTCGTTCAACAATCGAAGCCAATCTTTCCAGATAATCATCTAACTTTAGAAACATTTCTGGAGGTAGACTATTACCTAAGCACACTGTTCCACTCTTTAGTGGAAATCATGCATTACTCTGGTCAGGCTACCACACCTGTCTTCTTGTTTTCAGTGCGTGGAACAAAGGCCGCCGGCCAGAGTGGCTGCTTGTGGCCTTGGTTCTGCAGAAGAGATGAGTGGACAGGGACTGTTCATTCTTTGCCTGCGCAGTAGAAAAGAGTTCTTCCCTGGGATTTGTGTGACTTGCATCTGTCCATTTTTTATGATTTTTTTTTTTTTTTTTTGGCTTCTGCCTACTCCTCCCCTGTGTAGCTTCTTCAAGATTGATTATCACCTGGGCTAGACTGTAGGAGTCTTCTGGAAGCCAGTGACCTAATTTGTCTGATCTGCAGCAAACAGCAGCTGTACTTTGAAAAACACAAAAGTATGCTTTTCCCAGAAAGGCTTCTATAATATCTAGTAATCTCTCTGATTATGCTTGTTTTTATTGTCACTGTTACTTGAGAGCCATAGAAAGAGAGTATGTGACAGACAGAGCTCCCATCTGCAGGCTCACTCCTCAAATGCCCAAAACAGGTTGGGGCTGGCCTGAATCTGGGAGCTGGGAATACAATCTAGGTCACCCACATGGGGGGCAATTACTTGAGCCATCACCACGGCCTCCCAGGGTCTCCAGTAGCAGGAAGATGAAGTCAGGAGCCTGAGCTGGAAATTGAACCCATGTATTCCACTGCACGACATGGGCATCTTAAACACAAGGTAAATACCCGTTCCCTGATAAACTTCTTTTCATGTTTAATTTTTAGGCACTGTCATCCATCCAGCCACCTTGCCAGTGACTCCTTACTTCTCTCATTTCATTTTTGTTCTTGTTCCTGTCCTTAGTGTTGTGTTTGGAGGGGGAAGGAGGAGTATTAGGAGAGGTGCTGTTGTGTTTATTTGAATTTAATTTCCTTTAAATTAGATTTGGATCATGTGCTTTAGGGCATTATGGATTCTTTTCCTTGAGTCCTATCATCTTTCTATTTGCAAAGCTGTATTTATAGTTTCTTTATTGTCTTTAAATTGTTTTACTTGTATATTTGTAATCAAGAGATAAAGTCTACTTTGATCCTATTGAGTTTCTTCTCGGATTACAGTGTGGTACAGAAGCCTTCTTCAATGAAATATGGTTTGTCTGCATTGTGTGTGGGTGTGGGTAAAGGATTATTTTTTTCCAGTTTTACCTTTGTTTCAGGAGGTGTAAGCAAAACCAAAGTCCATGATAGGGTGTGGGTTTCCAGTGTCATGCCTAGGATGTGATGTTAGCTTGGTGTGCTCATTTGCAGAAATAATAATGTCCACATGCTTTGGTGATTATTCCTAAAGAAAGTGATTTTGTTTAAATCTCTTAAGTGATCATGGGTTTGTGATGTATATAGATAATTGTTTCTAAGTTACTCACTGTGCAGTTTCTGTCTGATGGTGCCTGAAGTTCTAAATACAAGCAAATCACTGCTCCCTTCTCCTATAGGCCCCTTGCTATATGGACCTATCCTGAGACCCTGGTTAAACGCCAAACCAAGGGATTAAATGAGTAGGGGCTGTTCTAATCAAAGGCAAGTTTAACAAGATAAGACTGATGTTTAGATTTGAAAATATAAACAAAAAGATCTTATTTTTATGGTAGGGGTAAGGGGGATCAGATAGAACCCAGAACAACACTTAGTGTCTCTAAGCAAACAAAAGCTTTCACAGGGAACAGATTCTGAAGACAATGGTCCTAACAATCCTGTTAGCCAAGGATGGGGCCCAAATTTTAGAGAAAAAAAAGTACAAAATAGCCTATGGATGAACTGAAAGGAAATCAGTGCCTCTCCCATAAGTGAAATGACCAAGTAAGGTTTCGTAGAAGGCCTCCTACCGCCTCCAGTTGAGCTGATTGCAGGAATGTGTCTTACATGCCTGTTTCAAGCCCCAGAGGTGGTGTTTTCAATCAGTCTTGCTGACATAAACTGCAGACCCTGCCTGGACATTGTCCAAAAGTAGAGGGTGAAAACAGTTCAGCGCAGATGGACAGTATTCTTACAGTGAAGGCCTTCCCTGCCGTGCACGGAGACAGGGAGTGTGGCAGCCTTTCAGTCCTCTCTCAGGCCAGCACAGCTTGTGAGAAGACCATTCGGAGACGGAAGATTGCACCAAGAACAATCCCACCGTACTTATCTGCCCAGAAGGAAGGAGAGAGGCAGACAAGGGGGATTGCTTCTTAGTGATAGAGAGGCCTGTGGAGTATTTCAGAGGGGGAAGAAAAAGCTATTGAGAGCAGTGTTTGGGCAGTGTCAGTGCTGATTAGATGGACATTCATTCTAGGGGACTGCAGTGAGGAGTAAATGATAGGTTTACAAAGCTCATTTACCAAACACACTTGGGTAAGTAAGCAAACAGGCCTAGTGCTGTTAGCTATGAAAGTTCACCAGAAGCAATCCTCCGCAGGTCAGATGTGTTTGATTAAATGCACTGGAAAATTTAATTCTTTTTTTTCTGTTAGGAACACCCATGGTAAAATTGGGACCAGCGTGGAAAGGATATTTCCACCAGAATTCCCAAGAATCCAAGTGGGTGCTTTCCCCAAATCACTATTTGGAACAATAGTTCCAAACAGATCCCATTGTTTGGAAAAGACAGCTGCAAGGCATAATATTTCAGTTATTTGTGCATTGAAGTGGTGTTTAACAATCCGCAAGTTCTAGATTAAATAGATGTTGCTAGAGATTTTTTTTTTTTGCCCTATTTTTCTTCCTGTTCCACAACTCCTAGAGTTCATCCCCCAAAATGCTGCCATAACTTGGAGATGCAGAGGCAGGAACCATGTCACAGTCCTGCCTGCTGATGGTGGGGGCTTCCAGGAGAGTCCCAAGTGCTGATCAGTGCCTATGGGCTTTGTACTGCGCACCTATAATAACTTTATGAATATTTCACGCAGGATGCTTTGTAGCAAACAGAATTAAAATGGAGGCTCGCAGATGAGTTCACATTAGAAGACTCTTTTTTAGTAAATCATATTTTACCCTTTCACTTCGTGCTTTGTCAACCATGACTTATTCAGTAGGTATGAATCTGCTAGTATATTTTGATAAAGCATTATGGGATTTATCCTTTGATCCATCCCTGGCAACTTCTTTTTATTCTCCTGTCTAAAAAAAGATAAATTTATTTATTTATTTGTTTGTTTAAAAAGGCATAGTGTCAGAGAGAGAGAGAGGGAGAGACACAGAGAGAGAGAGAGCAATCTTCCATCTGTTTGTTCACTCCCCAAATGACCACAATAACCAGGGCTGGGCCAGGCTGAAGCCAGGAGCCAGGAACTCTATCTGGGTCTCCTACGTGGGTGGGTGGCAGGGGCCTTAGTACTTGGGCTATCCTTGACTGCTTTCTCAGACACATTAGCAAGGAAGTGGATAGGAACTGGAACAGCCAGGATTTGAACCAGCGTTCATACGGAATGTGCGCATCACAGGTGGCGGCTTAACCAGCCATGCCACAATGCCAGTCCCTCCCTTTTTTAAAAAACAAAACACTCTAAACCATCATCTCTTTTTTTAGTTAGATGAATCTGTGGGTTTCCTTTATTAATAGGAACTTTGAATCCCTCAAAGCCCCCTTCAAATCTGGAGGCTGGAAGAGAGCAAAAGTCACTATTAGGTAAGCTCAAAAAGTGGCGGATTGTCCAAAGTCACAGAGGTGCCTGTGGGGTCAAAAGATCCATCGATAGAAACCTGTAGGCTTTTGTGGTAGTGGTAGGAGTGGAACCATAGCATGCTGGAGCAAGATAGGGCATTTGAGATAGAAAACTTGGTACAGGAGTTTTCACATTTGGCTCAGGAAAATTCTAAGGGTGTGAGTGGGGCACGTGGGAGTGGAAGGACCTCTGTACCCTCGTCCATGATCCAACCAGGGATGTTCTGCATTTTTCCTTTTGAATTCCCAGCTTCTATACAAGTTTTTATTTGAACAAATTTTGTAATTCAACAAAGTGGAAACCATTGACCAGATATGGTTGCTGGCATACTGTTGGCTAGCCTCGAGAGTGGAGCTTCTGCTTCCTGCTTCCTGCCAACAGGTGATTGGGCTAGTGGTTAAGATGCCAGTTAAGCCTCCCACGTCTCATCAGAGTTCAATCCCTGCTTCATCTCTTACTCCAGCTTCTGCTGATACAGACCCTGGAAGGCAGCAGTGAGGGCTCAAGTAACTGAGTTCCTGCTCCCCAAGTGGAAGACCTGGATTGAGTTCCTAGCTCCTGGCGTTGGCTCCAGCCCAGCTCCAGCTATTGCAGGAATTTGGATAAGAGCAATCACCCTTTGTTTCTCTTCCTCTCAAATAAGAACATAATTGTTGTTTGAAAACAGAATCAGCGTCTGCACTACAGGGCAGAGCAGTCATTTTTAGCTCAAATCAATAATGCAATGTTCTTACAGATGTGCACCATTTGTTCACTACCCCTCAGGGCCCATGCATGTTACAAATAGAGTTTCATTGATCTTCACACACACACACACAACCCTCCATGTGGAAGCCAAGGCACACTGAGGTTAAGTGTCTTGCCCAGGTTGTAAGTTATACAGCTGTGTGGGGGCAAGAATGAGAATCAAAGTTCGATAGTTTCAGGGATCTGGGCACTTTCTCACAATTTTGAGTGAATGCTAAAACTGATATGTCTGTTTTTCAGTCTAGAGGCAGTAGAAAACTCTTAAGGTTGTGATAGAAGTAGTTGTGCAACTTTAAACAATCCTGGGAGACTGTTTCTTCTCATTATAGTAATTATTGTCCATTTTTTATTTCATTTTCTAATTATATTCCTGAAAGAGAAAAGGGTAGTTAATCCCCTTTCCTACTACAATGTAAATCGTGTGTGTGTGTGTAAGTGTGTGTCTAGAGGGTGAACTTGTTGGAAAATAAGGGAAAGGAATCAATTTTGAGAAGGAATGCATTGCAGTGAACTATTGCACGCTCTTAAGCCCTAAGTGGATTCACTGAGCGGTTTTTCCGTAATCTGCTTACAATGCTATCTGTTTACTGAAGATCTGGCTTTTTGGCTGTTGCTTGACTGCTTTGGATTTGTAAACTGATTCTTCTGTCAAAGTCCAGCTCAAATTCCACACCCTCCCCTTCTCCTTAAAGCCCTGTCTCACCACTCCTCACATTGACCTCTTCTCCAAATTCCTAACGGCTATGGTGTCAGTATCTTTGCTGTAATATTTATACAGTTGCAGACTCGGTAAGGGCAGAATTCCTTTTCAATGCATTCTTTGGTCTCCTGATCCAGCTTGGAGGTCCCCATTGGCCACAGGTTGTTTCTCTTACCTCAATAATATCCCCCTTCCCCCATGGCTAAGAGAGCTGGCCTTTGGTAGTAGTTGATCCCTTGATGATTTTATCCTGCCATTGGTTCTGTTTTTATTACGTGAGTACACACAGCTTGTTCTTTCCCAAGGTAATTCTTGAAATAGTTGAAGAATATGATCATGCTTCCCCCAGAGCCTTCTCAATTTCTCTAGTGCAATCAACATTTTCCCACATGGGATGGCTGCTTGGTAGTCTCTCTTGGACTGTATTGCACTGAAGTCAGTCCTGTCAACACTCTTCCCAGAGCTGGGTTTTAGTTTTGCTGGATTTGGGACAATCATCGTCCCTTTCTGTATGATACTTTTCTATTCCTATGCCACTTAAGATTCATTTGTTTTGCTGGCATCCATGTTATGCTGTTGATATGCACTGACCTTGCAGTTGGCCACAGTTCCTTGTTTTTCACATGAACTCTGCTCATACCAGGAAGTGATCATCCTACACATGCACAGCTGAAGTTTCTACAGTTTATGCTCACTCCTATGACAACTGTTATGGTAGTTTCTTTTTTTTTTTTTAAGATTTACTTATTTATTTGAAAGTCAGAGTTATACACAGAGAGAAGGAGAGAGAGAGAGAGAGAGAAAGAGAGAGAGAGAGGTCTTCCATCCGATGGTTCACTCCCCAATTGGCCACAAGGGCCAGAGCTTTGCTGATCCGAAACCAGGAGCCAGGAGCCTCCTCAGGGTCTCCCACATGGGTGCAGGGGCCCAAGGACTTGGACCATCTTCTGCTGCTTTCCCAGGCCACAGCAGAGAGCTGGATCAGAAGTGGAGCCGCCAGGTCTTGAACCGACAACCATATGGGATGCTGGCAGTGTAGGAAGCGGCTTTACCTACTACACCACAGCACCGGCTCCCAGGTAGTTTCAATCCACTAGTCCTTCCAGTTGAGTATTTCTTGACTTGTGGATTTTGTTTCAAAATTGTCCATTAGATTAGTAAGGAAAATGATCAGAAAAATAAATGCCTGCAAAAATCTAGTAAATCTCCCCTAAGAATGCCTCTACTCATGAGACCTCATTGAGGAGACTTAAGAGCTCTTCTCAACCCACTGATTAAAGCCCAAAAGTGTCTTCTCCTGTATCTGGAGTATTTTATTTTTAATTATAGTCTACCCATGGGCTCAAGCAACCATGGGTTAAGAACACTTTTTAAGAATTGTGCTCAGTCGGTGCCGCGGCTCAACAAGCTAATCCTCCGCCTTGTGGTGCCGGCACACCGGGTTCTAGTCCTGGTCGGGGCGCTGGATTCTGCCCCGGTTGCTCCTCTTCCAGGCCAGCTCTCTGCTGTGGCCAGGGAGTGCAGTGGAGGATGGCCCAAGTGCTTGGGCCCTGTACCCCATGGGAGACCAGGAGAAGCACCTGGCTCCTGCCATCGGATCAGCGCAGTGTGCCGGCCGCAGCGCGCTGGCCGTGGTGGTCATTGGAGGGTGAACCAAGGGCAAAAGGAAGACCTTTCTCTCTGTCTCTTCTCACTGTCCACTCTGCCTGTCAAAAAAAAAAAAAAAAAAAAAAAAGAATTGTGCTCATACTGAACACATACAGACTTTTTTTTCTTGGCATTATTTTCTAAACAACACAGAATAACAACCATTTAAATAGCATTGTACTAGGTATTATAAATAATCTACAGATGATTTAAAGTATATGGAAGAATATTTGTAGGTTGTGGTCAAATGCGATGTCATTTTATGTAAGGGACTTGAACATCTGTAGATTTTGGTATCCTTGTGTGAGGGTAGGGTCCTGGAACCAATCTTCCATGGATATCAAGAGATGACCATACGCTTTCTACTGCGTCACCAGTTATATGAGTCAAGAGTCATTCATTCTACTCCATTCTCTTATCTTCTTCTGCTGTGCAGCTTTGCCCACCCAGGGTTTCCTCTCGGAATGCTTGTCATGCTCATACCATCATCTCTGCAGTCAGATCACTCCCATCCTTATCCTAAGGTCTTTCCTGAACTTTTAATAGGAAGTACTTTCTTGTTTCTCTGAGTTTCTCAACAGTATTGTGTAATACGCTTAGCAATTATTTTAGCCTGTGTAGTACGATTGAGAGTATAGACTGCAAATGGACAGCCTGTGTGCAAATCCTAGTTGTACCCCTTAATAGTTTAATTATGGACAAGTGCATCCTTAGTTTGTGCAAAGTACTTAGAGTGGTACCTGGCACATAGCCACTACTTAATAATTGTCAGCTATATCTATAGGCACTCAATACGTGTTTGTGAATTTTAGTGAAAAAATTCAGAATAACTTATGGACCTAATTGCTTGAATCCTCAAAGCATGGCTACAAGAAGAAACACATCCAAATTTGTAGAAATTGAATATTACATAGAATAAGATTGCCATGAAGCATTGTGAGATGGTCTCCAACTGGTCACCAGATTCACAGACTCTTTCATTTACTGTCAGCTGGACAGCCAAATATTAGTCAATATTTTTATAACCACTGTGTGTATCTACTGGTATGGAGAAGTGCAGCTAGGCTGGAGAAACATGGCCTCCATGTTATGAACTGTGATTATTAACACTGAAATTAAATCATTAGTCAAAACCTAAGTGTATCTTGTAGACCTATGATGTTGTGCTAGTTCGCATTTTGTTCTCTGCATCATAACAAAAATTATAAAACCTTTTTTCCCCTTTTATAAAGCATAATCCTTAGTTCCTTGAGAAAACATCACTGTCAAGGAGCATCAGAAACTCATGCATTTAACTTTTGACATTCATTTGGGGATTAGCAACCTGTATCCCACTAGCTGACTCTGACCTCAATATTTATTGAAGGTCTACCAAGATTCTTGTGTTTGGTTAGGTAGTATAAGAAAGTCAGGAAGGACAAGGTGAGATGTCTGTACTCAGGAGCTTATTTGGAGACATAAAACATAATAATTAATAAAACAATAATAGGAGGTACATTATACGGAAGTTCTGTACTCAGTTAATTACTAAGTCAGCAGTGTAGAAAAGTGGGCATGATAAGAACCTAAACAGGTTAGTTTTTAATTGCTACAAAACTATTTCAGTTGTCCTCCTTGACAATCAACTCAAGCAGCCCTACCGACTAATGGACAGGAGACGCAAACACATTAGCAATAAGTAATTATGGGAGTGATTATAGTTAGGGGGAGGGTGAATTTTGGACAAGATGCGTTTCAGTTGAGAACCACAGAAAGCAATTTCACATCCTTAAGAGTCAGAGCTCAGAGTGACAAGCCCAGCAATTTGTGAACTTTAATATATTTGTATGAAGTGTTTCTTCTTTGAAAAATTTTCTCTATGTTAAATAGCAGATATGAGTATACCTGGTGATGAGGAGGAGCCAACACATTATCATATTTAGGTCTGATGGCAACCTTACATTGTCTCGTCTTTGAGACAAGGGAAAATTGGATTTCAGAGTGCTACTTAAGTTATTCTGTCAGTGAGGGGTAGATTGGGATTCAGCTCACTTGCACTCACCTGCAAAGCCCACTTTCTTAATTGCTATTTTGTCCTCCTGGGCTCTGATAGAGCAGCCTCATGATTAGGTTATTATTGCTGAATTTTAGGAAGATAAGGGCAGCGAATCAGGACACTGTGATACAATATAAGGAGTTTCGGCTGTCCTCCCAACGATTGGAGAGACTTTACCAAATGATTGTTAATACTAAAAGTTTTGTTTTAGAAAAACAGAACTTGCTATGGTACATGCAGGACATCAAAGTGGGAGGAGAAGAGATTAGGAGGTCAGTTGGGAAGTACAGTAGCCTGGATATATCAAAAACGTGGACACTGGACATGCAAAAGAATAGAGAATGATGGATTGAGAGAAGTGTTGGAGGGAGACTCCCTGGGTTTGTACCTTTATTCCCTGTGGAGCTCACAGAAGAAGGAAGAATGACAATGGCAGTGTGTGTAATGATGCCATTCCTGAGGTTGGGGAAATGAAGTGATTACAATTAAGCGGAGGGTGAATTGTGGACAAGATGAATTTCCAGCTGACAAACACACAGAAAGCAGTTTCATACCCCTGAGAGTCAGAGCTCTAGAGTGATCAGGCCAGCAATTTGCAAATCCTCGGGGAATGGATAAGATCATTGCTGGGGCAGCTGAAATTAAAGAGAGATTGAAGAGGAAGAAGGAAAGAATCTAAGAAAGCCACCAGCTTTGAAGGAATGACCAACCCTTCTTAGCTTAGTTCCAGTCCGGTGGCTACACAGGGACTCTGGTAAGACGTAGGTGTTTCCCAAGCCTTCATCAGCGTGATTTCTAGCTGTCCTTTGCGGTGGTATCTGTAGACCGTGGCTAAGTTGGTAGCTCTTGATTTCTACTGCTTTCATTCTGAGATTCACCACAAACTCAGGAAAGGTTTGAGTTTTATGAATTGACTAAGGATTGGTACAGTATAAATTCATAAACCACTTGCTTGGTTAGATGTTTCAGCTTTTCTTTAGGATTAGGATTTTTTTCCCATGAAGTTGACATGTTAGATTTCTAGCTTTAAAATAAGTTGTTTCGGGCCGGCGCCGTGGCTCACTAGGCTAATCCTCCGCCTTGCGGCGCCGGCACACCGGGTTCTAGTCCTAGTCAGGGCGCCGGATTCTGTCCCGGTTGTCCTTCTTCCAGGCCAGCTCTCTGCCGTGGCCCGGGAGTGCAGTGGAGGATGGCCCAAGTGCTTGGGCCTTGCACCCCATGGGAGACCAGGAGAAGCACCTGGCTCCTGCCATTGGATCAGCGCGGTGCGCCGGTCGCAGCACGCCAGCCGCGGTGGCCATTGGAGGGTGAACCAACGGCAAAGGAAGACCTTTCTCTCTGTCTCTCTCTCTCACTATCCACTCTGCCTGTCAAAAAAAAAAAAAAAAAAAAGTTGTTTCAATGATGGAATTCACATGAACTGACTGGCAACTCCTTTATGGGCTACAAAATTCTTGTGCAAATTCTTGGTATCTTTATTGGCAGCTTCCTATATCCTAAAAAAAAAAAAAAAAAAAAAATGTGTGACCTCCTTGATTCTATTGCAGTGCCCTCATTCAGTAATGAGCAGAAGAAATGGATTATATGGGATGCTTCAAAGAGTACATGGAAAAAAGAATTAAAAGATGTTTATTTTGTTGCAGAAAATTTTAAAAACCCACACATAGTTTTTTTTCACACTATGTGTTTTTCATGAACTTTTGAGAGATCCTTCTTATGCATGGATTTCAAACATTTTTTGTGCCAAAATAAACCTATCTTAATTGTACTTTTTCCACTGATTTTTGGTGTACTCTTGTATTATTTGCTCTAGGCAGCTTTTTAGCAATGGCTACTGAGTGAGAAGCAACAATTTTGCAAGTAGCCTATTGGAAAATACTACTCAAGGCACAGAGCAGAGGTTTTTTTTTTTTTTTTTTGTAAGATTTATTTTTATTTTATTTAAAAAGCAGTTACAGAGGTTGAGGGTGAGGGATAGCAGAGCAGGAGACATCTCCAGCCCACTGGTTCATTCCCCAAATGGCAGCAATAGCCAGCACTAGGCCAGGCCAAAGCCAGGAGCCTAAAACTCCACCCAAGTCTCCCATGTGGGTAGCAGAGGCCCAGATACTTGGGCCATCCTCTGCTGCTTTCTAAGGTACATTACCAGGGATCTGGGTCAGAAGTGGACAGCCAGGACTCTGACCGGTGCTCATATGGGATCCCAGTGTTGCAGCCAGTGGCTTAGCCTGCTCTGCTACAGTGCCGGCTTCCAGAACAGAGTTATGACTCTGAGGTCGTACTGCCTGAGTTTGAATCCAAGCTCTTCCTCCTGCCTCGCAGTATGACTTCAGAGCAGTGACAAACTGTGTTTCCTTATCTCTGAAATAAATTATAACAATTATATGTTTAGTATCATTAATTGTTATAGTTAGAATAGAACCTGTATTTGTAGGATTTTAGCCAGTGTTGGGCAGTAGAGAGTGTTCGCTATAATTATTGAGCATTAATACACCTTGATCGGAGTCAATTCCTTTTATTCTGTCTGAAATACCTTTGTGGGTGCTGCAATCTCTGGAAATGTTTGTAACCTAAATTCTCTGAATATAATATAGCTCCTAGCTGGATGGTACGGTGAATAACAGGTTCTCTGAGATCAGAGGGTATTGAACTCCCGCAGCAATTCATTCGAATAGATTGGAAAGACTATACTTTTTCAGGGTATTCCTCCCTTCCTCTTACAGAATCACCACTTGACATCTGTCAGCAGAGCGCTGGCCTGACTCTGCCGCTTAAGCAAGGGTCAGAACATCTGAAGTGATCTGCAGATATTCTGGTATGTTCTTTTCCTTTGTTCTCCAGACCAGGTCACAAAAACGGCTTGCCTGAGTGTTGTAGAAGCGATTCCTTTAATGTCTGTGACATGGAATCAAACAGACGTAAGAGGCTGGCCTTTTGTAGGCCACCATAAATATTAAATTTAGTTTGGGTTCAGGTATTCATGTAAGGTGCACAGTGTAACCTCAAATAAAAGCAGTCTTAAACACTAGGCATTTTTGCCTAGCCGTTAAGATATTAGTTAGAGTCCCTGAGTTCGATTCCTGCTGCTGGCACCTGACCCCAGCTTCTTGCTAATGTAGACCCTGGAAGGCAGCAGTGATGAGTCAAGTAATTAGGGTCCTGCCTTCCATGTGGGAGACCTGGACTGAGTTCCTAGCTCTCGGTTTTGGCCTGGCCTAGCCCTAGACATTGGGCATTTGGAGAGTGAATCAGTGAATGCGAGCTCTCTATCTTTGTCTTTCTGCCTATCAAGTAATAAAAAAAGCAATTTTGCATCGTGTTATTTGACAATTTCTCCAAATTGCAGTATTTAGAAAGATGCTGAAGCTCTGCAAATTAAGCAGTGATATCCTTGGGTTGCTGATTAGGGTTGTGGAATTTGTATGATAGAAATATAAGAATAATGGTGCCAGCAAAATAGACATTTTCAGGAACTGCATATATTAATCACATTTTCTCTGGTGCAACAAGATTGCTGAAGGCTTTATCATTGCATCTATTGTTCCACAAGCTGAATAGGAACACTGTTTATATTCCAGGTTTCCCATTTTGTTTTCATCAGGATTCTAAAGGAAAGTTTCAGTGTGTTAATCCCCTGACCTCCGAAACAGTCTTCTTGGGAACACTGTCTGCCCTCGTTCTAGGGGGTGTGGTCACGGTCAATAGCTCATCCGTCCTTACAGATAGCAGAACGTCTGCCTGTTCTTGTATAGTGTTAACCATCGTCCTCCTCATGAGGTACAATATGTTAGTAGCGGTGAGAATCCATTTATCAAGACCTGCGCTGGCCTCTGACAATTTTTTATTGCTTCAAAATTACTCTGACCTGCAGGTCTCTTTATAACAAACTTCAGGCAGGAATTCAACTATTCTGCTACAAAAGTAAATGGAAGAGAACAAAAAAGCCACTGACACTGAACTGAGAACCCCGAGCTTAGGTCAGACTGATTGCTTTGGACTGGAATGGGTTGGGAAACTTCAGGGGGAATCTGAGGCTGTGGCAAAAAGCAGGCTCTGGCCCCTTGTGGGCAGTGATGCTGACGACGGTCAGCAGGGCTGGACTGCACGTGCCACCCCTCGTCCATGACCAAGGATAAGGCCCAGGTGCTATCAGGATGCCATGTGTTCTGCATGGGCTGGGCCCACTGGGCCATCCCAGGTTGAAGTCAGAGCTCATATAAGATCAATGTCAAGGCCAGGTGGCTGGCCCCATCAGTCCACTGGGCTGAAGGCCAGAATTTGACTTTAACCGAATATTCACGTTTAACACTTTAAGCAATGAAGGCGAAAATAAAAATCAGTCAGTCTTGTGATGCATATGAATTCCACAGTCACTGAATATAAAAGGTTCTTATTTCTGATTATCAAATTTATATTCTAACTCTGAGCCCGCATTTCTGACAGAAGAAAAAACTTAATGTAGTCAAAGCCCACAGCCAGTCAGCTTGATCCAATTTTGTGCTTTTGAAGTTGCTTCTGGGTAAAATTCAGGCGTATTCAGACTCTCTCCCCCTTGTCTTCCTCCTTTCCCTCCCCTCTCCCACGCTTTTCCTCCTTAGAGCAGTCAGGAGACCCGGATCCTGGCTCAGTAGAGCAGTCAGGGGACCTGGATCCTGGCTCAGTCTTCCCCTGACTTTTCTGAGTCCTACCCCAGTCCGATTGAATGCAGAACTCCTGGCATGGGCACGTGGCTGGCTGTGGTCACCAGCTTGGCTGCCACCTGTTTCTCTAGGAGGAGCTGAGCCTTGGTCTCCCCTGGTTTCTGGCAGGGACTGTCCACTCTGCAGCTCCTCCCATGGGGACCCTTAGCCCAGCCAGGAGTGTGCCTGACTCAGAGAATCAGTCTCTGTGTCCCCCTCCCCCTCTTTCTCAGCTACAGTCAGCACCCCCTTAGGCAACGCGGGGAACTCCTGACCCCAGCATGCCTTAGCCCATCTGCCCATCTGCCCCTCCTGCCCCTGTGACACAGGATGTGTCTCTGAGCTGCCTCCCTTAATCCTGGAGGAAGGGAGGCAGGAAGCAAGTGTCCTCCCAGGTCCCCTTGAACTTTGAGGGAAAGCCTGCGGAACCCCAACTCCCACCCTAATGTGGTGGCTTTTTTACGGGGTTGGGAAAAGCGCAGGGCCTCTGCTTGCTCTCCCAGTTTTTCTTTTCTCTGGAGTTTGGAGTGGGGTGGTGAAAAAAACTTGTTTTGCCAGTTCATATCTCTTTTCAAAACTTCTTTGACTCTCATTTGAACTAGAGCCAAGAATGCGGTATCTTTGTTTTGCTGTTTTTGTTTTTCTGGTTTTGTTTTTTTTTTTTCCTGTGCTGTCAACTCTCCCTGGGGCAGATGGTGAACTGACCACCTCCTATCTCTTGGAGTAGGGCAGAGAGAAGGCTGGACTGCTGGAGGAGGTGGTGACGAGAGGACACATCTGTCAACATCTTCTCTATTACCCTGTCTGCAGCACCAGCTCTGACTCACCAGTCAAGGTGCAGTGTGCTTCTCCCTTCCTTGTGATTCTGGCCCTGTGCTTAGCGCTGTTACTGAGGAGGGCTCCGGCACCTTCCTCAGGAGTGGGGACGCAACGCTGCATTGTGGGGTGCAGGAGTGAGAACATTCGCTGTTCCCAACATGCTGAAAACCCAGACATGATGCTGCTGATCTTTCTGTTGTTTAATGTTTGCCTAAAAGCCCTGATTAGAGCACTCGTGATGAATTCTTTGATGTATATACCCCCCTCTGTCCATCCTTGCAGCTTCAGTATTTGTGGATTTGACCAAACTTGGATTGAAAACATTTTTAAAATTGTATCTGTACTGAACGTGTGCAGACTTGTCTTACTGTCATTGTTCCCTAAACTGTGCCATATAACAACTATTCCTACAGCATTAGAGGTAAACTAGAGATAATTAAACCAAGTTATATGCAAATAACACACAATTTTACATAAAGGACTTGCACATCGTGATTTTTTTATAGCCATGGAGGTTATGGAACCAATCCCTGGTGAATACTGAGGGTTGACTGTGTGTGTATGTTATATAGGTATACGCGTATGATATATATTTGTATATTATGTATACTCTGTGAATGATATTCATGGTGTTTACTATTTACTCATGGTGTTTACTATTTTTTTATTTTCCTTGGGTCAGCTTTTTTCCCAAATATTGAAAATCTGCCAGTTACATTGCATTGAAAATCCAAAAAGGGGTTGGAGGATTTCAGGCAAAGGTTCCCTGAGATGAGAGTGACCTCTGGATGCCCCAGCCCGGAAGGCCAGTCCTGTTTCCCAAGCAATCCAGCAGAGGTCACTCTGTTCTTTCCCTCCTGAGCCAGGCTTTGAAAATGGCTTCCCTGGGCTTCGGTGTGCCTTTGCCTCAGGCTTTTAGCTTGTTGCTCTGTGATCTGTAAAGCTGCCCCTACTTACCATGCCAGACTCATTGTAGTCTTTTAAAAACATTTTTTTTTTTCTGAGAAGCAAACAGAGAATGAGAGAGAGAGAACTTTCATCCAGTGGTTTATTACCCCAAATACCCACAACAGGCAGGGAGGCCTAAGCCAGGAGCCAGGAACTCACTCCAGGTCTTCCTCATGGGCAGAAACCCAATTATTTGATCTATCACCCGTGCCTCTCAGGGTCTGTACTAGTAGGAAGCTGGAGTCAGGAGCTGGACTGGGAGTTGAACCCATGCAGTCTGGGTCTTAACTGCCAGGCTAAACACTTGCCTGTCCTTGAAGTCTTTGTTCATCGAGCTCCCAAGTCCAGATCTCTGTTTTAAGGGCATTTATTTTAACCACAGGAAATTATACATTGCTAAGTTAGTTGAAGTCTCTCTATTGAACAGTTCCCTTTACCTCCAATCCATTTCCCATTCCTCTCCTGCTCTGTGCTCTGGGGGCTCGTCCATGAGCCTCTCCTCTTCAGATCCCAGCTGAGTGTGGCTACTGGGAGGCACAGGAGGAGAGCAGAAAGGGAAGAAGAGAATAAGACTGGGATGTCTGTTCTCCGTTCCCCTCCCCTTCTACCCAAGATCACAGCTCTTCCCATGATCCTGCCACTCTGCTCCTGTTTGAGCTCCAAAGTTCTATAGTTCTGGTAGTACCTCTTCACTTTTTGTAAATAGCCAAATAGCCTCCTCCCACGTTACCCTGTTTGAGTCCCTCCCCATCTGCTTCCTCCCAGGACTCAATCTAGTCCCTACAATTATAAACTCCCAGTGTATATACCCCTGGGCTGCATTGCTACTGCAGGTGTATCTGAACCTTAGACTGGCAGTAATTGTAACTCTGGGACCTTTGTTAGAAATGCACATTCTTAGATTCTGCCCTACACCTTTTGAGTTGGTCTGCATTTTAGCAAGCTTCCCATGTGCTTTACAGGCACCTTAAAGATTAAGAGGCAATGCTCTAGAGGTAAACTCCCTGTAAAGGGAGTCAGAAGCCAGGAGCCTTGATACCTTTAAGCCTTCCCTCCTAAATTTGAGTTCTCATTTCTAGAGAAATCCCATACTTCTCTTGAGCTTACTATTGATTCTCGTGCCCTGCTAGCAACTACTTCTTCCCTACCCAAAGTTCCCATCCCTCTTACCTCTTTCCTTATTTGTTTATTCCACAAACTTTATTGAATCCATTCTAAATTCCAGGCACTGGGTTAGTTGTTGGGGATACAAAAAATAGAATGGCGATAAGGCAATAAAAATAAATAAATAAAGGTATATCCCTGCCCTCAACTGTATAAAGACATATTCATAGTCAATCCAGCAGGAGGTATATACTGTGTCAGGGATCAAGGCCAAGTTGTCTAAATTACAATTACAATGCTTGGTGAGTGTTGGGATGTCCTTCTGTCAAATCCTCTGAACAGTCTGTTTTCTAAGTTTAGTTTCATTTGAAAATCTTTTGTAGAGTTATCTAATCATAATCCCCTGTCTGCAAGCATAGTTCTAATGTCATATTTGACAAACAGCAGCCTTCCTCTCAGGGAAGGCCAAAAATTCATGCAGTGAGAGTTGTGCGTATGAAGGCAGCAGCCAAGCAGCAAATGCCAATGGGCAGCTAAGCAAGCACAGAGGAATAAAGAGGTTGATTTTTTTTTCCCAAAAGGAAATTCATAGTGGAAAAAAAAAAAGAATGATCACCTCATAAGCTGTTCTTGGAATTAATTCAGGTGCTTCTTAAAGAGTCTAAACCCCTCTTTCTGAATGTTGTCACAGGAGCTCCTAATTGGGCCCCATCTTTTATTACCTGTAAATAACACTCCCACTCACTTCCCTGCGTAATTCACATAAATGAAATAACACAGATTCCAAATGACTCAAGTGAAAACAGAGGAACACTTTTTCTTATCTGTGTGACTTTTTAAAAAGAAATGTTGTCCTCAGGCTGTGAATAGTGGTTTAACCATCCATCCATTCATTCAAGAAGTCCAGGTGTATTGCTTAAAGCCTAATTCTTTCCCACCCCTACCTGACGCTAGAACTCAGTGCAGGAGTTATCGCCATCATTCTGAATTCTTGAACTTCCTTTCTACCTCCAGCTCTCTGTCTCTGTTCCTCTCCTACCTTCTACCAGCACATGTAGATTCCACCGCTCTGCTCCCTCTGTTTGTAAGCAGCTGGGGCTTACATAACTTCCATGTGTACTTACGGGAGTGGATTCCCTTGGATATAGCCCTGTTATAGTTACATCCTAGTGTGTTGTAATCCTTATTGTACGGAACAGGACTCAACCAACCAGCAGGCTCTGAGAATTCCAAAGAAGTGGGTAGAGCTGAGAAACTAAGAAAGGGTGTTACTGTGCTTATGATGTATAAATGAGCTTCCAAGTAGCCATGGGCACTAGACTGACATGGAAATTTTAAGCCATTACTTAGTTTTCCAATGACTAATACTACTCAGTAGAAGTTGATTTAGTTGGTCATGATCAGCATTTGAAGAAAAAAATGGTATAGAAGAGGAAATATGATATAGTGCATCATACATAATGAGACTGTACTGTGGATGTTAAAAGTTTTGTTTTTGAGAGAGACAGAGACAGAGCAAGACACACACACACACACACACAGGGTTGGGGGGGAGAAAGCTCCCATTTACTAGTTCACTCCCTAAATGTCCACAACAGCCTGAGTTGAGTTAGGCCAAAGCTGAAGCTGAGAGCCAGGAACTAAATCCAAGTTTCCTACAGGAGCTCAAATACTTGAGTACTTGGCCATCCCCACTGACTCCCATGATCTGTGTTAGCAGGAATCTGGAGTCAGGAACTGGAGACAAGTATTGAACACTTGTACTCTGATATAGGATCTGGGCATTTTAACTGCTGGTTCAAATGCTCACCCTGTATCATGAATTTGTATTTGTTGCCTATGTGATATATGTGTGTACTGGGTTTAGATATAAATTATATTTCTTCCTATGGATTGAAGTTAAACATTAGGAAAATTCCTCAAGGAGATGTGCAGTATTTGAAACAAGGAAGTGGTTTTTTTTTTAAAGATTTATTTATTTATTTATTTGAAAGGAAGAGCCACAGAGAGGCAGAGAGAGAGAGAGAGAGAGAGAGAGAGTTCCATCTGCTGATTCACTCCTCAAATGGTTGCAATGGCTGAAACTTGGCAGATCTAAAGCCAGGAGCCAGGAGCTTCTTCCAGGTCTCCCACGTGGGTGCAGGCTCCCAAGGACTTGGGCCATCTTCTACTGCTTTTCCAGGCCACAGCAGAGAGCTGGATCAGAAGTGTAACAACCAGGACTTGAACCAATGCTCATATGGGATAGCAGCACCGCAAGGGCAGCTTTACTCACTACCCCACAGCGCCAGCCCTGGAACAAGGAAGTTCTATTGGAAGGAGCCTGTGGGAGGGAGATGCTTCTCATTAAGTGTAGGGAGGAAGTCAGTTGAGCAGCACAGTGTTTTGATACTGAGTGACCACGATGTGATTTCCAGGGGTGGGTGTTTGTCCTTGTGATTAAGATGCTGCTTAGGGTGGCCACATCTTAAGTGCTGGGGTTTAAGTCGCAGCTCTGTTCCTGGTTCTAATTTCCTGCTAATGCTTACATACTCTGAGAGGGAGCAGGTGATGGCTCAGGTAGTTGGATCTGTGCCACCCATGTGGGAGGCCTGAGTTGAGTTCTAGGCTCTTGTCTTCAGCTGACCAGCCCCAGCCATTGCAGGCATTTGGGAAGTGAACCAGTTCTGCTCATCTCTCTCTCTCCCCCTCCTTCCTTCTCTGTATCCCTCCCTCCCTCTCTCCCTCTCTCTCTTTCTCTCTTCCCCTATGTCAGTCTTTGTGCTCCTCAAATTAAAAAAATATTAAAAGATAATGATGTCTGGAGTTGTTAATTTTATACATCTGAAGTGAACATTGCTGTTGAGTTGTGAGCTTATATATTAGAAATTTTCCGTGGTTTCTCATTTCATTTGCTTTCCCCCGCCTTTCTTCCTTTTTTTTAACACAGATTTTTTTTTTAAAAAATTATCTTGTCATATATACTTAAAGAAAAATGAAAAAAAAATTTGCCTAACTATGCCAGATTCTAGAAGGGTTAAGTGTATACTTGGGTCAGGATAAGTTGGTGACAATAAAGATAAAAGTTCGAGAACCCAATGAAGAAAAGAAACCCCCAGGAAGGGAGAAGCAGAACCCAGTCCACCTCCCAATTTGTCTTCCAGCCCCGTGTCTCCACCACCACCTTATGTGACCTTCCCACCACACACCCACCAGGTTGCCTTCTGGTGGTGCAGTGGCCACTTCATTCTTTGAAACCATTATTTCAGAATCCTTGTTATTGACAGGAGTTGAATACCTTCAAATGACTTAAGATTGTACCAATTGAAATTTTATTTAAAGAATTTGGACAAATTCTCCCTACTGCTTTGAATTGCCATTCAGGGCTATTAAGGTTATATGCTATGGCTGTTAATACATTAGCAGTTGCAGTTAAAGTTATCTGTTATGGGGAAAAATCCCTAAAATAACAGATTTTGCATTTAAAGTTCAGTTCCTTATCATGGAAAAAATTTTTTTTAATTTTAATTCTTCAGCATTTTTCTTTTGGCTTCAGCATATTGAAATGTTCCAATGTAATCAGTTATTAAGTAGTGAATTTAGTGTGGGAACGTAATTTGAGGGTAGGGACAAAATCAACTAAAGAAAATTGGCATCCCCTTGAGTGAAAATTCTTTAAGCTACATCGTTGTTATTTCCTTTTCCTTTATCCTAGATGCCTTCATTTTGTTGGCATGAGATTCTGAATACAAAGATCATTAAGATATGTCTTCCAAGGGATGTGGTCTACAAATGGGGATTAATAGCTTTTAACAGTGGGAGGAATACTTAGAGCCAAGCCTCATGCCCTGAAATTCTTATTTAGTTTATCCGGGATGTGACTTGAAACACTGTGATATGCCACTGAAGTGATGGCACCTTGAATATAGTTGGGTGGCCGGGCTCCCCATAGCCCTTGCTCTGGATATTTTGTTTTACTACTCAAAAACATAGTTTTTACAAAAGCAACAATTCTTTATTAGAAGTGTCAGGCACCAGCTTGAGAGACCTCAATGTTTTAAATACATGAACACAAATCTTTTTTTTTTTAAGATTTATTTATTTATTTGAAAGGCAGAGTTACAGAGAGGCAGAGGCAGAGAGAGTGAGGGGGAGAGAGAGAGAGAGAGAGGTCTTCCATTCGCTAGTTCACTCCCCCTATGGCTGCAATGGCTAGAGCTACGCAGATCCGAAGCCAGGAGCCGGAAGCTTCTTCCGGGTCTCCCACATTGGGGCAGGGACCCAAGGACTTGGGCCATCGTCTACTGCTTTCCCAGGCCATAGCAGAGAGCTGGATCGGAAGTGGAACAGCTGGGACTGGAACTGGTGCCCATAAGGGATGCTGCTGCTGCAGACGGGGGCTTTAAGCTGCTGTGCCACAGTGCCGGCTCCACAAAAGTTTCTTGATGTGAAAGTTTAACTCTTGTACCAATCTGAAGATATCAATCCCCGCAGAGCCCACCATCGTTCGTCTTTAAATAATTTGAATTCTGCTCCCTTCAGCTCACTCTAGCTCATGCTGCCTTCTGTCTTGTCTGGTCTCAGTTTTTTCCAGTCTCTGGGCAGCTGTGTATCCGAGGTGCTTATTGATTTTCTTCCTGCAGCTTTTGGTTATGTCTATGGATTGGGTCATTTGTTCGACACCTTCTAAGTTTCCCAGAACGCCTGTTGTTTGTCATACACTTTATCAGCGGCTCAGGACCCACAGATGACAAGAGACAGTATTAGCTCATAGAAAGGACTTCCTGGGGCTGCTTCTCTTATACCAACAGATAAGTGAAGCCAGAGTCGTCACAACACAGTTTGGAAGGTGGTACCAGGGGCTCCTAACCATCAGCAAAAGCCTCACAGAGACAATGACATTTGAATGGAGTCGTTGCCCATCGTGATGTTACCTGGCCTTGCAGTACAGGGGAGAAGAGGCATTGTAGGAGCTGCCACAGTTCAGGACTGGTTCAAGCAGGGTGTAGAGGTTGCTTTGTTGATGAGGAGTTGTCTACGACGAGACTAGGACTCTGGCTTAGGAGAGAAGGTGTCAGATCTTTTCATAACATGCTTAGGAGTTGGAGCCTTGGCTTTGCATAGTTGGAGCCAGTGGAAGGTGAACTCCATGAACAGATATACACTTTGAGAAGACTAATGTCATGGCAGCACGGGGATGGTCTGAAGGGAAAAGATACAGGAAGAAACAGCACTAGGAGGCTGTGGTGACAAGTAAACAACTGAACTGGAGTCCAGGTGCTGTTGCCAGGACTTGAAAAGAAATTAGAGGAAAAGCATTATCACTGTGAGAAATCTGGAAGAGAATAGAAAAATAATGAGGAAAGTACCAATTACCTGTAATGCTTTTACTTGCAATAACTGTCATTACCAATTCATTACAATCAGTTTTTCTTGTATATTTTATTTACTTAAGAAAATTTTAGATACTTAATTTTCATTTGACATAATGAAAAGCGTTTCTTATTATAATAGACATCTATTAACGTAATGATGTCAAAGTCATGTTTCTTTTTTTAAAAAAGATTTGTTTATTTGAAGGGCAGAATTACAGAGAGAGAGAGAGAGAGAGAATCTTCCATCTGCTGATTCATTCCCCAATGGCTGCAATGACAGGAGCTGGGCCAGTCCAAAGTCAGGAACCAGGAGCTTTCTCAGGGTCTCCCACGTGGGTGCAGGGGCCCAAGCATTTGGGCCATCTTCTACTGCTTTCCCAGATGCATTAGCAGGGAGCTGGGTCAGAAGTGGAACAGCTGAGATTCAAACCAGCACTCATATGGGACCCCAGTGCCACAGGCTGTGGCTTTATCCATTATGTCACAGTGCCAGCCCCCAAAATAATGTTTCTATAGATGCATGATAGAAATACCAGATCATTCCCTTAATTAGTAGTTTCTAAATTTTCATAAGTAACCTTGTATTTTACATTTTTGTGTATAAAATTGTCTATAGTTATCATTGTCTTGGGCTAGATACCTTAAGCAGAATTAGTGAGTTAGGAGGTTGTGTTGTAGCACAGGAGGTTAATTTGCTGCCTGCAATGCCAGCATCCCGTATGAGCACCAGTTCAATTCCCAGCTGCTCCCAATCCCATCCAACTCCCTGCTAATGTGCCTGGGAAAGTAGCAGATTATGGCCCAAATATCTCCAGTGGGAGACCAGAATGAGGTTCAAGGGTCTAGGCTTGGGCCTGGCCCAACTCTAGCTGTTGTGGCCATTTGGAGAGTGAATCAGAGGATGGAAGATTCTGTGTGTGTGTGTATGTGTGTGTGTCACTCTGCCTTTGAAATAAATCTTTAAATGTTTCTAAAAACTACAGAATTAGGCCAGAGCCGTGGCTCACTTGGCTAATCCTCCACCTGCGGCACTGGCACCCTGGGTTCTAGTCCCGGTTGGGGCACTGGATTCTGTCCCGGTTGCTCCTGTTCCAGTCCAGCTCTCTGCTGTGGCTCGGGAAGGCAGTGGAGGATGGCCCAAGTGCTTAGGCCCTGCACCCGCATGGGAGACCAGGAGGAAGCACCTGGCACCTGGCTCCCGACTTTGGATCGGCGCAGCGTGCCGGCCATGGCGGCCATTTGCGGGATGAACCAATGGAAGGAAGACCTTTCTCTCTGTCTCTCTCTCACTGTCTAACTCTGCCTGTCAAAAAAAACCCTACAGACTTAGTTAGGTCACACTTAACATTAAGAATTTAATACCATTGTTTTGCTTTTTAATAAAAATGAAAACCCTCTGCTTTAGGTTTTAGAAATGTTCAGGACATAGAACAGTTTGATTGGGTTTGGTGAGCACTTGCTTTAGGAGACTGAAAACAATTCCAGTTTTATAATTTGAAAGATGGGGTATATGGTATGGTCATTAACTGAGAAAAACAGAATGCAGGAGAAGCAGATTTTCACAGATGAGTCACGTTTTCTGTGGTTGCATTTGAAGTACTGCACTTGTAGAAAATGCAAGTTGTGTATAGTGGGCAAGTGAAAATGTGTTGTGTAGCCAATAAAAGAAGTCGAAAACTCAAGGTGCAGATGTGAGAGCAGTTCAGCAGATAAGTGTTAGTCAAAGTCATAGATGTGGATGGGCGAGGGAAGTTGGTAAGAATTCAGGGTGGACCTCCAAGGAACGCTGCTGTTGTTCAGGGTTGGGTGCTTGGTGAGTCAGTGAAATAGAACGAACAGGAAAACCAGGCGGGAAGCCAGGAATGAGAGATTTTCTGAAATGAAGGAATAAATGGGCTACAGCCTTGGTTCTTATCCCTGTCAGATATATTGCTCTCTTTTACCCACCCCAAAATGAAATTTATGGATAATATCATCTACCTTTGCAAAAACATGATGTTATGTTTTGGTGC
This sequence comes from Lepus europaeus, assembly GCF_033115175.1. NCBI lineage: Eukaryota > Metazoa > Chordata > Mammalia > Lagomorpha > Leporidae > Lepus > Lepus europaeus. The sequence continues at coordinate 61,728,303 of NC_084835.1, read as the reverse complement.
GAAAAATTTTTGAAATCCACACATACGAGAGATGTTCAACAATTTATGTTAAAATATGCATGAATTTCTACTTTTTTTCAAGAAATAAATTCATGGACTTCCACTTTTCTATGAACTTTTGAAATACCCTCCTGTAAAGAAAAAAAAAAAAAAAAAAGGAAAGTCTGTTTTTTATAGCAAACATTTTGTGAAAACATAAGGTCATGAAAAACCAGGTGGGTGACATACTGAGGGAGTCAGACAGTTGTTTTGTGTAAAATTACCAACTATGGGGAAGCTATCATCGGAGACAGGCTTACATGAACTGCATTACTACATTGCTGTAGATGATTTAAATTTCCACAGTGCTGAATGTTCAGACAAAACAAAGACGCAGTTTTCCCTCAATTTACATTATGATTGCTTTGCTGGAAAATTCTGCATATTAAAAAATGCTTTGGAGTGCCTGCGCTGTGGTGCAGTGGGTTAATGCCCTGGCCTGAAGTGCCAACATCCCATATGGGCACTGGTTCTAGTCCCGGCTGCTCCACTTCCAATCTGGCTCTCTGCTGTGGCCTGGGAGAGCAGTACAGGATGGCCCAAGTCCTTGGGCCCCTGCACCTTCGTGGGAGACCCAGAAGAAGCTCCTGGCTCCTGGCTTCAGATTGGCGCAGCTCCATCCATTGCAGCCAATTGGAGAGTGAACTATCGGATAGAAGATCTGTCTCTGTCTCTCTCTCTCTCTCTCTCTCTCTCTCTCTCTCTCTCTCTCTGCCTCTCCTCTCTCTGTGTAACTCTGACTTTCATATGAATAAATAAATCTTTTTAAAAAACTGCTTTGGAGCAGGCATTTAGGTAAGTAGTTAGAAGGCCCACATATCACATTGAAATGCCTGGGTTCAGTTCTGACCCCTACTCCTGACTCCAGCTCCTCACGAAAGCAGACCCTACAAGGTAGCAGTGATGTCTCAAGTAATTAGATTCTTGCCACCCACCTGGGAAACCTAGATTGAATTCCTGCCTCCTGACTCAGACCCTGGCCTCGGCCACTTCGGGCATTTGGGGAATGAATCAGCGGATGAGAGCTCTCTCTGTCTGTCTCTGTCCCTCCAATAAATAATTATTTTCAAAAATGCTACATTTTTGTATATAGGACTGAATCAAACTCTAGGTTCAAATAACTGTGAAAAGGTGTTTCACCTATGTTGCATGTCCTTCAGAGATTTGAAAGTTATGTGTGACACAGGGTAATTCATTCTTGTGCAGGACTGTCCCCTGCGTCATAGGACTCCTAGCATTCCTGGCCTTGCTGATTACATGTGAGTCATTGCGTCATTGCAACGTGCAAAAATGTCTCCCACGGCATTCCGAAACACTGCCCCTGGAAGGACACAGTCCACAGGAGAAGCAGGGGGCCACACTGTCGAATGCCCCTCCCGGATCCTCAGTCTTCAGAGTTCTGACTAAGCAAGAACTGGGGGAAATAACATAATGGTGTAGTAATAGTGACTGCTGTGACACCAGGTGTCTCTCCTCACTCAGGTGATGGGGCTTTTCCACTGGGTCTGCATAATTCGCTGCAGTCCCTCTTGCCTCTGATTTGTGGTTCTTAGGTGAACTCATCAGACACGTGAATGTCGCAGTTCCCCGTAGCAATGGCTCTCGCCTAGCCAGTTCCCAGCCCACTTACAAATGAAATGTGTCCCCTACGGCTGCTTCCAGCCTGATGCTTACATGTACCTGGCTCAAACTTGTGGTTTTTTGTTTGTTTGTTTGTTTGTTTGTTTTTTTCACATTAAGTGGAACTTAACGAAGACCCTGAAAGAAACACCTTGTTCCGGCCGGTGCCTCGGCTCACTAGGCTAATCCTCTGCCTGCGGCGCCGTCACTCCCGGTTCTAGTCCCGGTTGGGGCGCCAGATTCTGTCCTGGTTGCTCCTCTTCCAGTCCAGCTCTCTGCTGTGGCCCAGGAGTGCAGTGGAGGAGGGCCCAAGTGCTTGGGCCCTGCACCCGCATGGGAGACCAGGAGGAAGCACCTGGCTCCTGGCTTCGGATCGGCGTAGCCCGCTGGCCGTAGTGGCCATTTGGGGGGTGAACCAACCAAAGGAAGACCTTTCTCTCTGTCTCTCTCTCTCTCACTAACTCTGCCTGTCCCTTCCAGTTTACATCATGTGACTTTAGATGAGTTATTTGATGTTTGGGGCCTCCGTTTCTATAGAATTAGAATATTTTTGAGACATAATAAACACGACACCCTGAAATACTGTGCATGCACAAGGGTCACCATGGCTGTGATTCAGGATTGGATGTAGAAGACCCTGTAGAAGATAAGGTCTTCTTACGCTTGGAATAAGGAGAAAGGGGGAGCATTACTCCTCTAGAGTTGCTTTGAACTAGGTATTCAGTCCGTAGATGGTCTTCTTATATACACGCCTGTTTCATTTCATGTACTTCCCCCTTCTTATCCACTCTAGCTTCCCACAGCCAAAAGGGAATGGACAGATTTGCTGTGATAGAGATAATATTGAAGAAGATAATTAAATTTGGGGCTCCAGAGGATACTTTTTGAGTAGAAGAGAACTGAAGAGTTGCTGAACACCTTCAGGAAACTGTTTAGATGGTTCTTCCCATGGCCCACACATTTGAAACTGTAAATAGACTTCAATGGCAATGACATTGAAAAGACTCTCGGTTATAGTCTACTGCTTGCTTTCATCAGTACCAATGTGTACGGGCTTCCAGGACGCTGAGCATTTGATTTAGACTTGCTCCTTTAAGGAACCCAGGAAGGTTAATCAAAGAGACCCGTGCAGATTAAAGGTCACAGAAGGGCATTAGAAAATGCACAATGGGAGTGGAAACTTCTCCACTCGGATTCATTCGCTCATATGGAAATGTCCTGGCTTGCTTGCCAAAGGCTTTAGGTCATTCACACAATGGATATGAAGGGGGAGGGAGAGATTATATGTCATAAATTCTGTAAGGTAATAAAATTAATGCTTTATTCATTTTAGCCATAAAAATAAAAAATGTTAGATAACAAGCACTGTTAAACTGTTTTCCCAGTTACAGATCAGCAGTATTTCGCTGACAGAATGCGTATGGTGTGAGATTCTAGTCTTAAGCTGTTGTAATATAGATGCAGAGAAAATCACATCTAAAGTAGCTGCCAGGTTATTCTATGCTTGCTGCAGCACAACTCATGAATGTAATCTTTCCTCTCTCCTAACCTCCCTTGATTTTCCTCATATACTCAGTTTCATAAAAGACTAGCAAATATTGTTCTACTCCATTGTTTTTTTCCCTCTCTGATTAGCAGTTCCATTGACTTTTGATTTATGCTTTTGCCTGACTTCAAAAACACTAGAGGAGTTGTTACTTTTTAGGAGTGGCTTCTTGACCTTCAGGATGTAAGAGGGAAATGAGGAGAGCATCCTTGGAATGACAGAGGAGGCTGGGGATTGGCCAGTCCCACCAGGAGGAGCTGCACCAGCACCAGCCCATAAGGACAAGTGTTACTGTTCTGCCCCCCACAGGCAGAGCTCAGCTCCAGGGCTTTTATTTTAGATGTTAAAAATTCCCAGTGGTTTCAGTTTTTCTAGTAAATTCTTTGAGTTTTCTTAAAGGGTCTCATGCCTTTTTTCCTGATCTTGCTTTTTGTTTGTCCCATGGAACTTGAACCTGGGTTCTGAAATCACATGATCAACCTAATTGTTCAATAGTAGTTTTTCCTAGATGCACAAAGAAAGATTCAACAAGTTTGGGGCCAGTGCCATGGTGCAGTAGGTTAGTTCTCGGCCTGCAGCGCCAGCATCCCACATGGGCACCGGTTCTAGTCCCAGCTGCTCCTCTTTTAGTCCAGCTCTCCGCTATGGCCTGGGAAAGCAATAGACGATGGCCCAAGTCTTTGGGCCCCTGCACCCTCATGGGAGACCGGGAAGAAGCACCTGGCTCCTGGCTTCGGATCAGTGCATCTCCAGCCGTTGTGGACATTTGGGGAGTGAACCAGTGGATGGAAGACCTTTCTCTCTGTCTCTCCCTCTGTCTGTAACTCTACCTCTCAAATAAATAAATAAAATCTTTAAAAAAAAGAAAAGAAAGATTCAACAGGTATAAGCAGACTTTCTGGAGGCATCAACAGAAGGCCTGAAATCTGGTTTCCACATGTGGTCAGAGGACTTTCCTGGGCACTCATTTCTAATGACTGATTTTCTAAATCCTGGAGTAAAGACTAATTCTCTAAATCCTGGAGAGGATTTTTTTTTTAAGGTTTATTTATGTGAATGTCAGAATAGCGAGAAAAAGGGAGAAACAGAGAGAGAGAAAAAGAGATCTTCCATCTGCTGGTTTACTCCCCAAATGACCATGGTGGAGGGTGGAGGGCTAGACCAGGTAAACACCAGGAACCTAGAACTCCCTCTGGTTCTCGCACATAGCAAGCAAGAGCCCAAACACTTGGGCCAGATTCCGTTGCTTTCTAAGGTGTATTAGCAGGGAACTGAACTGGAAATGGAGCAACTGGGATATGGGATTCTGGTGTGGCAGGTGGCAGCTTAACCCACTGCACATGATGTGGAACCCCGGAAGTGGATATTTGCATACTTTTCTCTCTAGGCGAGTGAATCTTTATACAAAGATTCAGACTCAGTATGAACAAAACCGCTTGTTTTACTTGAGCCTCCCATTCTTACTGAGATCCAGTGAGGAACAAGTGTGAGGGATTCTTGCCAGAAATTAGTCAAGTCTCAATATTCCAGCCAATCCCCTGGCTGGGGAAGGGAGAGGATTCCTGCCAGTGTGGCCCAGGCCAGCAGGCAGGCTGCAGCCTGGGCCCTGTGCACATTCTTTCACTCTGTGCTGGGGGTGGGAAACTCTTCCCTGTAAAAGGCCAGAGGTAAACACTGTCACTATTGTTTGCCATCTGATCTGTGTCCTAACTGTCCAACAATGGACTCTACAGAAACACGTGGACATGGCTGGGTATCAGGAAAGCTGTCTTCAAAACCTCAGCAGCAGGCAGCATATTTTATACCTTGATTTGTCCACAGGCTGTAATTTACTGTCCCTTATTGCCAGGTCATGCCCAAGTCCTTATTTGGCTAGCTAGGCATAGCCCATGTGAATGGCCAAGTTCCATTCACAGAGAGAGGGTAACCTTATATTTAGAGGTTTGGCTTCCCCAAGTCCTTGTGGTACTGCTAGGCCTGGGGCATCCCTTTAAATATTTTAAAATACATAGCCAAGTAACAGATATACCCACCCTGACATTTCATATGTGACATTGGAATCTGAATCAAATGACAATGTGTGACAAGTGCCAGATTGTCTTAACTAAAGTCTACAGGCTTCTCTTGCTTTTGGGGATGACCTGACAAGTGGATGAATGAAAATGTTTGATAGAGGAGAGGAGCTGGTGCTGTGGCTTAGTGGATTAAGCTGCCACCTGCAGTACCAGCATCCCATATGGGTGCTGGTTCGAGACCTGGCTGCTCCACTTCCTATCCAGCTCTCTGCTATAACATGGGAAAGCATTAGATGGTGGCCCAAGTCCTTGGGCCCCTACACCCACATGGGAGACCCGGAAGAGAATCCTAGCTCCTAGCTTCGGATTGGTGCAACTCTGGCTGTTGAGGTCAATTGGGGAGTGAACCAGAGGATGGAAGACCTCTCTCTCTCTCGCTCTCGCTCTCGCTCTCTCTGCCTCTCCTTCTCTCTCTGTGTAACTCTGAATTTCAAATAAATAAATACATCTTTAAAAAAGTGCTTGATAGAATGTATAGCAGCATGCAGAGGTGATGTTCCAAATACTCAGTGACTCTTTGTCTGGCTCAGGTAACTACCAAGAGCAACAGGCCCTAATGGTACATGCCCGGTGTGACTGCTGTGTGGGCAAGCACTCATTGAAAACAAGTCACTGGCAGCAAATGGAGCATAGCACACACACATCTATGTAGATGTGAAAATGTGCACACACATGCACGTATATTTTTTCGGATAATATTCAGAGTGTATGAACTCTCCCAACTTGCAAATAAATAAAACATTTATTTATTTGAAAGGCAGAGTTACAGAAAGAGAAGGAAAGACACACAAAAACACACACACAGAACTTCCATCTGCTGTTTCACCCCTCTCCCCCAAAATGGCCTCAACAGCCCAGGCTGGGTCCAAGTCAGGAGCCTGGAACTCCATCCGCATCTCTCATGTGGGTGGCAGGGTACTTGGGCTATCTTTTGCTGCTTTCCCAGGCCATTAGCAGGGACCTGGATCAGAAGTGGAGCAGCAGGACTCATACCAGCACTCACAGGGATTACTGGTGTCACAGGCTTAACCCACCGGGGCCATAACACCCACCCCTGAAAAAGCAGTTATTTAAAAATTTCAGATGATTCTTACAAAGAACAAAGGAAAATGAGAAACAAACCTTAGCCAGGTGTCTGTGGGTGGGGAGCTCTGTACATTGGGAGTAGCAACAAAAGAATCCAGGCAGATTTCAGTGCTTATCTTAGGGGTGAGCATTTCTGCATATCTGACAGGTAACTCTTTACTGAAAGTAAGCAGACTTGGAGGCCCTAGCGTTGTCCTGCAGGCAGTACAGACCATCAGTTTCCTATGTTCAGGTGGATGCACTTGGGAAACCTGCCCTGCTTTGTGGAAGAGAGCTTCCTCTCCCCTCCCCCATGGCATCCCTAATGCCCCACTTGAAGCAGACCTTCAGAAAGGGAAAGATTCCAGATCCCTTTGATGGTTCTTGGAATTTGTTCTCCATCACAAAAGAAAAGAAAGCAAGGCTGCCAACGCAAAGATCCCTGCCTTCCGGAAGCTCCTGTGGCCAAGGCATCTGCCTGTGCTTCCACCGTCCTCTGAGGCCAGCGTGGTCCTGGCAGGGCTCTCTTGGGCAGTATATGCAGCATAAGGGCTCTGGGTTTCCAGGAACATCAAACATCGTGTGGTCTCTCACCCCCTTCTCCCCAGGCCGATGTTTCCTTTTCTCTCCCATAGTAGCATAGCTGTGTTATCTCTTCAGAGCTGGCACTGCCTGGAACTGATTTCCACAATTGGGGGCCCTGTGAGAGAAGGGAAACTGGAGAACTTTAGATAATGTTTTTAAAAACAAGCTTTCTTTTTTTTTTTTTTAATGATACCATATGCTTAAAGGAATAGTGTTAATTTGGAAGGAGAAAGAAGATAGGTATTTATCTTGTTCAATACAGAATTTTCTAGAACTACATGATAAATTAATAAACCTATAAAATATTTTTTGAAACATGTTTCTTCAAATCAACATTCACTTTTAGAAATTTCTATAAATTGTAGAAATTTCCATAAATACCTACAGTTTATCCATGTTTACATTTTCAGTATTTACGCATAGTAAGAAGGCATCGTGCCATAATAAATCTAATGTCATTTCTGATTTCAAGCAGTTTAAAACTGCATATTCAAGATAAGTCCTATCTTTAAGTCAGTGGAATACAATGGATGATGAATGTTGGCTGATCATTTTCATCTGATAAGGTCAGGGACAGTGCCTTACAGAGAATGCTGTTTTCCACACTTTTTGGTTTATAAAACCTTGTTTTAACAATGTGTACAAGTTTTCTTCTTTGGTGATTTGTCTGTCCAAATACTTAGCTCATTTTAAAAACTCGTTTGTTTTATTGGAATTGAATTTTTCAAGTTTATTATTGATTTTGAAAGGCAAAGGGGGAGAGAGAGAGAGAGCGAGCGCTCTTCCATCTCTGGTTCACTTCCCAGTGCCCACAACAGCCAAGCCTGGGCCAGGTCAAAGCCAAAAGCCAGATACTCCATCTGATCTCCCACATGGGTGGCAGGCAGCAGTCCAGGTATTTGAGCAATCACCTGCTACCTCCTACGACGCACATTAGCAGGAAACGGGAAAGGACGCTGAGGTGGGACTTGATCCCAGGCACTCTGACGTGGAATGTGGGCACACCAAGCAGCAGCTTAGCGCTCTGCACCACAGCACCCACTCCTGGAATGTAGTTTTGAAAATTCTCTATATGTTTTGGATACAAGTGCTGTATCAGTATTTGATTTGCCACAGTTTAATTGTAGTCTGTGGCTTATCTTTTCATTTTTGAAGTTTTATTTACTTTATTTATTTTAAAAGGAGAAAGACAGAGGCACAGCTAAATCTAAGCCAGGCCAAAGCCAGGAGCCAGGGACTCCATCCAGGTCTACCACATCAGTGGCAGTGACTCAAGTACTTGAGCCATCACCTGCTACCTCCCAAGTTACACGTTAACAGGAAGTTGGATGAGAAGCAGTAGTGGGTCTCGAACCTAGACATTGGAAATGGATCGTGGAATTCCTAAGTGGGTATTTAACCACAGCACTGCAATAGGCGGTATCCCCGACATATCTTTTCATAATGTATTTTTTTAGTTTATCTATTTATTTTAGAAACAGAGCTGTTCCCATCTGCTGGTTTACTCTCCAGATTCCTGCTTCAGCTGGGGTGGGCTGAGGCAAAACCAGGAGGCGGAAATTCAGTCTAGGTCATGGATGCCAGCAACCCAATTACTTGAGCCATCACCTCCCAAGGTCTGCATTAGCAGGAAGCTGCCGTCAGGACCAGGAGCTGGGTGTTGAACCCAGGTATGGAATTCAGGTACTCTGCCGTGGGACTCAAGAATCTTTTTTTTTTTTTTAATTTATTTGACAGATAGAGTTAGACAGTGAGAGAGAGAGAGAGAGAGAGAGAGAGAGAGAGGTATTCCTTCCGTTGGTTCACCCCCCTCCAAATGGCCGCTACAGCCGGAGCTACACCAATCCGAAGCCAGGAGCCAGGTGCTTCTTCTTGGTCTCCCATACAGGTGCAGGGGCTCAAGTACTTGGGCCATCCTCCACTGCCTTCCCAGGCCACAGCAGAGAGCTGGACTGGAGGAGGAGCAACCAGGACTAGAACCCGGCACCCATATGGGATGCCAGCGCTGCAGGCGGAGGATTAACCAAGTGAGCCACGGCGTGGGCCCCAGGACTCAAGAATCTTAACCAGCGTCCTAACTGCGAGGCCAACATCTGACTCTTCACAGTATCTTTTGAAAACAGAAGCAATTTAAGTTTATTTCACAAATGTTTTATTTTACAGATTACACTTTTATGTGTCTGTGCCTTTGCATCTTTTTTGAAAATTAATTGATAACATATATATGGGTATATTTTTGGACTCTGTTCTGTTGATCTATGGGTCTCTTGATAGCAACAGCACACTGCTTTATTAATGTAGTTTATAATGTCTTGAATGCAAGTAGTACAAGTGTCTTGCCTGTTCCAGGTTCTTTGCATTTCTCTATGAACATCATAAAGCTTGTAATTTCTATAAAATAACCTGCTGCAATATCATTGGGATTGCTCTGAATCTGTAAGTCAATGTGGGGAGAACTGACATGCTGACATAATTAAGCTTCCAATCCATGAACAAGTTGTTCTCTTAATTAATTTAGTACTCCTTTAATTTATCTCAGCAATATTTGTAGTTTTCAGTGCATACGTCCTGTACATCTGTTGTTAGATTTATTCTCCGGTGTGGCTTGCAGTTTGATGCCATTATAAATGGTATTGTTTAAATTTTTCTTTTGTGTTTGCTGCCTGTTAGGGTACAGAAATACAAGAGCTTTTTTGTATATTGATCGTGTACCTTGTAACCTTGCTAAACTCGCTTCTTAATTTAGTAGTTTTTTTCTATATCCTATATGACTTTCTGTTTAATAATCATGATATCTGCATACGAAGAGAGTTTCCTGCTTTCTTTCCAGTCTGGATGCCTTTCCTGTCTTGTTGTTGCTTGATGGTGCTGGTTAGACACATCAGCACAGCGTTGTAGAGAGGAGTCATCAGGTCTGGTTTTCATCATAGGGAGAAAGCATCCAGTCTTTCACTGCTAAATATGATGACATTAGCTGTTTTTCTTGGTTGCCCTTTCCTGCTGAGTACTACCCTTCTGTTCTTAATCTACTAAGAGATTTTTCGACATGCATGAAAATTGAACTGACTTAAAGTACCTATTTTTTTTATCTACTGCATGATCATTTGTTTTTTTAGTCTGTTAATATGATGAATTGTATTGTTTTTCAAATATTCAATCAACTTTGTTTTCCAAAAAACCTTGTGTGGTAATTATGTACTATCCTTGTGATATTTTGTGGGTTTTAATTTGCAAAAGTGTTTTAAAGAATATTTGCATCTCTATATAAGGAATTGGCCTGTGGTTTTCTTTTACTATCTGTCTTGTTTGGCATTTGGATAATGCTGACCACATAGAATGAGTCAGTAAGTGTTCCTTCCTCTTCAGTTTTTTGAAAGTCTCTGAAGGATTGGTATTATTTCTTCCTTAAATGTTGGTTGAAATTCCCTGAACCTGGAGTTGTCTTTGTGGGAAGTTTATTCAATTTATTAAATGAAGGGTTATTCTCATTATCAATTTCTTATTGATTGACTTTTGGTGGATTATGTTTTACAGAGAATTTATCTGTTACGTTTAAGTTGTTGAACTGATTGACATAATTTTTTATAGTATCCCACTAGTTTCCTTTTAATTTCTGTAAACTCTTTAGTGATCTCATTTCTCTCATTTGTGATGCTGCTAATGTGCATCTTCTCTTGTTTTTACCTGATCCATCTGGATAGAGGTTTGTTAGTATTATTGAACTTTTGTAAGACTGATCCTTCCATTTCATTGATTGAATCTTTAGAAAGCTTTTATTTAATAAATATAAATTTCATAGCTACAGCTTTTGGAATATAGCGGTTCTTCCCCCTATACCTGCCCTCCCACCCCCAAACCATACCAACTCCTACTCCCTCTCCTGTCCCATTCTCCATAAAGATTCATTTTTAATTATCTTTATATACAGAAGATCAACTTGTACTAAGTAAAGATTTCAACAGTTTGCACACACACAGACACACAAAGGATAAAGTACTGGTTGAAGACTAGTTTTACCGTTAATTCCCATAGTACAACACATTAAGGACAGAGGTCCTACATGTGGAGCAAGTGCACAGTGACTCCTGGTGTTGATTTTAACAATTGACACTCTTACTAATGACGTCAGTGATCACCGGAGACTCTTGTCATGAGCTGCCAATGCTATGGAAGCCTTTTGAGTCCACAAACCTTTGATTGACTCCTGTTTTTCTATTTCATTGTTTTTGTTTCTGGAATTTGCTATTTCCTGTTTTCTGCTTACTTTGTGTTTAATTTTCTGTTTTTCTTTTAAGATAGAAGCCAAAGCATTAGTTGGATAGCTTTCTTCTTTTCTATTGTATGTGTTTAATGCTATGAATTTTTCTCGAGCTACAGCTTCAGCATATTCCACAAATTCTGTTATACTGCATTTTTAATAATTTCAATTTAAATTTTTATTTCTCTTTGACCCATTGGTTGATTAGAAATGTGTTTTTTAGTTCCAAAATAGTCTAGAATTTTCTAAATATCTTTCTGTTATACATATCTAATTTAAGTCAAATAAAATATTCCTGTGATTTGAATACTTTTAAATTTATTGACACTTTTTGCAAATTTTCTATTTGTACTTGAAAAGAATGTTATGCTGTTAATGATGATGGAGTATTCTATAAAAATAATTAAATAAGTTGTCTTTTACATATTTGCTGATTTGTTACCTACTTATTCTATAAATTATTCAGGTAGGAGTTTTGAAATATTTTAGTTTAGTTATTTTGTTGTTTTTTTCCTGCTCTTCTATCAGTGTTTGCCTTATGTGTTTTGAAGCTCTGTTATCACATACTTAAAAGTTGAAGATTGTTATTTCTTCTTGATTGATCTTTTTAGTATTGTAAAATGATCTTCTTAATCTATAATAATATTTTTGGCTCTGTAATAAACTTTTTCTGCTACGGATACAGCCAATGGCCAAGGTTGGGCCAGGCCAAAGTCAGGAGACTGACTTCTTCTGGGTCTCCCACATGGGTGCAGGACCCCAAGCATTTAGGCAGTCTTCCATTGCTTTCCCTGGTGCGTTAGTAGGACGTTGGATTGGGAGTGGAGCAGCCGCTACTTGAACTGGCACCCTTATGGGTTGCTGGCATTGCAGGCAGAGGCTTAACCTGGTATACCACAGCACTGGCACCACAACTTTCATTTTTTAGCATAGCATTTTATTTTTACTTTAATCTATTTATGCCATAATGTTTCACGTGTTTTTTATTTTTTGTTCGCAGCATATTGTTGTGTCTTGCTTTTTTATCCCATCTGACAATTAATGCCTTTTAATTGGGGTGTTTAGATCATTTATACTTCAATGTACTTATTGATAGGGCTGAGTGTAAATCTACCATTTTTCTACTTGTTTTGTATTTGTCTTCTTTTACATTCACCTTTTCTTCTTTGGCAGGGGCTTCTTTTAGATAACCTTTGCTTTATAACTATTTGTTGTGGTATTTTAGTGATTTTCTTTAAGCTATATACTGTATATAACATATCAACATTTACCTTTCAAGTAAAATGTCTGAAGGTTAAAAATACACTAGGCAGATTCATGGCACAGCAAACATAGCAGAAGAAAAAGGCTAGTGAATTTGAAGGCATAGCATCAGAAAGTCTCCCAAATAAAACAAAAAATAAAGGTAGGAGTATATGAAATACATGTAATAAATCTTAACAACAGTATACTTCTGTATCACCTTCCAGTCTCTTCTGCCATGCCATAGATTTCAGTTACTTTTTGTTTTAAGCACCTAATTAGCCTTTAAAGGGACCTAAGTAATAAAAAAGTATATTCAACCTTACGATTACCATTCCATATATTCTTCATTCCTTTGAATATGGCCCTCATTGCTCCATCTGCTATCTGTGTGTGTGTGTGCGCTTGAAAGATTGATTTCCTTTACCATTTCTTATTAAAAAAATCTGCTGCTGCTGGATCTTTCCATTGTTCATGTTTGATATTTTTCCACCTTTCATTTTTGCAAGATATTTCTATTTAGTATACAATTTTAAGTTGATAGATTTTCTTTAAGTACCTAAGGTGTTGTTTGCTGTCTTTTGGATTGTATTGTTTTAGGCAAAAATATCTGGCATTCCTTGTTTTGCACCTCTGTTCATGTCCTTGTGTTTTTTTCTGAGTTTAAGATTCTTTTTTTCTTTACCACTGTTTTAAGCAATTTGATTTTGATTGTGCCAAGATTTTGTTTTCTTCCTGTGTCATGCTTTAAGTCTGTTGAGCTCCTTGGCTTTTAAATTTTTGTCAAATTTTGTTCTCCTATTTGGGTATTTTAAAAACCTTCCATGTATTTACTCAGGATGTCAGTATTTCCTGTAGCTTCTTAAACGTAAAGTTATAATAACTGTCTTAATGTCATTGTCTACTAATTCTAGCATCTGTGTCATTTCCCAATCTGTTTGTATTGAGTTTTCTTCTCATTGTGTGTCATGTTTTCCTGCTTCTTTGCATGTCTGGTATTATTGTTTTTGGTGTTTTTTTTTTTTTTTAATTCACAATGTTGACTTTTATCTCATTAGATATCTCATTGGATATTTTTATATTTCTATGCATATTTTTGAGCTTTGTTCTGGCACTAGCTCCTTGCGAGTTTTGATTTTGAGATATGTTAGATAGGGCCAGAGTAGTATTTAGTCTAAGAAAAAGTTTCCTCCAGAAGGAAAAACTCTTTGGAGTACTCTATCCAAAGTCCTATAAATCATGAGCTTTTCCAGTCTGGGTAATGCAAACACAAACTCTTCCCCAGGGGCCTGTTATCTAATCTTTCTGGTGTTGTTTTTCTGAACTAGGGTGCTTTCCAAATATGCGTCTGCTGATCAGTATTCGGCTAAAGAAAAATTTGAGGGGTATGCTGTGAGGATCTCCAGATTCTCTCTCTCTCTCTCTCTCTCACACACACACACACACACACACACACACAAACACACACGCACATGCCCCAATCCCTGTTTGGTGAGCCAACAGGCCCAGTTGGGTTCACACCATGGCCCGGAAGCTCTCTCTAGGCATTTAACTGGGGCCATTGTGGGGCTGAGCTTGTTTATTTCCTGTCTTTCAAGGATCACCATTTTTAGTTTCCTGACATTCAGTATCTTGAAAATCAATTCATATATTTTGTGCATGTGTCGATGCATGTTTTTCTTTATTATGGCAAGGGGAATAAATCTGGTTCCTGTTACTTCGTCTTGGCTGGAAGTTGACACAATTATTAGGCCACCTGACATCTTCCTATTGGTCAGAGGGGTTGTGTTTATCTACTTTTTCACTCATTCTCTTCTGTGTGTTTCTGTTTGTCTTATTTCTGTTGATATGTGTTCAAGTTCACTGATCTTTTTTTCTCTTTTTTTCTAAATTGCTGTTCCACCCAGCAAATGTTTTATTTCACATATTACCTTATTTATGTACAGAGATGCATATTTTGTAACTTTATTTCTTTCCTCATCATGTTCATTTTGTATTTTAAATCCTTAAGCATTTTGAGCGTTTTTATTCCAGCTGTTTTAATATTTTTCCTGCTAATTCCATAATTTCTATGTCTTCATGTTGACTCATTTTTATCTGGTTATGACTCTTTTTTTCCTTTTTCATAAATCTAATATTTTTCACTGGATTCTGGAACTTGTGAATTTCAGGTGGTTGGTTGAGTGCTGGGTTTTCTTGTATTTCTTGAAAGAGTGTACAGCTATTTTACTTGCGGCGTACATTTCAGAGTAGCCTCTCATTAGGACACATTTGGCCTTACTGGCCAGGCATGAGACTTGTGAAGTTCCCACAGTATGCCATGTGTGTTTGGTCGCGTTTGTTTACACTGGCTGGGATGAACTTATTTACTCTGTCATGCTTGAAAGCAGAAGTGCGACAGGTATAAATACACTTTTTTTTTTTTTTTTGACAGGCAGAGTGGATAGTGAGAGAGAGAGACAGAGAGAAAGGTCTTCCTTTTTGCCGTTGGTTCACCCTCTAATGGCCGCTGCAACCGGCTCATCGCACTGATCCGAAGCCAGGAGCCAAGTGCTTCTCCTGGTCTCCCATGCGGGTGCAGGGCCCAAGGACTTGGGCCATCCTCCACTGCACTCCCTGGCCACAGCAAAGAGCTGGCCTGGAAGAGGGGCAACCAGGACAGAATCCGGCTCCCCGACCGGGACTAGAACCCAGTGTGCCGGCGCCGCAAGGCAGAGGATTAGCCTGTTAAGCCACGGTGCCGGCCCCTAAATACACATTTAAAGTATATACCAGTGCACATGTCTGCTGACACCAGTGTCAACTCACTTCCCTAGCCCTGTATGACTTCTGGAAATTTTTTGGATTCTGGCTCCCTGGTTCTTTGTCAGAAGCAAATACTTGCCTGATTTTATGAAGGTTCAATGTATGCAGCCCTGATAAGAATTCAGCTAGAATTGAAGGGATTTCCCCCATGCCAGTTCCAGGATTTATTTCTCTTTGTTGATCCTGTCTTTCTGGTGCTCTGACCAGCAAATTCTTGCTGACTCAGTCTTCCTGAGCTTTGATCTCTGCTTCTTCCCTCTGGGAGACTGCTGGGCTCTGTGCAGGAACTCCTTCCTTGTGCTCCATCCTGGAAAGTGCCTCCAAGTAGAAAACCACATTGATTGAAGAGCTGGCTTCATTTGTTTCCTTTCCCCCGGCATGGTAGTCCTGAACTGCCTGTTTTCAGATTTAAAAACAGTTGCTTCCCTTTGTCTGATTTTCTGGTTGTTTACAGTGGGAGAGTAATTTTGAACCCTGTTGCTCTTGCATGACTGCAAAGGAAGTTCACTGGATATGTTTTTAACATACACATCTGGGCACGTGACCCCATGTCGTGTTTGTTTTGGCTCTATGTGCCCTCATTAGAATGACAGTTCAGTGAGGGCTAGGTTTCTTGCTCTTTGCTATCATTACAGTAACTAAAGTAGTGTCCGGCATCATGAACTTTGTACTTCCCATTAGTAGGCACTCCATAAATGTTTAAATAAATTGTTAAACCAATCACCATCATTAGCATATTGTGGTCAGCAAATTTCTGAACCTATAAAAATATGTTTATACTTGCATACTCTAAGTCACTTTCACCACTGAATTATCCTCCGATTAAATTCTTCTTTGTATATACTTTGCAGAAATCTGGCATTCTCTTTTCTTTTCAAGGCAGATTTCAGCTGATTATTGAGAAGGTTGGAGCTAATTTGAAAAAGTGTTTTGGCCTGTGTCTTTGAATGAATTCCAATGCATTCACATACAAAGTCTGTTCATGTTTTCATGAGGCATCAGTGGATGCATGGACGCAAATATTACCGAAATTCCATTGGCCCATGTCTAGAGGCAGGCAGGGTGGGCCTGAGGAGCTCTTTCCTTCAGGAGAGACCCCCTAAAATGAATCTTAAATCGAGTCAGGTAGGAGGAGGAGGTAAGATTCCAAGCACAAGACTACTTTTCTAAACAGAGGCACCGGTCATGAGCCTGCAGGATGAATGGTTGAGGAACACATGCCGGGTCGATGGAGTCCATTGCAGTATCTAGAGGGGGTGTCTAGGGGGCTGCTGCATGTGAGTGTGGGGGAGCAAGTCGAGGATGGGTATAGAGACTGGGGGGGGCTTTAGCTAAACCCTGAGGCAGGAAGAGGTTTGGGGAAGAGGTGGCTGCAAACAGTATGAAGAGCTGTGTGCTAAAGGTTGTACCTTGAGGACTGCTAGTAGGCAAAGATGGGTGGGTAAAGAGGATTCAGAAAGTAGAGAGAGGAGCACGGCTCAGAGCAGTTTGAAGAGAATCAGGAGGGAGTGATTTCAGGCTAAGAGACAGAACTGTGTCCGACTCAACAATTAAGGGGTGCTGGAATTATTTAGAGTGGGCTTTGGTTGGGGTGCCTGTAAAATGCATATTGTATATATTGTATATTATTTTATGTATTATATGTTATTATATATTATATACATATTATATATATTACATATATGTATGTAAACATATGAAAATAAAATAAAAATATTCAGGCCCAAAATACATATACTCAGGTCTCTCCCTAAACCTTCTGACTTGAAATTTCTATGGGCAGGACCTGAAGATCTGTAGCTTACAAAGTTCTCTAAGAAATGTTTTAGCAAAATAACTTGTGTGAGCTGCTGGAGTAGAGTTTCAAGAAGAAGCATTCATCAACTGAGCCACGTACATCATAATGTTCCAGTCCAATTGTGCTGTGAAAGTACTCACCGGATCTGGCCATTCAGAGGATGTTCCTAGACTTAGTTACAGCTAGTCGCCCAGTGTGAAGTTTCCATAAACTTCACCATCAGAGAGAAGAAAAGGCTGGAGAGGAAGGCAAGAGTCATCGTTGATTCAGCATTGCGTTGCTGGTTCTCATGTATTTATTCGTCAGAACTGGAAATGGATCCAGCTGCCATTCCTTTTCAAAGTCCTCTCAGGCACAGGTGGTTAGCCTAGTGGTTAAGATGCTAGATAGAACACGAGCATCCCGTATCAGAGTGCTTGGATGCAGTCCCTGACTCTGGCTACTGACTCCAGCATCCTGCTAATGCACACCCTGCAAGACAACAGTTTAAGTAATTTGGTCCCTGCCTTCCACTTGGGAGCCCTGAACTGAGTTCCTGGCTTCTGGTTTTGGCCTGGCCCAACCCTGGCCATCGTGAACATTTGGAGGGTGAACTACCAAGTGGGAGCTCTCTCTCTCTCTCTCTTCCTCCTCTTTCTCTCTCTCTTTCAAATGAAGTAAAAAAAAAAAAATAAAAATAAAAAAAACCTTTTTTTTCCAAAATCTATTCAATGCATTTGATAAATGTTTTCTAAGGGCTTGCTATGTGGAAGTCATCCACTGAGTGTCTGTCAAGAACACCAAATATACTTCCAAGTACAACAGAACTTAACGATATTGAGAACTACAAGAGGGTGTGGGGGAGCTCTGGAAGTTTACACTTACCTCCCTCCTGGAGTTGTGAACACTACATTTCTATTTTTTTTTACAGTGTAGTTATTTTTGTACCTTCTTTTAAGAAAAACATAGTACTCTTTTTTCTTTTCTTCTTTTCTTTGTAGGATAATACAACCAAAAAAGTCTTTTGTAAAAGATCCCATTTCTCAAAAGGTTACTCAGATAGCCAAAACTAATTTTCAAAAACTTTGCAATAATTTTTAACTTTCTATCAAGAAATTAAGACCAATCCACAGTTAGCAAATGTTGTGGAAAGTGATTATTTTTCTTTATTTTATTTTGTTTGACAGATAGAGTTAGACAGTGAGAGAGAGAAACAGAGAGAAAGGTCTTCCTTCCGTTGGTTCACTCCCCAAGTTGCCACTATGGCTGGTGAAATCAGGAGCCAGGTGCTTCCTCCTGATCTCCCATGCAGGTGCAGGGGCCCAAGCACCTGGGCCATCCTCCACTGCCTTCCCCAGGCCACAGCAGAGAGCTGGACTGGAAGAGGAGCAACCAGGACTAGAACCTGACAACCGTATGAGATGCCAGTGCCGCAGGAAGAGGATTAACCAAGTGAGCCATGGCACCGGCCCGATTATTTTTCTTAAATATGTGATTCTGGAAGTTTTACTGGAGATTGACATTTTTCTAAGTAAGAATTATGTAATAGAAATAAATGAGGAACTGCAAAGGACTTAGCTGAATTTGGGATCAATGATTACAGTTGTTTATTGACTAGTAATATCTGGAGGACAAGTGTGGACTGAAATCCAGCCTTGCTCCATTAGCTGAACCGCATTTCCCAGAGAGAATAGTCTCTATTGAGATTATACAAGGGTGCTACATGGGCTGGCAGGAATCCTGGTAGAACTTCCTTTTACAAACTACTGGAATATACAAGTATGTAGTCTGTTAAGCAGAACATGGGTAATTTCTGTTTTAACCAGGGAGCTTTAGAATGAGAGCAAGAACTGGAAACTCTTCTTCAGTATCACTTGCCCATTCATCAAAGACAAAATATTAAGCAGTGGGTTCTTCTGTAAAATAAATGAAAGTAAATACAGAAAAGCATAAGACCTAACTTCTGTGTGCCATTGGTGCTTAAAAGAACTTCGATGAAAGCTCATTAGGTTTGCTCACAGTGGAGTCCATCCAAGGAATTGCTGATTATCATAATTACTCCTGGCCGGTGGTGAAGATGATAACATTATTGGGAAAATGAATGGCTGGGAAGCCTTAGAGGAGACAAAACTTCCTGGGTCAGATGATTCTCTTAGAAAGAAAAAAAAAAAAAACTTTACCTAAGATGACAGACAAAAATGACTCCCCATTCCCCCTGGCAGAAACTATTGACCAGGGATTTGTAGTTAGTTTCTGAGCTGTTGACAGGAATTAAATCCTGAGCTGCTAAAGCTATTCCTCTTGGCTGGGGGGCAGCTTCAGAATGTCGGTGACAAGCGTCCCCACTGTGTGAAGTGTCAACCAGCGTGAGACATTACGTGAGTCGCTTGTGATGGAAGGTTCACATCTCTTGTCTATCCCAAGTTCGCAATTACCACGAGCATTCAGGTTGCAGGCGGGTGCCTTTCCTTGTCATCCCTAAGAGGGATTTGGAGGACCTAGTTCTGACAGTGGCTTTCATGGCAGTGATAGAGTGTGGCATGCTCTAACTGCTGGCTCTATGGTTGGCGCAGGCAGCTTATATGATAATGAACAGTGTGTTGGGTGAACTGGAGACAGGCAGGGAACGAATTTCAAACGCTTTCAGTGGGATTCTGATTGTCAATAGCATCCATAATAAAAGTGCGAATTTAGAATGAATTATTTTATTTTCACCTCGTTCTGATACTTTGGGAATATGTGTACTAGCTAGTAAAATGAAAGTCTTGGCACCCGCTTCCTTGAATGGCTTTCAAATAGAAGACGTGAATTATGGACACTCTTTGAAGAATCTCTCATGCATTCTAATATGTCAACCAATGTATAAATTTGAAATGTGATTAATGTTTAATGATGAATAGTGCTAATGTATTCCTTTTAGATCCAATACACAATAGTTTTTAAATGTGTGGTACTGCTCCATGTTTTATATGCAATTTATATAGCCAAGCTAGTTGGTTTGCTACACTTGCCCAGTTTATTAGCTTACCTTCAAATTTTTGAGAATTTATATATATTTATATATAATATCTTTATATTTTTGATACTTTTCCTGTAGCTATCTCTGTTCTTTGAAGATTTTGACCAGAGATAAAACTCCCAACTTGTTTTATGATTTAAAAAATGTAGCTAATTTGATTGTCTTATCATTTTTTTTGATTATCATATGTTTTTAAGAAGTAAATGAAGGGAACAAAGATGATAATATCTGATGTGAAATGTGAGCCTTTAAGTGTTTTGGCGAGTGAGTGATGACATAAAGTGTGCACAGATCGGGAGACTAGTGACCAGGGGGAAAGGCATGGGATTAGGTCCCGGGATAGCAAGCTTGTCCTTCCGGTTCTTACTAAGGATCTGTGTGATTGTAGCTGACTTAATTGACCTCTCTGAGCTTTGTTTTTTCTTATCTACAAAATGCGGTAGCTTATTTGGGCGACTCTCACATTCCTCCTCAGCTTTCTAATTCTAGAATTGTCTGTTTTCTTGGAAACCCTGGTTATGACTTCCCAGTCCAAAGCTGCTTCTGTGGGTACAGATCTGAGGATACACACATGTCAGAGTTAGCAGCGAAAATAAGTGAAACATGGGTGGTGATTGCTCAGGGACACCCTCGAGAATTAAAGCATCACAGAGTGGGTCTGAGGGTGGCAACAGGATATTGCGGAAGAAGAGAAATCAAGGAGGCTGAGCATCTGAACGGCCAGCTCCCCTTTGCTGGCGTTTCCCAAATGGCTCTCGGGGATTGCACACCACATCGTTTGCAGATGAACTGATGGTGATGGGAGTGCCCTCTGAGGAAGGCCAGACTCTCTGGGGCTCTAGGCTCTGGAAGCTCTGTAAGCCAGCCCCCTGATGATGTCCACCTGGGACTTGGGCAGAGCCACTGCCTGGTGCTTCCTGCGGCCGTTAGCCACTCTGTCCTGCTGGAATGGATTTTTTTTTTTTTTAAATATACTGAAGAGAAGGCAACTATACAAAGAAGCAATAGAACAGGATTTTCAGGCTTCATGGCTGAGCTTTAATGACAAGGTAATAATGACAACAGAGACCAGAGAGGTCAAGTGGCTGCAGCCCAGCAGCTGCAGTGCACCTTGAGAGGCGGAAGCAGACAAGAGCACTAGGAAATCAAGGCAGACCCTTAGATGATGGCAGAATGGGGGACACATCTTTTTTTTTTTAAAAAAGACTTATTGTTTATTTTGGAAGTTAGAGTTACAGAGAGAGAGAGAGAGAGAGAGAGATCTTCCATCAGCTGGTTCGTTCCCTAGATGGCCACAACAGCCAGGACTGAGCCAGGCTGAAGTCAGAAGCTTCAAGAGCTGCTTCTTGACCTCCCACGCGAGTGCAGGGGCCCAAGCACTTGGACCATCTTCCACTGCTTTCCCAGGCGCATTAGCAGGGATCTGGATCAGAAGTGGAGTAGCTGGCACCATGGTGGCCCCAGATTCTTCTTTTTAATGACTGAAAGTCAACACAGTGGTGCCAGCTACAGCAGACCCCTTAAAAGCACACATTCAAAATATACTGAGATGTGGTACTATGGAGAGAACACATATGGAGAACAGGTCATTTACTTCTGAAATAAAAAGACAGTCTTTTTAGGAGTATTGATCCAGATTACTTGCTGGAAAGTATGAATTTCTGAAACAGGCTGCCAAGATTCCCATGAGTCAGTGAATGAGTAAAGGTGAGAATTCGGAAAGCTTCTTTTTGCTGACATTCTGTTTCATAGACTCTTTCCTGGTGTCTCCTAATTAGATACAAAATATGAGCCTCTGAGCGATGATCAGGTGTCACTGAGCTGGTTCCCTACTCATAACTTTAATTTATCTTTGAGGCTAATGTGATAAGAGTCACTTGTGGGACAGATTGAACTTCACCAAAATCAATATACACGTCAAGCTCCTACACCGAGTATTAGTTTTAGCCCAGATGGGACATAATGCTCGTGACTGGTGATTTACTTTGTTGCTGGTTTAGATGATTGTTAGCAGAACCATTTCCCATCTGTGTCCGAGTCTCTCTTATGCCAAAGGCCACCCATAGCCCTTCCAGGGAGTGCATTTCAGTCTTTCTAAATGCACGCCCCTTCTTGAAAATTCTGCCTTTTGCTAAAAATTATTTGAAATCTCAAAGCATTTTTAGTCATCAAAATTCCAAAAAATACATTATCTCAGGGGTCATTATTTTCTCATACAGGCATTTTATTGAGATTTAATCCAGATAACATAAAATGCACCCTTTTAGAGTGTAAACGAGAGCGGTTTTTGGTATATTTACAATGTTGTGGTCTGCTCACCGCCATCTAATTCCAGAGCATGTCCATCACTCCAGAAGGAAGCCCTGGACCCAAGGCAGGCAGGCAGTCCCCTCTCCCCGTCCCTGGCTCCTAGCCAGCGTCAGGGAATTTTCACAATCAGATTGTATTTCAGTGTTGTTATGTACCTAGTTCTATATACATTTATAATTTATGTACTTAAACCCTGGGGTAGCTCTACAAACATTGACTCTATCCCATGGCCTTCTCTGTTCCTTGGTAGAGCAGTCGGTGGAACATCATCTAAGTTGCTTTCAAAGGCCAGCATGGAGTTTGCTTGACCTCCGTGGCTAGAAGTGCAGAAAAACACATTGCCATTCTACCTCCGCAAAAAGGGATTCTGTCCATCTCCCTTAGACAGGCATCCATCGGCCCAGGTAATCCCTGGGATTTGGTGTATAATGAGTTGAGGTCGTGGTTTCTTCCATTGCCACCATCTAGCATGCCACCATTTCTACCACAGTGTTTGTTCTTGAAGGCAATATGTAAATATCCAAGAATGTAATTGCTGATGGGGCTCCTACTGGCTCAAAAGATAATTGACTTTCTGATATTCCCTGCCATGTGACTATGGATTTTTTTGCGTTTGAAACCTTCCTCCAGTATCCGTACACAGTTTCTGTATCATCTACTGTCAGCACACAGGCCCAGGCAGCTCCTTTGCCTTTCTCCTTGCAGCTTTCTCCTTTTTCCCCTAAAGGCAGGCGAGGGAAACAGAAAATCGAAAAGGCAGAATGCAAAGAGAGGGTGCCTGGGGAACAGGAGAGCAGGGTCCGGAAGCCAAGTCAGAGCACCCCCGCTCGGGGGCCCAGCTTCTCTCACCCTGAAACTAGAGCTGCTTTGTATCATCCTGGCCTGCAAGTGCTTACTGAGAGGCATCCAAGCTGAGCGTGTTTGTAAGCCTGTAGAAGCACAGAAGCATAGGGCCTTATCCTCTTATGTCGTCTTCCTCCTGAGGAAGCTAGAGAGTGGACAGTCGTGTCGGTGGGACTGGGCCCAGGGTCTGTCCCAGGGAGTGGCAGTTCCTCCTGCAGGGGCTCTGCTGCAGTCGCGAGTCCCAGACGACTGCCTGGGATGTGCAGCCATGCTGCTGCCACGAGCACCATTAGAGGATGGTGACAGCCATGGAAAGTCAGTGCCCTTCTTCTGTAGGAAAGGGAAGAGCAGATCTAAAACTCTGGGGTTGTGTTCAATTTTAGAAGAATTGTGAAGCTACTCCTGTACATTTAGGCAAGGATGTCTTGCATAGAAAGTGTTTCAGCCCATGGAGTACAGGTCAAGGCCAGACCAAGACGTGGAACTGGGCTCTTCGCTTTGCCACCCCTGCAATGGATTGTCAGCCCGCACTCTGCCTAGGAGACGGGTTACTGATGCTGTTGTTATTGAATATTCCTCTTAGTGGGATGGGCAGTGTGTCTCACCTCACCCTACCTCAAGGGACTTAGTAACGTATTCCTTCCAATTGGTGTCAGGAATAATTTTGGCTGCAAATGACGATAAAAACAATAGACTAGTATATTTTTTAAATAAATATTTATTTTGCTTATATTTCTGGAAGTCTAGAGATGGAGAGTGGCTGGTGTGATTTCTGAGACCCGGTGATATCAGGTCTGTCCACTACAATTTCTTGGCTTTCTTCTTATGGGTGTGATGACTGCTGAAGCACCAGTCATCTTGTCTACATTCCAAGAAGGGAGTGAGAGGAAGAAGATAGCACCTATATCAGGAAAACCAAAGATCTCAGTGAAAACCTGGGGAAGATTTTTACTTAGGTGGCTTTGACCAGGACTGGGTCAGAGGCCACTTCTGGCCTAAGGGAGTTGGGGAAACAAGGCCTAGGAAAGGGACAGCATCAGAGAGGAGCTGGGATAAATACAGTTTTATTTGTTTCATTAAATTTCTAGCGGTACTCCTTGGACCCTGCACCCGCATGGGAGACCAGGAGAAGCACCTGGCTCCTGGCTTCGGATCAGCGAGATGCGCCAGCCGCAGTGGCCATTGGAGGGTGAACCAACGACAAAAAGGAAGACCTTTCTCTCTGTCTCTCTCTCACTATCCACTCTGCCTGTCAAAAAAAAAAAAAATAATAAATTTCTAGCGGTACATTAGTGCCTTGTGATATTCCAGCACCAATTATAGCTTGATCCTAAATGTAGCTCTGAAGAGCCTAACAAATTAGTTAAATTGTAGTAACCACTAACACGTGGGCCGCATTGCAGCGACTCTGTAGTATGGGTGATTATATCTCCATTTTGCAGATTAGGGAGTGGAGGTACAAAGGCTCAAAGCTGCCTGGGCCAGCCAGCTTCACAGGTTTTCTCCATATAAAAATGTGTGTAGCCATAAACAGATAAGCAAATACCTGTGAGGACTCCTGAAATTAAGAAAGATGAATGGGGAGGGCAGGGGGGCGGGGAGCATTGGGACATGGCTGAGGTCTGAATTCAAATCCTGGTCTACTGTCACCAATCATTCATTCAGTAAATATTTCTGAGTTCCTGTTAATTGCCAGACAAGGGTCCACTCTGTGCTAGTGGGGAAAAGAGGCCCCCAAAACTGAAGCAAGCAAATAAGTAAGTTGCAGATTACTGATGAGTGAGAAGCAAACACAGAGAGAGCTAAGATGGTGGACGATTGGAGAAATGCCACTTCAGGGTGGCCGGGAGAGGATTCCCCACAGAAGGTCATGAGCAGTGTCGTGCTGTGAAAACAGCAGTGGCAGAATGTTCTAGGCAGAACAGACAGAGCACATTCCCAAGGGAAAGAAAGAGCCTGCCTTTTCAGAGACAAGATGAGCATACCTAGTGCTACTGCCTGGGGAGCGGGGTGGAGAGTGGGGCTGGAGGTGAAGATCCAGGGACAACACGCTGAGCCTGGCCGTCATGGAAAAGAATTTGCATTTACTTGGGATGGCGGTGGTAAGCTGTGTGTCACCCTTTACTCTTTAAAAAAAAAAAAAAGATTTATTTATTTATTTGAAAGTCAGAATTACACAGAGAGAAGGAGAGGCAGAGAGAGAGAGAGGTCTTCCATCCACTGGTTCACTCCCCAGTTGGCTGCAACGGCTGGAGCCGTGCTGATCTGAAACCAGGAGCCAGGAGCTTCTTCCGGGTCTCCCACATGGATGCAGGGGCCCAAGGACTTGGGCCATCTTCTACTGCTTTCCCAGGCCATAGCAGAGAGCTGAAAGGGAAGAGGAGCAGCCGCGACTAGAACTGGCACCCATATGCCATATGGGATGCCAGCGCTTCAGGCCAGGGCGTTAACCCGCTGTGCCACAGCGCCAGCCCCACCCTTTACTCTTCAGTAACTCTTTCCCTCATCGGATGAGACGTTATCATACCGGCTGTGACTACTTCATGTGGTGAGTGTAAGGATCAAATGACGTAATGCAAGTGACAGAAAACTAGTTTATGTAAAATTCTCCATAAAACAAGAGGTCCTAATAACCCAGACACAGAGGAAGTGTTTCTTAGCTAGACATAGGCCTTTTAAAAATAGCTTTGTGGATGCCCTCTACAGTCGTGGTTAGACGATGCAAGCTTATCCATAAAGAAATGCAACTTCGGCCAGCGCCGAGGTGCACTAGGCTAATCCTCTGCCTGCGGCGCCGGCACACCGGGTTCTAGTTCTGGTCAGGGTGCTGGATTCTGTCCCAGTCGCTCCTCTTCCAGGCCAGCTCTCTGCTGTGGCCCGGGAAGGCAGTGGAGGATGGCCCAAGTGCTTGGGCCCTGCACCCACATGGGAGACCAGGAGGAAGCACCTGGCTCCTGGCTTCGGATTAGCGCAGCTCGCTGGCCATAGGGGCCATTTGGGGAGTGAACCAATGGAAGGAAGACCTTTCTCTCTGTCTCTCTCTCTCACTGTCTAATTCTGCCTGTCAAAAAAAAGAGAAAGAAATGCAACTTCTAGAAAGAAGTGTGTTTGGAATGCTTTGTGGGAATTCCTCTTCCAGTTAGGATGTTGATTCGATTGTGCTAGCCCATGGTTCCCACTGTAACTACCGGGGGGTAGAGGACAAATGGAGAACGATGTATTTTTAAAACTACGTCGGAGAGCTGTGGACACAAAGAAGTGAAAAAGAGCTCCGTTCTGGTGAACGCAGGGCTTTCCGTGGAGCAGCAGAGCCCAGGGCTCACTCCCTCACTGGGCATCTGTTAGAACTTTCTCCACGTCTGTGCCCTTCGGGACAGAAGCTCACACTTGCCAAGGGAGAGGAACTCTGCGAGGGCAAGGAGACAGCAGTGGAGCTCTCCATGGCGGCCCACACTCCACAACAGATAGGAATTTGTAGAAGCTCCAAGTGCGGCGCTGTTCTCTGCACTCAATGGGATTTTCCCCTTGATGTTTTTTGCTGGGAGCCCAGCAACACAGGAGCCTGGGGGCCAAGCTCCAGAGCAAAGAGAAATTTCCGCAGTTCATGGCTTTTATCTCCATGCCCACCTAGTAGGAATGACCCGCACACACAGGGTAGTCATCCCCTTGAAGCTTTTGAAACCAGAGATGCAAACTAAAACTAATTAAAGTGAAACAGCCCGGCCAGACCCAGCCCAGCTCCCAGTTGGATGTAAGTGATTTGCTTCTCCGTCCAAAAACCAGACAGCAAAAGGCTGATCCTTTCTGGGGGGCAGTGCGTGCTTATTCCAGTTTTCTTGAGGCCTTTTACAAACAGAGTCTACAATATAATAAAAAGGTAGGAGAGACGTGAAGATAAGGAATAGGTGACTCCTAAACAACTGATTGTTTTAAAATCAGTATTAGCAGGGGCAGGCTTTGGCTTACCGGTTGAGATGCCCATTGAGATCATTAGGACTCCCATAGTAGAGTGCCTGGTCTGCTCTTGACTCCAGCTTCCTGGTAATGCATACCCTGGGAGGCAGCCATTCCAGGGGCTGTTGGCAGGGCTCTGGGGAATGAGTCAGCAGATGGGAGCAGAAACTGTCAAATAAATAAAAATTTTAAAAGTAATATATTATCAGACACATTAACAGAGCAGATGTTAGCACTAAGAAACAAAAACTACCATATAACAATGATAAATATGTTAAAGAAGTTAGAAGAGAGGATAGACAAAAATGGTTAAATGTCAACAGAGAAATAGAATCTCAGAAAAGAACTGTGTGAATATTCTTGATATGAAGAAGACACAGTATTGGAACTGAAGCACTCAACAGATGAACTTAGCAAACTGGACTTGGCAATGGAAATTCATTAGCTGAAGCACAGAGAAAGGATGGCGGGGGAACCAAAGAAGGTTGTGAAGGGCATACCAAATGGCTTTGTTATTAGAGTTCCAGAAGGAGACGATAGAAGAAATGGACAGAAGAAACATGAAGAGAAAATGTATAAGAATATCCCCCAATTGATGAAAAACATAAACCCATAGACTGAAGGCCAGTAAATGTCAAGCAGAATATATAGAAAGAAAATCACAAATGTAGCCGTTTACAACTCAAACTATAAACAACAACAAAAAAATAAAGCGAAAAATGCATTAAGAGCAGCTAGAGAAAACTGGTACTATATTTAGAAGACCATCCATAAGAATCACATCTGACATCCGAATCAGTAGAGTCCACAAGACAATGGAACGACTTCTTTAGAAAGATTTCAACAACAGCAAAACTGCCAGCCCTGGGGTGGGCAGTTGGCCCAGCAGTTGGGATGCCCACATCTCATGTTGGAGTGTCTGCGTCTGAGTCCATGCTCCACTCCTGATCCTAGCCCTTGTAAATGAGCACCCTGAAGGACAGCAGGTGATGGCTCAAGTACTTGGGTTCTTGCTACCCATATGAGGGTCCTGGATTGAGCTCCCCGCTCCCAGCTTTGGCTCCAAGTAGGGGCCATTTCAGGCGTTTGAGGAGTGAACCAGAGGATGGGAGAGCTCTCTTTCTCTCTCAAATAACTAAATAACATTAAGAAATAAAAGGTGGAGGAGGGAGAATTATAACTCATACAGTATTTATATTTTAAAATTGTAAAATACCAGTTCAGTATGAATGGTAATAAGTTATAAATCTTTGGAACCCATTAAAATATAACACAAGTTATAGCTAAAAGCACAATGGAAGAAAAATGGAATAATGAAATTTTTCCTGTGTTTTTTCAATGCCAGTTTGAATTTATGGTAAGTACCATATGTGATATTGCTTTTCCAGATGAAAGCTGCTACAAAAAGCTCCTTTGTAGCAAGATTGCATTCTGTTTTTCATATAACATTTTACTGATATTTTTTGGAACAAAAAAAAAATACAGACAGCTGAGGAAGCCTAAGCCTTATTTTCTCCTTATATGGTGATGTCAGGAACTGCGGATTGAAACTCAACAAATTGCTGGGTGGGCCTGAGGACCCGCATATGTAATGTTTGGAGAGTGGAAGGTCATGGTGGAAGGTCCATCTTGGGGCAAAGGAGAAATATTTGGACTCTTAGCTAAAAAAAATGAGAGCTCTTCCAAGTGCGCGTGTCCAGAAAAAATGCTGACTTCTTTGCCAAAAAAAAGAAAAAAGGCTGATCACTGCCGCTGAGGGATGCTGTGTGTGGTGTCGCAGATGAACGAGTGTGTGACTCGGCAGCTTGTGACCAGGATTTCACATCTGTTCCCGCTGTCCCCAGCAGAGTTTTATGCAGATCTCTTCTTCGAGGTTCTGTTAACATACCCTTCGCAAGAGGAAGAAACTGTGCCATAACTGAGATTATCATTATTAACCCCAAATATATCGTTCCTTCTTGTTGTGCTCTATAATTCCCTCATTCCTAAGTTCTCAACAACTTTAAGTATTGTCAGTGCTTGGGTAGAGCTTCATGTTTGCTTTATCCATTGATTCAAGAGGTAGAGATAAGAGGGAACAAGAGACAGAGGGACAAAGAGAGCTCCTACCTGCTGGTTCACTCCACAAACACCTGTGACAATTTGGACTGGGCCAGGGCCAAAGGTAGGAGCTAAGAAACCAATCCAGGTCTCTCATGTGGTAGCAGATTTCCAGTTACTTGAGCCATCACTGCTGCTTCGAAGGATCTCCATTGGCAGGAAGCTGTAGTCAAGTGCCAGAGCTGAGAATCAAACCCAGCACCCTGATGTGGGATTGCGGGCATCTTAACCACCAGGCCAAACTCCTGCTCTTCTTTAAATGTTGAGCTAGATTATACAACTCCATGCAGCCATTGTTGTGGCATCACTGTATTGTTGTGGAAAAAATGGCAATGACATGTTTGAATTAGGAAAACAAGGCAATATTGGAACAATGTTGATGCAATGCATATGGGAGGAGGAGACCCTCCATTGATACTATTATATATTATTTAAATGTTCATACTTACAATAAAGGAAATTATAATTTTTAAAGACTTTTCCCATGTCTGCCGTGAAGACTGGAATTTTTGGTGGCAGGCTTTGTGGTGCATCCGATTAAGCAGCTGCTTAGAACACAAGCAGCCCATATCAGACTGCTGGTTTGAGTCCTGGCTACTCCACTTCAAATCTAGCTTCCTGATAATGTTCCTGGGAAGGCAGAGGATATTAGCACAAGTGGTTTCTTTTTTTAAAAGATTTATTTATTTATTTGAAAGTCAGAGTTACACAGAGAGAGGAGAGGCAGAGAGAGAGAGGTCTTCCATCCAACCACTGGTTCACTCCCCAGATGGCCACAATAGCCGGAGCTGTGCCAATCTGAAGTCAGGAGCCAGGAGCTTCCTCCAGGTCTCCCAAGCGTGCAGGGGTCCAAGGAGTTGGGCCATCTTCTACTACTTTCCCAGGCCATAGCATAGTGGAGCAGCCGGGTCTTGAACTGGCGCCCATTTGGGATGCCAGCAGTTCAGGCCAGGGCGTTAACCCACTGTACCACAGCGCCTGCCCCTAGCACAAGTGTTTGAGTCCCTGCCTCCAATGTGGCAGACCCAGATGGATTTCCAGGATCCTGACTGGGGCCTGCCCCAGTCCTAGATTTGTGAGCATTTGGGAGTGAACCAGCACATGGAAGATATTCTCTCTCTCTCTCTCTCTCTGTCTTTCAAATAAATGAATACATACTTAATAAGTAAATCTTTAAAAGAAAACGGTAAGTTTTTTACACATCAGCCATATTCATTTTGTAAAGAGAAAGTAACCTCAAAAGTCCAGAAATAGAACAAGTTTTGGCAGTTCTTGCCTGTTTTCTGGCTGTGGCACAATGGAGGATAGTCGGCTGTGTGAGCAATGATAATTAATTTTACTTCTGTAGGAAGTAGGTGTTCACTAGAAGTTCATGCAAAATGTCTATTATGGAAAAATTCTTCATGAACCTCAAAATCTTTTGCACCAAAATGAATTTATATTTCCATTTTCCATGAACCTTTTGAATTACCTTCATATATACTCATATTCTATGAATTTGTTAGCACTTTCAGTATTAGCTAAAGGAAAAAAATTATTAAAAGCTTAAAAATAATAATGAGCCATAACTGTCTTGATATCTGATTGCTTTCAAATCTGTTTCAACTACTAGAATGTGTCTGTTTTATCAAACTATAAAGAAATCATTGAAACACTCTTTATCACTCAATTATCAAAGCTGCCTAACATTCTTTTTATCACACAGCACATAAGGAAATAAAGAGAATAATTTATATTTTCCTGAAACACTTTGATTTAAAAAATAAGTTGACCATCTTGCTGTCTTGTAGATGTTCAGAACTTCTTACAGTCAGATGCTATGACAAGATCAATAATAAAATTCTAGAAATTTCTATGATAGGTGGTTTAGAAATTTAGAAGGATTTTTAGAGGAATAGGGAATCTGAGCAGAAAGATTTTAGTCTTGTTTCCGGAAATATTATTTTCCCTTTATTTTTGTACTCCCGTGTGTACTAATGTGTTTCCCATGAGCTGTAGGCCATGGTTACATTTGGTATCTGCAGATCTAGATTAATTGTCCTAAGTGAGTCATGGCAGTTGGACCTCCCTGTGCCAGTGCTCTGGTTACCTCTTCCCAGTTCTTGTTTGTGGTGAGACTGCTCTGACTGCACATCCATTAGAGGTAACCTCAGCCTTTGGTTCCAGTCCACCTGAGCCCAAGAAGAAGGGAAGCTCCAAGGTAGTTCCTTGCAGACTCATACCAAATTTGACAATTAAAAAAAGAAAAAAGCAAGAACAAGACAGAAGGTTTTACTGCATAAAGCAATCCAGTCTTGATGGCTGAGGACCAAAGTGTTTCAGTGCATCAAATATCACATTCCAAAGAAATGTAATATTTGTGAGTCATATATCATGGAAGCCTAGTATTTGATTTTATTTTTTTCAATCACCAAAATCTCTCAAAATCTCAATATTTGGCATCTGTCTACCCTGCTGTTTGAAACCTACTCTTGCTGTTTGAAACAGCCATCTGTTGCATACTTCTGTGTTGTGAAGGTTTTACAAGTGCTTGTTCACTTGGTGTTGGCAGCAGACCCAGGAAGAGGGGGCCCCAGGAGTGGCTGCAGGCGTTGCCATGGCTGCTTGTGTCCTGTACTGGTGGTGGCGCAGTTGGGGAATAAGTTCCCTCAGGGGCTAAGCTGCCCTCCTCTATGGCCAGAACCTCCCTTGGTGGCAGTCCGCTTCTCCCCTAGCTGACCACGGCAGGCTGCCCCCAGCCATTGTTCCGCTCCCCCATCCTCATAGAGTTTTCACTTAACGTTACAGAACATTTCACTATCTCATCATCAAGTAACTTTAAACATTTTATGTTTTGTATTTCAGAAAATTGTACAAATAAATGTAACATTAAATTTATCACCTTAACCATTTTTAAGTGGTACCAACATTCACAGTATTGTGCAACAGTCCCTACCATCCACCTCCAGATTTCTTCTCACTATCAAGACTGAAGCCATACCCATGAAACGGTTAGCCCCCCATTCACCCTCCCCCCAGCTCCTGGCCACCACCAGGCTACTTTGCCTTACTATGAATTTGACTTCTCCAGATACCTCATCTAAGTGGGGTGAAAGGTTTGTGATTTTGTGAATGACTTATTTCCACTTGGCATGAAGTCCTCAATTTTATCCATATGGTAGCATGTATTGGAATTTCCTTCCTTTTGAAAAATGAGTTGTTATCTAATGGTTGAAACGGTTTGCTAAGTATTCATGTGATATTGCTATTGTCAGCAAGCGATCTAGGACTTGCTCCCTCATTTCTCTATTCTAAGCCCAACTTGTTCTTTCATTTCTCTATTCTCTTCAAGGTAGGAAACTAATTCTATTATGAAGGAATCTGTAGGATGCACAATTTAATCTTTAGACCTTGTAAAAGAGATGGCTAACATTTTTCTGCAATAGCATAGCCAAAATAAGAACTTAAATAATAATCTCATAGCTAGATTCACTTCGCCATCAGCCAAGTATACAGTAAGTAGAAAAAACCTCCCTTTCAGACCAAAGGGAAAGAAAGTTTTAAAGTGAGAATATAATTTTCCTCATGGGCATTGTCTACCTTAGAAAAACTACTACAGAACATGCCTGTGACTATAGACTTGTAGTTCAGGCCACCGAAGATTAGAGATGGGACACGGGCACTCCCTTGACTTGCATCCTCTGGTCTGCTTTAACACAAACCAGAAAGAAATGAAAGCTAGGCATCAGAAGCAATGGGTGGCAGGCCTATTAATCGCTGATCTGTACAGTGATCTGCCCTCAAGGAGACCCAACAGGCCAGTCCACTGCAGTGGCTTTCCATGAGGTAAGCCTGGGCTTCAGCAGAAGTCAGCTTGTGAAGAGCCCTGGCAGCTCTGCCAAGAGTTGGATCACTGGAAATGGACCTGCCCTGGAGTCGAAGGATGCCCAGGTCAGAGCCACAGATCTTATTGGCTCTAAGCTGAAAAGCCCTTCACTCAGCCCAACTTCCAAAGTGACCACTGCAGCTGAGGGGACGGCCAAGTAGGGTCAGCAACATTGCAGGCAGAACTGTCAATTTCTTGTTAGAGATGCCACCTGCCTTTACCTGGCCAGCTCTCCTCCCAGGCCAGCCAAGTAATGAAAGTCAACAGAGTGCCTTCCCCTAGGAGGTTCACACCTCCCTTAGGATATACCCCATGTGAAGAGATAGATAGGTCTGGGCCTCTGAATTTACAAGGCCTAAAGCCCACCAGATTATTAT
The DNA here is from genome assembly GCF_033115175.1 of Lepus europaeus. Taxonomy (NCBI): domain Eukaryota; kingdom Metazoa; phylum Chordata; class Mammalia; order Lagomorpha; family Leporidae; genus Lepus; species Lepus europaeus. The sequence goes on along the minus strand of NC_084835.1, from coordinate 61,694,823 downwards.
CAAGCCCCTTCTATCAGGTTCTATTTGCCTCTCAATCAGAAAACTTAATTGTAGCTTAGACAGCACCTTTCTTAGCTCCTCTAATAATGACTCTGTCCTTTGTTCTAGGCCCTGTCTAGTGCACTTGGGCCTCATTCCTTTGTAATCATAACCTCTACTCTACCACCAATGGCTCTACTCCCAACCTGTGTGTACTGATGGTCCTCTTCCCCACTTAATGCTGTATAATTGTTCAAACCTGGTAAATGCCACTCTTAGGATCATTGGTTACTATCCTCACTCTGTCTTTTATGACCTTGTCTAAATATGATCAGAGTCGGCAAACTTGGAAGGCTTCCATAGCCTTGGCAACTCATGACGACAGCCTAGGATGGTTACTGGCGCCATAAACTAGAGTGTCAATTTGTTGGGTCAACAACAGGAGCCACTGTGCACTTGCTCCTCATGTGGGATCTCTGTCCTTAATGTGCTGTACATTGTGATTTAATGCTATAACTAGTACTCAAACAGTATGTTTCACTTTGTGTTTCTATGTGGGTGCAAACAGTTGAAATCTTTATACTAAATTGATCTTCTGTATATAAAGAGAATTGAAAATGAATCTTGATGTGAATGGAAGGGGAGAGGGAGCGGGAGAGGGGAGGGTTGTGGGTGGGAGGGAAGTTATGGGAGGGGGAAGCCATTGTAATCCATAAGCTGTACACTGGAAATTTATATTCATTAAATAAAAGTTAAAAAAAAAAAAAGAAAAATGAGTAAGTCTCCCTTTGTGCGTACATATCACAGTTTGCCTATCCAAGTGTCTGTTGATGGACACCTGGTTGCTTCCACCTTTTGACTGTTGTGAATAATGGTCATAGGTACGCAAGGAAATCTTTGAGCTTTTGCTTTTAATTCTTTTGGGAATGTACCCAGAATTGGCGTTGCCAAATCATGTCATAATTCCATATTTAATTTTTGAGGAATTGCCATATTTTCCATAGAGTGTGCCATTTTACATCTCCACCAATAGTTTCTCTACCTACATCCTCAATATTTGTCATTTTTTATTTCCTTTTTACATTGAGTACCCTAATGGGGGAAACTACCCTTCTGTGTTGTTGTCTGAGATACTTTACTGGAGCAAGCTTTGTCTATGCATGTTTTAACACATACGTTTAACTTCTCATTTTATGAGTGTGTGAAAATTAGAAAACAGCCGGCGCCGCGGCTCACTAGGCTAATCCTCCGCCTTGCGGCGCCGGCACACCGGGTTCTAGTCCCAGTCGAGGCACTGATTCTGTCCCGGTTGCCCCTCTTCCAGGCCAGCTCTCTGCTGTGGCCAGGGAGTGCAGTGGAGGATGGCCCAAGTGCTTGGGCCCTGCACCCCATGGGAGACCAGGAGAAGCACCTGGCTCCTGCCTTTGGATCAGCGCGGTGTGCTGGCCGTAGCGCGCCTACCGCGGCGGCCATTGGAGGGTGAACCAACGGCAAAGGAAGACCTTCCTCTCTGTCTCTCTCTCTCTCTGTCCACTCTGCCTGTCAAAAAAAAAAAAAAAAAGAAAAAGAAAAAATTAGAAAACAGATTTTCACATGAATTCCTGGGTGGCCCCTCGTTATGAAGCATAGAGAATAAAAAGGAAGATCTGCCAATGAACAGAGACTATTCCCAGGAATCCCACTCCACCACACTAGCTCCATTTCTCCCTTGATGTTAAACTGAAACTTCACTTTGTGACTGTGTAACTGAATCTCACTCACCTGTATTATTCTTTCCTTAGAAAATCCATTCCTCGCTGTCGAAGAATTAACAGGATGCTCTCCAATGAATCCCTGCATTGCCCTGCGTTCAGTCGCTCCAACTCGCAAGCCTCCGTAGACAGCGCCTCCATGGAGGATTTCTGGCGGGAAATAGAAAGTATCAAAGAGAACAGCCTGGGAGGGCAGGAGGAGCAGCCGCCAGCCGAGGTCAAGCCTGTGGATGGTATGGGTTAGATGTGTTTTCCTGCTGTGCTCTTGGTACGCTCTCTTGTTCTGTTGCCCAGCGCAGGTCATCCCACCGTGAGTTGAACATATGAATTGGTAGAGGTAGGCTATCCGTGACCTACTGCCTTGGATTTCTGTCCACTGGACTGGCTCAGAATGGCTTTTGTCTATGACGACTTGACTTGAAGGTGGGCTGGACCTTGACACAATTCAAATTGATCCCTTGCACATCACTACTTAGAGATGGTGTACCTGCCTGTTGATTTGATTTGCTATCATTAAGTGAGTAGTCTAACTTTGGGGACTTTTACATGTGTGTATTAGATTTATTAGAATCATCATGATATGCCTATCATTGACACTATCAGACAATCCTCAGATCACATTCAAGTTCTGTTAATTGTGTCTATATTAACTTATATTTTTATTATTTATTATTTGAAAGAGTGACAGAAAGGGACTGGCACTATGGCATAGTGGGCTAAGCCTCTGCCTGAGGTGCTGGCATCCCATATGGACACCAGTTCGAGTCCTGGCTGCTCCTCTTCTGATTGAGCTCTCCTCTATGGCCTGGGAAAGCAGTGGAAGATGGCCCAAGTACTTGGGCTTCTGTACCTGCATGGGAGGCCAAAAAGAAGCTCCAGGCTCCTGGCTTCAGATCAGCCCAGTTCCAGCCATTGCAGCCATTTGAGGAGTGAACCAGTGGATGGAAGACCTTTCTCTGTGTCCTTCCTTCTCTCTCTCTGTAACTCTACCTCTCAAATAAATAAACAAAATCTTAAATTTAAAAAAAAAAAGAATTAATGACACATAGAGAGAGAGAGAAAGAACTTTTATCTATTTGTTCAGTCCCCAGCTGCACGCAATGGCCGGTGCTGGGCCATTCGAAGCCAGGAGCCAGAAGCTTCATATGGGCCTCCCAAGTGGGTAACAGGGTCCAAGTACTTGGGCCATCTTTTGCTGCTTTTCCCAGATCAATAGTAGAGAGCTAGATTGGAAATGGAGCAGCCAGGACATGAATCAGCAACCACGTTGGGATGCCCGCATCATAGGCAGCAGTTTTACCTGTGGTGCCACAACACCAGCCTCTGTATTGACTTTTATGACTGCAAAAAAAAAAAAAAAACCTTCTATTTTAGAGAGTCGCTTGTTGCATTTACAGTCTGGGACTGTTTTTTTACAGTCCCTTTTTCCTTTACAGTCTGGTCAGTCTTGTAGCCTTTCCTTTGTTTTATGACCTGGACACTTTTGAAGTTGACAGTTCATTTTTCAGAATATTCCTGCTGTTAAGTTGTCTGATGTTTCCTGGTGGTTCAGATGTGGGTTATGCAGCTTTGGCGAGTCATGATGCTCTATTCTTCTTGTTCCATCCTTTGACAGATGCACAGTTTTGATTTGTCTCATTACTCATAATGTTCACTTTAATCTCTTAAGATAATATATGCAAGATCTCTCAAATGTGGTTCTTATTTTCCATTTTATAATTATTAATTACTTTCTTGAGAGATACTTTCAAGCTATATAAATATCCAATTCAACATCACATCATCTCTTTATATAAGAATGTGCTACTAGTTTATTTAGTGGGTTTATATTTTACTATAATTCGATTATTTTTATTTGAAAATCAAAGAGACAGACAGAACTCACACCTGATGGTTGACTGCCCAGCTGCCTGCAGTGGCTGGGGCTGGGCCAGGCCAAAGCTAGGGACTAGGAACCTAATCTGTATTTCCCATGTAGGGGAATCATTTGTGCTATTACTGCTGTCTCCTGGGGTCCACATTAGCAGGAAGCTGTAATTGGAAATGAAGTCAGGACTCAAACCAGACATTCAAATATAGGATTAACATGTGTCCTAACCTTTGTCTTAACCACCAGGCCAAATGACTGGCCTCTATAAATTATCTTATTTTTAAAGATTTAGTTATCAGAGCTGGCAATGTAGTGTAGCAGGTAAAGCCACCACCTGTGATACCAGCATCCCTTATGGACACCCGTTCGTGTTCTGGCAGCTCCACTTCCAATCCCACTCTCTGCTACTGTGCCTGGGAAAGCAGTGAAGGATGGCCCAAGTGCTCGGCCCTTGCACCCGCAGGGGAGACCTGAAGAGGCTTCTAGCTCCTAACTCCAGCCCGGCCCAGTCCTGGTCATTGCAACCATTTGGCGAGTGCACCAGCAGATGGAAGACCTCTCTTTGTATTTTCCTCTCTCTCTCTCTCTGTAACCCTTTCAAATAAATAATTAATCTTTAAAAATTTACTTATTTATATATTTGAAAGGCAGTATGACAGAGAGGGCGTGAGATCTTCCATCCACTGGTTCACTCTCCAAATGGCTACAACAGCCTGGGCTGGACCAGGTTGAAGCCAGGAGCAGGAACTTTATCAGGGTCTCTCATGTGGGTGGTAGGAGCCCAAGTAGTTGGGCCATCATATTCTGCTTTCCAGGCACATTAGCAAGTAGTTGGATCAGAAACGGAGTAGCCAGGAGTTGAATTGGTGTTCTGATAGTGAATGTGGGCATATTTGATCCATCACCCTCGAGGCCCCCAAGTTTACTTGTCCTCTCTTGGTTTCTCTTCCCCTTGCACTTGGATCCAATATTCCAGTTCAGAGTGCCTCTCTGCATAGAGGACTGTCTTCCTGTGCCCCAACTAGTGGTTTTAGGCTTCAGGACTGAAATTTGGGGATGAGGAAGTAGCCTCATACCTTTTAAAATATTAGTTTCCACACATTTAACATTTCCACTCCTTCTCTTTTATATACCCAAGTTTCTGTCTGATCGTCTTTCCCTTTAAACCACAGAGCTTCCTGCAGCAGATCTTACAGAGCTAGGGATGTGCTAGGGATGAATTCTGGCCGTTGGTATTCATCTGGTAATGACTGTATTTCACCTTCATTCTTGGAGGCTATTTGTTGCTGGCTGTGTAATTGTGGATTCACAGGTTTTTTTGTTTTTCTTTTAGTATTTTCAGGATGTCATTCTGTTGTCTTCTGCCTTACATTGTTTGATGAGGAGTCGATACATTCGCATTGTTGTTCCCCATATATAATGAATTGTTTTGCTCTGCCTACTTCCAGAATTTTAGTTTTATCTTTGATTTTCAGCAGATTCACTTTAAGGTTACTTACTGTGGTTTCTTTTGTATGTAACCTTCCTACTTGGTTCTTCAGACATTCTTTCTTCAAAAACTTTTTTTTTTTCAGCATTCACTCATCTCTCTATGTTAAACTACAGTTCCATGCATATTACACAACTTAGCATTGTCCCATAGGTCATTGGGGTTCTATTTTAAATATTTAAAAAATATTTTTCTCCCTATCTTTCAGATTGGATAATTTCTTTGATCTATTTTTAAGTTCACTGACCTTTCTTTTAAAGTCTCTAATATGCTATTAAGCCCATTGCAGCTAAATTTTAAATTTAATGTATTTTAGTTTCTAGTTCTAGAATTTACATTGTAATTCCTTTTAATGCTTTTCATTTACATTTATTTGTTGAGATTTTTTTTTGTCTGCTCACTCATAATGAGCATCTGCTCCTTTATATTCTTGAGCATAAATATAATAGCTACTTTAAAGTCCTTGCCCGGCACCAAAGTCATTTCAGAGTCACTTTCTACTAACTACTTTTTCTCTTGATAAGTTGCTCTCTCTTGATCTCTCTCTCTTTCCTCCCTCTCCCTCTTCCTCTCTCTTTCTTTAGGTTCAGTTTATCATTATTTACTAAACAACACAGCTTAACCATTTTTTATATAGTATTTACAGTGTATAGGTGTTATCAGTACTCTGGAGATAAGCTAAAGTATACACAAGAATATGCACGGTTATCTACAAATAATGTGCCACTTTATCAGAAAAGACTTGAGTATCCATGAATTATGGTCCCCGCCAGGGATTCTGGAGCCAATCCCCATACAAACACCAAGAGACAACTGTACTCTGTCATCTTGCTCTAAAGGGAGTTCATCTTCATTCTAGCAATTCACTTGATGACTCATACTCCCAACCACATCCTTGCTATATGCACCATCTGTGATCTTGATATGTTATTTCATCCCTCAACTGTTATTTTTTCAATAGGATACTTGGAGTGTCCCACACACCTTGCTAGTTCAAGATTTTGTCATGAATTTGGCCAGAGTTTATGTATAGATGTTAGAACTATCTCCTGTGTGGCACCGTACTAATTAGAAAATGCCCCTCACTTCCCAGTTCTGGGGAGCCATACTTCTGGAAACCCTCTGACTTTGCAAATAAATAGAAAGTTTGAGCTCTTGTCATCTCCTACCATACCTAATAGAGAGTGACCTTAATTGAGCCGTGAAGTACATGTGGATCTCATCCAGCATTTTTTTTTTTTTATAAATTTTTTCAGTTCCTACATGCACTTAGTTCTTCTCCAGTATCTTCAAATAGTAGTTATTTTATGTATTTTGTTCAGAGTTCATAACTATTATAGAGAGGACTGTTATTTTCATGCAAGCTATTTCATCTGTACTGGAAGATTTTATTTCCTTTTTTATCTCTTTCCCTACAGATTTAGTAAGCTGGTAGACTTTCATACGGAATGAAATATATGATAGTCAAGCTTATTTTTTAAAGTTTATGTTTTTTCATCACGTAGTATTAATTAGCTGCTCCTTTCTAAAAAGCATTCTTTTTTGTTTGAAAGGCAGAGTGAGAGAGGGAGAAACAGAGATATCTTCCATCTGGTCCATTCCCCCAATGGCTGCAATAAACAGGACTGAGCTAGCAGAAGTCTGAAGGCTGGAACTCCATCCAGGTCTCCCTCGTGGGTGGTAGGGACCCAAGTACTTGGACTGTCTTCTTCTGCCTTCCCAGGCCTATTAGCAGGGAGATGGAATGAAAGCAGAGCAACTGGGACTCCAACCAGCACCCTGATATGGGATGCCAGCGCCATAAGCAGTGGCTTAACCCACTGCTGGCCCCTAAAAGTTTCTGTTTCAGAGTCATCATTTCCTACTTATTTGAATAATTTCTTTAATTGTATTTTTCAGAGAAAATGTGTTAGTTAATTAGTTCTGCAAGTGCCAGACACTTGCGATGTGTTGGTGTTCAGTTACAAAGAAAAACAGAAAGGTTTCCTTTCCTCGTGGAGTTAATCTTGTAGAAGAGAAAATAATTAGTGGTATAACATAATAGATAGATTGCAGGAATTATTTGAAGGGGAAAGAAACGCAGCAGTATTGTGCTTGGTAGCAGTAGGTCATGGTCTTGTTTAATAGATGCAGGGAAAAAAGACTTAGTTGAGGAAGAGATGCCTAAACTGAGATCTGAAAAACTGAGTGGGCCAATAATAGTGGGGTCAGAAAGGACTGGCATGTCCAAAGGCCTTTGTGGTAAAGCGAGCATGGAGTGCTTGAGGAGTTGAAAGTAAGCCTGTATCACTGGGGAACAGAGGGTGAGTGTATCTAGAAATTTAAGCTGCTTCATAGCTTACGGACCATGATGAAGTTTTATTCTTAATCCTAAAAGGCAAGGCGAATTAGAATATTAATTGCAAAAGGCCTATGGGTTTAACTTTTTATTTTATTTAAGGCTTCATTTTGTTACCATCTGGAAACTGGGTCCTTAGGGGATCGAGTGTGGACGCAGGAAAAAAGTGGTTAAGTCTGTTGCAGCAGTTGGGTGAGGGATGTTGGTAGCTTTGACCAGGGCCATAGTAGAAAAGATAAAGAAAGGTGGGTGGTTTTGAGAAATAATAAGCAGATGTTATCCATAGTTCCTGGCAAAGTGTTGGAGTTGATGCATGAAAATGAGGGAGATGTCAAAATTGTCTCCTGGGTTGTTTGCTTGCCATGTTACTTGGATGGTGGTTTTTGTTTATTGAAATGTGGACTATTAATGAGGTCTGGAGTTGAGAATGAAGAATGCAAGTTCAGGTCTGAACTTACTGAAAGTGACATATGACTGAGAACCAAGTAATACTGAGTATGCAGTTAGATATGTGAGACTGAAATGCAAAGAGCATTCTGTATTGAACTTACATATTAGGCAGTTGGAGTAATGAGTGTTGGATTGCATTGTACTTAATTCAACAAGCAGTGGTAACACTTAAATGTGCCAGAGATGTTTCCTAGCTGTGGAAAACATATCTTCTGAGTGCTGCAGTCTGAGTCTAAGGATTTAAATCATCCTCATCCTAGTTTATGTTAACTCTGGCCCTACCAATTTCTCTTTCCTTTAATTTTCATTACTCTTTACAGAGGTGGAGGGAAGAAAAGTCCAAATCATAAGCTATATTTATAAATGCTGTCTTCAGAAATAAAAATCTTATCCCAAGCTGAAGTGAAGGAGGACTTCCAAGTTGTAAATCAATAATTTAAAAGGCTCATTGTTTTAGAGTAAGACTGCTCATCGTAAATTCACCTTTGCATTTTCTGTTAAAAGGATGGCATACAAAGCAAATGCATAGTAATAACAAGACAACACATAAAATACTTGCCTAGTTAAGAAATTGGCCGTGTGTATCCACAGTGATGCAGTAGTGTAAGTGTGCTTTCACATACTGTGTAAAAATCAGTCTCATGTGCTCCTTGTACAATCTTCATCAGGTAATGTCTGTTGGTATAGTTCCAAGAAATGCATGTAATTTTTCTGTTATAAGATGTTGTCTTTTTCTGAAGTCCTTGTATTCCAGCACATCTAGTTTATAACAGCAGTTCATTCACACTGATGAATTTCAGATTTTTTATTTGCCTTCTGGAAAAAAAAAAAAAAGGAATGATTAGCTGATGTTCAGAATAAGGAGAAAAGTCAGAGAACAAACATCTGTTGCATGCCTGCTTTGTTCCAGGTTGTTTGCCCTCTGTCATAAACACTTTGATTAAAACAAATTCTCATGACCATGTAGTACTTTCGTCCACCTTGGTCCCACTGTCATGTTTACCACTACTCTGTCCTGAGATCTTCTCAGGAGAATGGCTGTGAACGCTCCCCCTGTCCTAATGGAGCTGCAGGGGAGGTAGACAGGAATGTTTCCAGTGTGCCTTTTTTGGAAAGATGTTTCTTTATCCTGTGGTTGCCTTGATGCTTATATATCTGACCCAAGACCAGGTGTCCATCTCATTGGAATCTTGTTTATCTCGGCAGATGTCCTTGTGGCTCTGGTCTGACCTTTGTCCTGATTATTCCTAATAAAATAGCCACTCTCTAGAAGAGCCCTGGCCAGGAAAGTTTCAAGTGTGTTAGGTGAGACACCCAGGACCTGTACATTCAGCCAGAGTCTGGGGAGCAAGAGAGAGGGAGCTGAGGGCCAGAGCCTTTGTTGGAGTCTAGGATGTTATCCAAGAGGTTTCCTGAGGGGAGATTCAACTGGTGAGGTTAGAAAGCAAGAGAGCCCAAGTTCTATAGAGTCAAACCGTGACTAGGAGTTAGCCCCTGCATAGTCCATGTTAAGGTGTGAGAATCACTGGGGTCAATCATTGTATGTTGGTACCCACAGGCAGGCAGTCACTAGGAGGCCACAGCTGGAAACTGGGAAGAGGTAGAGAACAGGTAACGGTATCAAGGTTGACTGAGTCCTGCAGTGACAAAGTTAAACTTTTGCTCAAGATGGATGCAAAGGCAACACGAAATCACAGGATTTTTTTAAAGATTTATTTATTTATTTAAAAGGCAGACTTACAGTGAGAGAGAGAGAGAGAGATCTTCTATCTGCTGGTTCACTTCCCCCCGAGATGGCTGCAATGGCCAGAGCTGGGTTGATCTAAAGCCAGGAGCCAGGAGCTTCTTTCAGGTCTCCCACATGGGTGCAGGGGCCCAAGGACTTGGGCCATCTTCTGCTGCTTTCCCAGGTGCTAATTTAGCAGGGCGCTGGATTGGAAATGGAGCAGCCGGGACTTGAACTGGTGCTTGTATGGGATGCTGATGCTGGAGGCAGCAGCTTTTACCCACTATGCCATAGCGCCAGCTGTAAAATCACGGGATTTTACTACACCCATTTTGCTGAGAGAATACTTAGTACTTTCCAAAATCACTCAGCTAATAAGTGGTGGTACTGAGATTTCAACCTGCATTTGAGTGATTGAAAACTCTTTAGTGTTACATTAACCCGCACTTTTATCTATTAAGGTTTTAAAGTTAATACTCATACTTCACCATTTTTTGAAATTGATAATCCATTACTTATATTATTATTTAATCCGTTGTCAAGGAAAATTACCTTTTCCAATCTTCCAATTTCACTTGGCTAGAAAATATTTTAAACTTAAACTTATTTAAGAAATACAATACAAACTTTTCATTCATTCTTTTCCTTTCCACCTATTGCTATAGAAAAATATACAAAATATAATCTTAAGTTACTTACTAATATTTCTTACTGTCTGTTCTGTGCAGACCTGCAGGTACATATATCAACCAGTCATAAAATACTCTAACTTTCCCTTGGTGATGTTATCTTACAGAGGGTGAACTTGAAGCAGAGTGGTTGCAAGACGTGGGTTTATCAACTCTGATCTCAGGCGATGAAGAGGAAGATGGAAAAGCCTTGCTCTCTACCTTGACTCGGACCCAAGCAGCTGCAGTGAAAAAGAGATATAACACCTATACTCAGACCATGAGGAAAAAGAATAAGCAATCTGTCAGAGACGTCAGAGACATCTTTGGAGCCAGTGAATCTCCTGTAAGTAATGTACATGCTTCAAAAGGTGTTTGCTTTCATTTTTGCTGGGGGTGTTGGGTGGGGGGCTGGGATGGAAGAAGCATTGGAAACGGCTGGGTCCGTTCTAGGTTTCATATAAAAGCTAGATAACACTCTGCAAAACTGTACAGATCTGGACATAAGCTAGCATGCTATATCCTCCATACCACAATCTCTCCCTCCATACCAAAGGTATTGCCCTTCTTTGTTGATACTGGTGATTTAGGTTCGTCTTCCGTTTATTTATAATATCAAGAATGACATCAAGCTTGAAGGGTATTGGGTAGAAATCACAGTTGAAGACAGTCTCCAGTTTCGGTTACTTTAGGTTGTCTGCAGGTTGTTCCTTCTCTGAGGTCTATTCATTGCATTGGGCAGTTGTCAGGACAGCCCACATATTTCTAGTTCACCTTTGCATCTCTACTAGTGGCGTCCTCGCATAGCACTATCCTTCAGAACTTCATGCAGTGATGGAAACAATGTATTCCTTTGTTGTCCAGTATTGGAGCCCCCAGTCGTATTGTGGCTACCAGCACTTGAAACGTGGCTAATGTAGGAATGGGATTTTAAATTTTGTTTTGTCTTACTTTATTTGAATCTAAACAGGCACAGCTTAAATGTTAAACAACGTAGTTCCAGAGTCTTCTGCCATATGTGTTATACCCTGAGCTAAGTGTAATGAGTTTAAACTTTTGGCATAGTCAAAACCTTTCTGGATGGTTTTGGTTTTCTCTGTAGCTATGATTGAGTAAAGGTGACTCCCACAACTTTAGTCAAAGACATCAGCTCCAAGTATCCTAGCCAAGATGCCTATCAAAGAAAGGCTTGTCCTGCTAGCTTAAATGTCCTGGGTTGTTTTTTCAGTTGTCTCTAGGATTAGCTTGAGCAGATCCTAAACACTTTGTCTACCTGCTTCCTTTTCCACTTCTCTTTCTAGCTACTTTGGACTGAGGTTTTTGTTCTTCTCTTTAGCAAAATGTGAAAAGAGAGCAGGTCTGCAGGTTGTGTGTGTGTGTGGTTTTTTTTTTTTCTTTTTTGTTGTTGTTTTCTGAATCTTCCAATTGCTCAACAAATTAACAGCTGCCCATTTCAGGTCTCCTAAAACTTTGAACTTCTAGTAATATATAAAAGTGGCACACTAGGAGTAGGTGTTTAGCTTCGTTCGCAGTGAAGATGTGTGTGTCCCACAGTTGAGTACCCAAGTTCAGTTTCTAGCTCTGGCTCCTGGCTCCCTTTTCCTGCCATTGCAGATCCATGGAGCATTTGGGATGGCTCAAGTAATTGAGTCCTGCCACTATGTCTGACACTTGGATTGAGTACCTAGTTCCCAGCATTGTCCCAACCCCAGCCAAGTCCTGGCTGTTGTGAGCACTTAGGCAGTGAACCAGTGGATGAGAACTTTCCCTCTGTCTGTCTCTCTGTCTGTGTTTCTCTGTCACATGTGCATGCTCACTTTCTCTCTGCCTCTCAAGTAAGTAAGTACATAAAATAGAAGATAAAGAATTTTTGTGTAGGATTCTTGTTTTCAGTTGATACGGAAACTGTACATATTTATGGAGTGTTAGGTGCTGTTTCAATACAGACATGCACTGTGTAAAGTTCAAATCAGGGTAAGCATTTCTCTCTCCTCAAACACATTTGTTTGTATTGAAGACATTAATAATTCTTTCTTCTAATTTTGTTTGTTTGTTTTAAACCTAGAAGGGAAAGATAAAATGGACACTTACTCATTGAGTCTTTTTTTTTAAGATTTATTTATTTATTTGAAAGGCAGAGTGAGAGAAAGAGGGAAACACACACACACACATGCATGCATATGGGGAGGGAGAGGAAGAGGGAGAGGGAGAGGGAGAGGGAGATCTTCCATCCAGTGGTTCACTCCTCCAATGGCTGTGACAGCTGGGGATGGGCCTGGTTCCAATAAGGGATGCTTCATGTCAGAAGTGATGGCTTCACCCACTGCAGCACAATTCCAGTCCCATTCATCAAGCCTTTCAGTATAAAAAGAAACAATTCTTCTGTTGTTTCTCGGAGAGATGCAGATGCAGTCAGATACTGGGCATCAGCTCCAGGAAGCGCAGAGAGAGGGCCTAGGTGGCACATTTGAACGGCCTGAGTCTCTGCTGTTCACCTTCCTTCTCCCTCCGTGCATCTTCTTAGGGAACCCCTACTACTGGAGTGAAGTGAGGGAGAACTAAGGCAGAGCCGTGGTCTGAGACAAAGGACTGACCACATATTCCAGGATTAGAAAGATACTATAACCAATGCCATCTCACTAGTCAAAGTGATCAGTTTCAGTTCATAACTGATCATAATGATAGGGTTAAGTGTCAAAGGGATCACATAAACAAGACTAGTGTCTGCTAATACTAACTGATAGAATTAAAAAAGGAGAGAATGATCCAACATGGGAAGCGGGAATCACAACAGACTCATAGAATGGCAAATGCCCTAAACAGCACTCTGGCCTCAGAAGCAGCCCTTAAGGCATTCAGATCTGGCTAAAAAGCCCATGAGAGTTTCTCAGGCATGGAAAGCCAAGACACTGTGGGAAAAAAAAAAAAAAAAAACCTAAATGAAAGATCTCTGTGAGTGAGTGAGATCCCAGTGGAAAGAATGGGCCATCAAAGAAGGAGGTACCTTTCTCTGAAAGGAGGAGAGAACTTCCACTTTGACTATGGCTTTGTCTAAATAAGATCAGAGTTTGTGAACTCAAGAGGCTTCCATAGCCTTGGCAACTCATGACAAGAGCCTTGGGTGATTATTGACGTCATAAATAAGAGTGTCAGTTTTAGGCCGACGCCGTGGCTCAACAGGCTAATCCTCCACCTTGCGACACCGGCACACCGTGTTCTAGTCCTGGTCGGGGCGCCGGATTCTGTCCCGGTTGTCCCTCTTCCAGGCCAGCTCTCTGCTGTGGCCAGGGAGTGCAGTGGAGGATGGCCCAAGTCCTTGGGCCCTGCACCCGCATGGGAGACCAGGAGAAGCACCTGGCTCCTGCCATCGGATCAGCGCAGTGCGCCGGCTGCAGCGCGCCGGCCGCGGCGGCCATTGGAAGGTGAACCAACGGCAAAAGGAAGACCTTTCTCTCTGTCTCTCTCTCTCTCACTGTCCACTCTGCCTGTCAAAAATTAAAAAAAAAAAAAAAAAAAGAGTGTCAGTTTTAAATCAACAACAGGAGTCACTGTGCACTTCCTCCCCATGTAGGATCTCTGTCCTTAATGTGTTGTACTGTGTGAATTAATGGTATAACCAGTACTAAAATAGTACTTTATACTTTGTGTGTCTGTGTGGGTGCAAACTGTTGAAATCTTTACATAGTATATACTAAATTGATCTTCTGTATATAAAGATCATTGAAAATGCATCTTGATGAAGAATGGGATGGGAGAGGGAGTGGGAGATGGGATGGTTGTGGGTGGGAGGGAAGTTATGGAGGGGAAAAGCCACCATAATCCAAAAGTTGTACTTTGGAAATTTATATCTATTAAATAAAAGTTAAAAAAAGATACTATAATACCCTGGGAAATGGGGTACCTAGAGAAATAAAAGCCTGGCTGCTTAAAAAATTTAGATTGTTCCTCATCAGAAAGATGAAAAAGACGTATAAACTTCCTATTTAAAAATGCTGCATTTACAGTATATCAAACCTAATAGGCATCTTCACAGATTTTTCTTCTGTAAAAAATTTCACAGCTATTTCTGCAAGTAAAGAAATGTTTTCAGTTTCCTGTTGAAATTTGACCACATGAACACCAATTCCTCCGTCGCTCTTTTCCTGGCTCTGTGTCTCTGTCCTGGTCTGTGTGTGTGTGTGTGCCGCTGCTACCTCCTCTTCCTCTCCTTCTGCTTTTTCCCTTCTTCATCCTCCTCTTCCTTCCTCCTCCTCCTCTTCTTTCTTCTTGTTCTTCTCTGATACCCTGTCTTACTGATTTCTCTCTTATCCCTTTCTACTCTGGATATATTTCTTTGGCATCAAATTTTCCATTTCACTTAATGGAAACTTAACATAAATTTCATAAGGAGATTTTGCATTAATCCCAGACACAGGAATTTGACCCAGCATGATTATCTAGTAAGGATATAAATGTAATCATTTAAACACAGATATGTAGGCTATATTGGTCATTTTCTTCTTTTTATAAACATAAAATTCCATGCTCAAATGACTTTCCTTCAGAATATGTGTGTGTGTGTTCTGCCTTCCTGGATATGAACCCCATTTATTATATCAGTAGTTTGGTCATTGTGGTATCAGCATTTATGCTTTTCATTAATAATTAACAATCCAGCAGTCCTGTTGCTAGTTTACTGAAGTCCCTCTTTTTCCCCCATTCCCTGTTGTTACAGCAGTCTGTTCTTGTTTCTTGGCTGCCGGAGCGGCGCAGCACTGTGAAGGTGCTAAGTTAAACCGTAAACTCTAAAGTTCTCTCTTTTCCCTCGGGGCCATTCATTTATTGTAAGCCTCACTGCTTTTCTTTCCCATTGCTGTTGGTCAATAAACTGATTTATATTTATAAATGGAGAACTACACTGATTTCTTGATTCTAGGGGTGCATTAATCAGATTTTTGGTGCTACTGTGAAATACCTGAGACAAGCTACTTATCAAGGAAGGAGAAGTTTAGTTTGGCTCATGGTTCTGCAGGTCCCCTTAGTCCAGGACTGGACTTGTCTCATTGGTTCAGCCTCTGGTGTAGGCATTCTTGCAGCACAGAACACTGCATGACCGGAGAGGGCGCCTGCGTCCATATCTATGTCTCTGTCTGTATCTGTGTCTATGTCCTGTTCTCTTGTAATGCCACCAGAACTTCATCCTGGGGCCTCCACCCTGACAACTCAGTGTACTCCAAACATCTCTCCAAGGCCGCATGTCTAAACACCATAAATAGATGAAGTTCCACCCTAGTACCATTAACATGATACTTTTGGGATCAAGCCTTTAACACGTGAGCCTTTTTTGGGAAATCTAACATTCAATCTAATAGCAAAACAATAGTATTTAGGTCATGACTGTATATTTCGTAGGCAATTGTGTAGCACTTCTGTGTCCCAAGAACTGTCCTGGGAATAGGATGCGGACCCATGTGTGTGGAGAAGTGTGTCAGTTGTTACACAGCACTTTAAAACACACAAATGTGGCTTCAATGCTAAAGAAAAAAGAAACCTGAAAAACTATAATTTGCTTCCTTTTCAAGCAAATTGAATCCCCCTTTTTGTACCCCTACCCATACCCTCCTTGAACGTCCAGCATGAAGTGCCACTCAACCTTGCATCTCTGTACATGGCCCCATTCTCTCCCTCCGACAGCTCTGAACATCACTAGGGCAGCACTGGGTTAGCTGCTGCCTGCTCTTCCGTGTTTGAGGACTGAAAGGGTCTACCTGGCCTCTTTTTCCTGTTACTTTTGTTATCACCCTCTGAGTTGTGGATGTCTCCCTGCTCTTTTTATTTTCGTTCCTAAGTATGTACTTGCCCTGGGTCAGCATCCATCTTCTGCTCGTTTTTCTTGTGTGCCTTTTTCCAGGATGAGGTTTTCTACCTTTATCAAGCTGTTCTTGCCAGCGTTTTATCTGCCAGGAGCTTCCAGCAATTTCTGTTCTGCTAATGGAAATGTTTAGTGGTTTTTAGATCTACTCCTTTAAAAAGATATCTCTTTGGACACCTTGAGTGATTTGCAGAGGAAGGAGAAAGTGGTATGTGCATTTGCTGGCCTGATCCAATTTTCTTGTACTTATTTTTTTCAATAGCATTTGTTCCTTTCAAAAAAATAAATGCATTTTTTCTTATTACGAAAGTAGAACATGATCTTTACTGGAAACAGAAGACATGGACGGGCAAGGTGAAGAATAACAATTTCTGCGGACTCAAATATATTTTGTGGTTGCATTAAATATCCAATATATTTAATTTTTCAATGAAGTTCTTACAGTAAAGGAACAGAATATTTAACCCTTGTTTTGACTGAGCTCTTGTACAGTGAATCAACAGTGCTGAATAAATCTCTGTATACATTACGTGTGACCTGTGTACCTAGTCATCTCAAGCAGAATCCTGGTATCCAATACATTTTTCCATACTACAAAGACATGAATTAAATATTCCGTTTAGTAGTATGTTTGTAGAAAATATTCAGTTTCATTTATCTGTAATTTCTTAATTGATAAGCAACTAACTAAAGGTGGAACTTATTCATAATTGTACAAATACAGTTGTATACAGCATGATTTTAAAATGTGATTATATTATTTATAAATATATTTGATGGCATATAACAGAAAACTCAAGAAATCAAAAAGTTATATAAATATGGGATTGTTTTTCTTTTCACAAGAAGCTAATAGTAGATGATCCTCTTTCTTAACATGACTCCAGATTCTTTGTATGGTTATTATGTCTTTCATATGAAGCCTTCATCTTTTTGCTTACAAGTTGGCTGGCCACTCCAGGTACCACATCCATGTTCCTAAAACTTATACCAGTGGTCTCAGTTTCCCCAACCTTCCTTTCCTGGACAGCCGGCTTGGTAGAAATTCCAGTTATCTGTCATCTTGCTCAGAACTCCAGTATCCTAGTAGCAAGGGAGCCTGGAACATTGATTTTATTTTTAGTTGGACATATAACTTCCTGTAAACAATATCAAGATGCTGTTAAGGAAGACATCAGGCTGGATTTGGAGCACACAGTAGACACTATCTTCCACAGAGAATAACGTCTGTTATAGTGATTGACATTTAGTGAGTTCTCAGTGTTGCCTGGTAAATGGCCAGTGCCATGATTAGTTTATAGGCAGTCAGTCATAGCTTTGGTTCTCTCCACAAATCTGTGCAAACATACACATACTATGCTCAACACATGATAAAAATCACAGTTAAATTTGGGAGACTATTCCTGTATAAAAATGCACTTTCGCTTTTCTCAATAGCCAGGTGATTTTTTGTTGCATCCCAACTCCTGTTTTGTGTGGGACCCTAATGGAGAAGAGATGTCAGCAGTCCCCAGAAGAAGTAGTCAGCTGGTGCCTTGAGTGTAAGCAGGTTAGGAAAAGTAAGACTTTCGAGGCAGTCAGGGACACTTGGAGCAGGGAATGCTACTTACCTTGAAACAGTGCAGAAAAAGGGAGACTCTCAAACTCAGAAATGAATAAGTAAATGGCTAAATCCACAGATAACTACCTGCCCTACCTGGACCTACAATAACAACAGTAACAAGAACGTGCAGTGATGGCCACAGACAGAAATCTAATGTAGAGGAGGCTGTCTGCTCAACTTGTGTTCTCCTGGTTGAACTCACAATGGAAAAACCTTATGCTGCCCTCAGTGGGTCTTCAACATAAACTTAATTCTCACCACAAGAAATATTTTGATATTTCAGTTATTTTCTAAATGTACCCATCCTCTGGGAAACAGTGCTGGGTTATCTCCAACACAGGTAACTTCTGGGAAGCAGCACTCTGTCAATAAGTGGGGAAAATGTGTGATCCAGCCAAGGAAGAAAATATATTGCATCAGAGCCCATGTTGTCCATTTTGGTACAGGTTTCAAAGAAACCCTGCCAGTGAGAGCTCTCTGTTTATGAGATGAGTCCTGTGCCATGCACCGCACCACGTGGCACAAGGCTTGGGATTCCCATTGTAGGACCCATAGAGGGTCTGGGCAGCTGAGATTCGCCTCCCCTGGGACTCATGACATCAGGCAAGCTGGAGTGGAGACTTTCCTCCATTGCACTTTGCTGTTTCCTTCTGTGTAGCTTTACACATTTTATTTTCCCTTCCTGTCAAAGGAAGAGGCATTCTTCACTGTCTTAGGATAACCCCGTGCCTCCCTTAATCTCATCAAGATGGAGATGATGAGGTTTCATTTCTATACATTTTCTTCTCCTCTCCCCTGACTCTCACATCCTAACACAGGCTGGTCCTCGGTCCCTTCCAGGATTCTGTGCCAGTTTGTGGTCCAGTAGCTCCTCAGTTGCCGGAGGGCACATTGATGTCTGGAGAAGGGCGGGTAGTCCGTTGGGCTGTGAGCAGTCCTGTTTGAAGGATTTCACCTGTGATTTTGTTGGCTAATTTTGTTACATTTCTCCCAAGAACACTGAGGTCCCTCTGGTATCCTCAGCCACTGTTCCTTCTGTACCAAGCATTTGTATGCCACACTGGAACCGGGACACTGACCCTGTTTTCCCCGTTGTCCTCACCGCAGCAGCCGCCTCACTCACAGCCAGAGGAGGAGCGAGTCAGGGTAGACACGAGAATTTTCAAATAAGGGCTTGCATTCT
Source organism: Lepus europaeus (assembly GCF_033115175.1). NCBI lineage: Eukaryota > Metazoa > Chordata > Mammalia > Lagomorpha > Leporidae > Lepus > Lepus europaeus. The sequence continues at coordinate 61,675,915 of NC_084835.1, read as the reverse complement.
TTTTAATTTTCATTTTCTGTGATTTTTTTTAAAAAATCAGTTAATTTAATGAATATTAAAGTTATTCATTTATTTGAGAGAGACAGAGAGAGCAAACAAGAGAACTCCATCTACTGGTTTATTCCCCAAGTGCCTGAGGCCAAATCTGGGAGCTAGGAGCTCAATCCAGGTCTTCCATGTGGGTGGGAGGGACCCAACTATTAGAGCCATCAAATGCTGCCTCCCAGGGTCTGCGTTATCAGGAAACTGGAGTCAGGATTCAGAGCTCAGAGTCAAACCCAGATACTCCAAAGTAGGAGGCGAGTGCCTTCACTGCTAGTGCAAATGCCGTGACCAAATAGTGGAGTTCTCTGAGCCTTTTATCCTGCCTGACTCCACCTACTGTTTGATACAGATACTCTCCCACAGGGTCATAGGGATGGTTGAACACCAGACACAACACGTGAAGTCCATGGCAGTTTATTGGCCAGCATACATACAGCCTTGGGAAGAAGACACTGCACACTATACAGGGCCCCATGTTGGGTGCACTGGGGCACAAAGTGAATTACCTGGGGCTGCAGGCTCTGTACTGCAAAGTCAGGTGTCCCCAGTTCCCTAAGAAGGTGTGTGGTTGACTTGTTAGAATAATTCCACAGGCTGGCAGGGAAGTGAAACCCACTACTAAGGCATGAGCAAGAACTTCCTTGGGGCCTCTGAGTGACGGGGATTGCTTGGCTGGTGGATCTTAACCATGGCAGCAGAGTCGGTGGAGAGGAGAGCTTGCTATTAGGCCATTCATGGTCCTCTCAGTTTTACCGGATGTCAAAGGAGTTCATGATGCTGAGCTGTATCTTAGGTCCCACAGCACACCCGTACTCCTACCCCTGCCTCTGGATTCTCTTTAGTCTGGGCTTATTTTATTTCCTTTCTCGTTTTCCTTCCTATCCTCCCATTCTATCTTTTACCTTCTTCCAAACTAGAGAAAACACAACAATGAGTTTCTATGGATGTTCTCTTCTTTCAGTGTGATATCGGAGAGACTTCTACTTTAGAGAGCCACGTCTTGTTCTTTCCTCTGCCTAGACATCTTCTACCTGGCACACATGCATGAGTGCACACACACACCCACACACACACACAAGCCCAGCCCACTGTGTGCTGCTGTAACAAAATAACCCCAACTGAGTAATTTCTAAAGAACAGAGATTCATTTCTTACAATTCTCAAGGCTGGCAAGGCCTTTGTGCTGTGTCACCCCACGGGGGAAGGAGTGTGGGGGTGCAGGTAGAGAGAGAGAGAAAGAGAGAATGAATAAACACAAAGGGACTAAACACATCCTTTTATTCTCCAGATAACAAACCCACTTTCATATTCCCATGGTAGCGGTGTTAATCCAATCAAGATGATGGTGCCTTCATGGCCCAGTCACCTCCTACATAGGTCACCTCTCAATTCCATCGCATTAGGAAGTATGTGTCTAACACGTGCTTTTGAAGCAGGGGGAACACATTTCAGCTAAAGCTCAAGCACACACCTTCGGTGCCAAAGGAGAGGAGAAAGACTTATTGCATCCAAAGCTGATGTTTTCTGTGCGTTCTCCTTCCTATCCAGGTCTTTCACGGAGGTCCAGAACGGCCTGATAGTGAGGTCTGTTTGGTTCCAAGCCCAGGCAGCTACCCAGGAAATCTTCCCAAAACAGGCTGTTCACTTCATTTCAAGTTCTTGTCTTGGGTTTGTCCCTACCTACTGCTGTTGGGTGTCTTGGGATTGGCAGATCTGTCTGGCCTCTCTGCTAAGGAACCACTTTACATGAAATTATCTTGGCCATGGCCTTTGAATTTTTTACTTTGAGCTTTTTTTGTTTGGTATGTGTGTGTGTATTGTGTTTGCTTCTTAAGGATTTGCTCTTCCCTTGCTAACAGTGTTGAGTTATGTTAGTCTAAGACTGAGAACATTTCCACAATTATCAAGCAAAATATTTACTTTTAATTTTCCAGGAATTTATGACTGTTTCTGATCTGTTACTAGAACACCTTGGTTTCCAGGGCCATTTTGGATCTTTCCTTATCAAAATATGTGCCTCCTTGACATGGAGTGATTAGGTAGGGGCAGAGGGAGTAACGTGCTGTCAGTCCTCCATCCTGAAGTTCTCCTGCACTGCCTCTTGAGCATTGCTGCCACTTAATAATGTATATTTTATTATTAATATAATATTTATACTTTGAAGAAAGTTAGAAATACAGAGAAGCAAGATGGAAATAGCAGTTTCTAAGGTCTTATATACCAGCTTATTTTTTCATGCATATCCGGTATGCTTAACTTGCAAAAGTTTTCCTCAATTGTGAAATGTAATAATATTTGCCTCTTAATTTGGGGGACATCATGTATTATAAATGTTGTAATATCTTACAACATATGCACAGGGCCCATAAGAAAGAAGCTGAAAGGAGTTTAGTCTCCAAATATATTTCCTGCACAGTGAAATATGGTGCTTTGCCAACATTTAGTGAATGGGAATGAAATATTTGATTCAGTCCTGTGTATTAATGAGGCAATCTGCTTAATGTATTTCCAATTCATAGTTTTTTAAACTGACTCTTCCTGGTTTTGAATTAGAAATCATTGCAGAATAGAGTTAGAAAGTCTCATTTCAAAGTAGCAAGGTTTTATCAGAAAGCTGCATCCTTTAGACAGGTAGAGGTTGACTTTTCTTATACAACAAGCTCAAGGGAGATGTCCATGACTGGTGTGGCTGCCCTGGCACAGAGCCACTGACTTTTTCATCTTTGCATTCTGCTGTCCTCTGCAACCAGGCTAATAGTTAATCCTCAGAGGCTACCTGGGCAACACAGACACTATGTCCATGCTCCTGGAAGAGCATCGGCCAGCTGATCCCATTCACTTTAACAAGAACACATTAGCTCTCCTGGGTGTCCCACTGGGTACAAGTCCACTTCTCCCATTGAACAAAACCATCACATGATCACACTTACTTGGGTAGACAGGTAGCATCGTGGAGTAAAATCATGCTATTCCTAAGAATAGCAAAGAAAAGTGAAATTTTGCAGGCAGCTAACATTGTCTGCCTCAGATAAATTCCGTTATAACACAGCATTTTTGAGGTTCCATATACTATGTTCAAATTATTAAGTGACATAATCAATGCTCAGGTAGTCCTTAACTCCGTGTAGCTCCACAGAATTGTGCATACGTGGGTATATATGTATAATTGTGTAATGAGTACACAGTCATATTTGAAAGCTACACCTGGATAAAAATGACTTTTGAAGTGTGAATGTTTGGACTAGTGATTATGATACCAGTGAAGACACCTGTGTCCCAAATTGGAGTACCTGGGTTCAAATCCTAGCTCTTGCTCCTGACTCCAGGTTTCTGCTAATGAAGACTCTGGGGGGCAGTGGTAGTGATTCAAGTATTTGAGTTCCTGCTACCCACATGGGAGACCTGGCTTCTGGCTTTGGCAATGCCCAGCCACAGATATTTCTGGTATTTGGAGAATGTGCCAATGGATGGGAGGTCTCTCTCTCTCTCTCTCTCTCTCTCTCTCTCTCTTCCCCTCCCCCTCTCCCTCCCTCAATAAATAAGTTTTTAAAACTTTAAAAGATGACTTTCATTTCTTTCATTAGACAGGTGCTTCTTGTGACAACCATACTACACAGCTGGATGGCACTGAAGAAGACAAGGAGCTCCGAGGAGTTATCACAAGTGGTCCCATGGTGAGTTACAGCAGGGGGATTGGGTGGGAGTGGCAGAGAAGCCACTTCTTCAAGATAAACACCCAGCACTTGGAAAAATTGCAACATCATTAAGATGTTTGGAAAACTGCAGCCGTCAGCATGCCTATCTGCCTTTGAGCAATTTATAAGAAAAAATACTCAGTAATTGTAAATGGGTTCAAGTTTAATAGGAAAATCAACAAATAACTGAATCTTTTCAGAACAGATTCAACCCTAAGGAGTCAATGATTATGAGTGTTTCTGGTTTTGGTAGATATTGTGTCCTTAAATTTTTTTCTTTAATTTGACACACTCTCTTAAAACTGTCGGTCCCACCAAGTCACACGTCTGCCTGCAGGAGCCGGAGCTTGGGTTTTCTGCTGTCCCCCCATAAGGACGGATCCTTGCTCCTGACAACACGGGAACCCTGAGTGTCCAATTCCTTTGTCTTTCTCTCTTCTCCCTTCCCTTTCCACAGCAGATGCCTCTACCCACCACTTCTCCAGAGCAGGGCAGTCAGCCAAACTTGAGGACAGTGATCAGACCTCAATTACTGTACCACAGGGCAAGATGGCTTTGATTATGGGACACGCAGAGCCTCTTCTCACATCTGTTTCTAATTGCAGTCCTATCCTAAACTGTCTTTCTCTCCCTTTGTGTAGTTTATGTAATTTCTTTTCCCTTTGGTTTTTCCATTTCCACATCTCTTCTCCTAGCTTCCTCCCAACCACAAAAAAAAAAAAAGCAAAATAGAAAATCCAAATAGTTTCTGTCTTCCCTGCAGAAGTGATATTTGAGGGGAAACTTTTATTTTGAAGGGGCAGTCATATACAAACCCAGGTGTGGCTACTCATACCTTTAGTCATTTTCCTTCCTAATGTAGAGGAGATAGCAGAGTCATTTCCAGAATGTTCTCCATTGGCTTTCTTCTTTGATGTTGTTTTGATGGCGCGTTAGGTAAATTTTGGAGAAGAACCCCATTCCTTCTATCTCTTTTTGACTAGGGCTGCTAGGATTATTTTTCCTCTTTCTTTAGTTATATTTTGTTGATTCTGCTAAGCTGTAGGAGAGAGAAGCTTGAGCGTCTGACTTAATTCTCATTTTTTCCCAGATAATAGTCTTTCTTATTACAGAAGTAACTTGAAAACTCCTTTATGTATTATAAATTCTCCATAATCTGGTACCTATTTCCAAACCTTAGTTCCTGTGAATTAACCACACAAATCTTCTACTTTTCAAACAGATCAAATTTCACTTTCAAAAAAAAAAATACCCAGCATTTTCCAGTGTGAACATTTTATTGAGTCCTTTCACACATCTTTCAATGGGCAAAAACTTTGAACAGATACTTCACTCAATAAGATTCAAGGATGGCAAATAAAATCTTGAAAAGCTAATCAGTATTGTTAATGATTAAGGAAATGCAAATAAAACATGTCTAGAAACCTGTAGAATGACTGAAATTAAAAAGACCAACCATACCAAGCAATGCCAAGATCTGAAGCTTTTAAACATTTCTGGTGGAAATGTGAAGTGGTATATCCACTTAAAAAATAATTTTGTCAGCTCTTAAAATGTTAGTACTATGCTTATCATAAGACCCAGCCATTCCTCTTACAAATCATATGTATCCATATAGAGTCTTATCTACAAATGTTCTTCGTAATAGACTCAAACTATAGAAAACAGCTCAGGCTTCCATCTGCAGGTTCATAAATGGTCATATATCTATCTACACAATGCAATACCACTCAGCAAAAAAAACCAATGAACTGATTATACGTACATCACAAAGTGATCTAAAAGTAATTATGCCAAGTGAAAGAAGCCAAAGAAATCCTTCAACCTACATAAAATTATAGAAAGCGTAGAGTCACCTAAGGTGAGAGCAAGAAAATTGGTGATTGGAGACGTGGGAGCAGGCTAGGAGAGGAAGGAGAAATTCCCAAGGGACATGAGGATGCTTTGCAGGTTACTGATTTTGTTCATTCTTTTGACTTTGGTAAAATGATTTGACCGGTCTAAATTTTTGTCTGAATTCTCAAATTCTATGCATTCTACACTCTAAAGTGGGTGATTAATTGTGTGTCAGCTCTATCTTAATAAACCAAAAAAGAGTCCATGTAAAATTGTACAATTTCATTAATAACCAAGTGTCTTGTAGTAAGCTTCTTCTAATAAAGGAGTATCCATGTATTACATGTGGTTGACCTGTGACTCTAAATCACAAATGCTGCTACATCCAGGCATTTACAAAAGATTTACATTCCAATCTAACCTGTCCTACAAATCACTTCTTACATGGATGAAGAAAGATATTTTCCTTATGTTCAGTCAACATAAATGAAATATTCAGTTGAGATGTTAGTTTATTGAAAAGGCAAAGCAATCCATCTAGTTAACTTCCAATGCCATAAGTGAAAATCAAATAGCTACACTTTCTATTGATTCATAATTCACTGCAAAATACAATCATACCATCTGTTAAAAATCACCAGTTGCATCTGTGTTTGCTTCATATTGAAAAACTAAGGAACCTTGATTTACACAAGAGCTTGTTTTATTAACATAGCAAAAAGTTGGTGGTGAAGGATGGTATAACTACAAAACAATGCAGTGGGAATCCAAGTGCGGACCTCTAACATTTTCCTTTTGTGATATCCCTTAGCATGTAGTTTTAATCCTCATACCTACAAGATATATATCATGTTGATGTCCTTATTAGCTGATTTTTTAGAAAGCTTTTATTTGATAAATATAAATTTCATAACTACAACTTTTGGGTTATAGCGGTTCTTCCCCCCCATACCCGCCCTCCCACCCACAAACCATTCCATCTTCTACTCCCATTCCCATCCCATTCTTCATTAAGATTCATTTTTAATTATCTTTATATACAGAAGATCAACTTAGTATATACGAAGTAAAGATTTCAACAGTTCGCACCCACACAGACACACAAAGTATAAAGTACTGTTTGTGTAGTAGTTTTACCATTAATTCTCATAGTACAACACATTAAGGACAGAGATCCTACAAGGAAGTAAGTGCATAGTGACTTCTGTTGTTATTTTTAAACTTTTATTTAATAAATATAAATTTCAAAAGTACAACTTTTGGATTATAATGGCTTTTCCCCCCATACCCGCCCTCCCATCCGCAACCATCCCATCTTCCACTCCCTCTCCCATCCCACCCTTCATGAAGATTCATTTTCAATTATCTTTACATACAGAAGATCAACTTGGTATATACTAAGTAAAGATTTGAACAGTTTGTACCCACACAGATACACAAAGTATAAAGTACTGTTTGAGCAGTAGTTTTACCATTAATTCGCATAGTACAACACATTAAGGACAGAGATCCTACATGGGAGCAAGTGTACAGTGACTCTCGTTGTTGATTTTAACAATTGACACTCTTATTTATAATGTCAGTAATCACCTGAGGCTCTTGTCATGAGCTGCCAAGGCTATGGAAGCCTCTTGAGTTCACAAACTCCAACCTTATTTAAACAAGGCCATAATCAAAGTAGAAGTTCTCTCTTCCCTTTTGAAAAAGGTACCTCCTTCTTTGTTGGCATCTTATTTCCACCGGGATCTCACTCACAGAGATCGTTAATTTAGGTCATTTTTTTTTTTTTTTTTTACCACAGTGTCTTGGCTTTCCATGCCTGAGAAACTCTCATGGGCTTTTTAGCTGTATCCAAATGCCTTAAGGGCTGATTCTGAGGCCAGAGTGCTGTTTAGGGCATTTGTCATTCTGTGAGTCTGCTGTGTATCCCACTTCCCATGTTGATCATTCCTTCCTTTTTACACTTGATCTTAGCCAAAAGGCCGAGAAGCGATATTCCCTCCTTTTTAATTCTATCAGTTAGTATGAGCAGACACTAGTCTTGTTTATGTGATCCCTTTGACACTTTATCCTATCTTTATAATCAATTATGAACTAAAACTGATCACTTTGACTAGTGAGATAGCATTGGTACATGCCAGATTGATGGGATTGATTTGGAATACACTGGCACGTTTCTAGCTCTACTATTAGGGGTAAGTCTGAGTGAACATGTGCCAAACTGTACATCTCCTCCCTCTCTTATTCCCACTCTTGATTTAACAGGGATCAATTTTCAGTTGGATTTAAACTTCTAAGAATAATTGTGCATTAATTAAAGAGTTCAACCAATGGTATTAAGTAGAAGCAAAAAAAAAAAATACTAAAAGGAATAAAATAGTAAGTTGTTCCTCTACAGTCAGAACAAGGGCTGATGAAGTCATTGTTTCTCATAGAGTCCATTTTACTTCTACAGGTTTCCTTTTAGGAGCTCAGTTAGTTGTCACATATTAGGGAGAACATATGATATTTGTCCTTTTGGGACTGGCTTATTTCACTAAGCATGATGTTTTCCAGATTCCTCCATTTTGTTGCAAATGACTGGATTTCATTTCTTTTTACTGCTGTGTAGTATTCTATAGAATACATATCCCATAATTTCTTTATCCAGTCTTCTGTAATGGGCATTTAGGTTGATTCCGTGTCTTAGCTATTGTGAATTGAGTTGCAATAAACATTGAGGTGCAAATAGCTTTTTTTTTTTTTTTTTTTTTTTTTTTTGCCAATTTAATTTCCTTTGGGTAAATTCCAAGGAGTGGGATGGCTGGGTCATGTGATAGGGCTATATTCAGGTTTCTGAAAAATCTCTAAACTGCCTTCCATAGTGGCTTTAGCAGTTTGCATTCCCACCGACAGTGGGTTAGTGTCCCTTTCTCCCCACATCCTCACCAGCATCTGCTATTAGTTAATTTCTAAATGTAAGCCATTCTAACCGGGGTGAGGTGAAACCTCATTGTGGTCTTGATTTGCATTTTCCTGATTGCTAGTGATCCTGAACATTTTTTCATGTGTCTGTTGGCTGTTTGGATTTCCTCTTTTGAAAAATGTCTATTTAGATCCTTGGCCCATCTCTTAAGTGGGTTGTTTGTTTTGTTGTTGTGGAGTTTCTTGATCTCTTTGTAGATTCTGGTTATTAATTCTTTATCAGTTGCATAATTTTCAAATATTTTTTCCCAGTCTGTTGGTTGCCTCTTTACTTTCTTGACTGTTTCTTTCACAGTATAGAAACTTCTCAATTTGATGCAATCCCAAATGTAAATTTTGGCTTTGACTGCCTGTGCTTCTGGGGTCTTTTCCAAGAAGTCTTTGCCTGTGCCTAAATCTTGCAGGGTTTCTCTAATGTTCTCTAATAATTTGATGGTGTCGGATCATGGGCTTAGATCCTTAATCCATGTTGAATGGATTTTTGTATAAGGTGTAAGGTAGGAGTCTTGCTTCATGATTCTGCACGTGGAAATCCAGTTTTCCCAGCATCATTTATTGAATAGACTGTCCTTACTCCAGGGATTGGTTCTGGATCCTTGATCAAATATGAGTTGGCTGTAGATGTTTGGGTTGATTTCTGGTATTTCTATTCTGTTCCATTGGTCTATCCACCTGTTTCTGTACCAGTACCATGCTGTTTTGATAACTACTGCCCTGTAGTATGTCCTGAAATCTGGTATTGTGATGCCTCCGGCTTTGTTATTGTTGTACAAGATTGTTTTAGCTATTCGAGGTCTCCTGTGCCTCCATATGAATTTCAGCATCATTTTTTCCAGATCTGAGAAGAATGTCTTTGGTATTTTGATTGGTATTGCATTGAATCTGTAAATTGCTTTTGGGAGAATGGACATTTTGATGATGTTGATTCTTCCAATACATGAGCATGGAAGATTTCTCCATTTTTTGGTATCCTCTTCTATTTCTTTCTGTAAGGTTTTGTAATTTTCATCGTAGGGATCTTTAATGTCCTTGGTTAAGTTTATTCCAAGGTATTTGATTGTTTTTGTAGCTATTGTGAATGGGACTGATCTTAGCAGTTCTTTCTCAGCCATGGCATTGCCTGTGCATACAAAGGCTGTTGATTTTTGTGCATTGATTTTATATCCTGCTACTTTGCCAAACTCTTCTATGAGTTCCAGCAGTCTCTTAGTAGAGTTCTTTGGATCCCCTAAATAAAGAATCATATCATCTGCAAAGAGGGATAGTTTGACTTCTTCCTTCCCAATTTAAACAAAATTGAAACACCATTGGCCCAACTAACTGAAAAAAGGAGAGAGAAGACTCAAATCAATAAAATCAGAGATGGAAACGGGGATGAAACAACATACCCCACAGAAATAAAAAGAGTCATCAGGAATTACTACAAAGAGTTGTATGCCACCAAACAGGGAAACACATCAGAAGTGGATAGATTCCTGGACACATACAACCTACCTAAATCGAACCATGAAGACATAGAAAACCTAAACAGACCCATAACCGAGTCAGAAATTGAATCAGTAATAAAGGCCCTCCAAACAAAGAAAAGCTCAGGACCGTATGGATTCACTGCTGAATTCTATCAGACATTTAAAGAAGAACTAACTCCAATTCTTCTCAAACTATTCAGAACATTTGAAAGAGAGGGAATCCTACAAAATTCTTTCAGCGAAGCCAGCATCACCTTGATTCCTAAACCTGAAAGAGATGCAGCAGAGAAAGAGAATTACAAACCAATTTCCCTGATGAACATAGACGCAAAAATCCTCAATAAAATTCTGGCTAATAGAATGCAACAACACATCAGAAAGATCATCCACCCATACCAAGTGGGATTTATCCCTGGTATGGTTCAGTGTTCGCAAATCAATCAGTGTGGTACACCACATTAACAAACTGCAGAGGAAAAACCATATGAATTAACTCAGTAGTTGCAGAGAAAGCATTTGATAAAATACAACACCCTTTCATGATGAAAACTCTTAAGCAAATTGGGTATAGAAGGAACATTCCTCAACACAATCAATGCAATTTATAAAAACCCACGGCCAGCATCCTATTGAATGGGGAAAAGTTGGAAACATTTCCATTGGTACCAGACAGGGATGCCCACTCTCAACACTGCTATTCAGTATAGATCTGGAAGTTTTAGCAGGAGCCATTAGGCAAGAAAAAGAAATTAAAGGGACTCCTGTTGTTGATTTAACAATTGATACTCTTATTTATAATGTCAGCAATCACCTGAGGCTCTTGTCATGAGCTGCCAAGGCTATGGAAGCCTCTTGAGTTCACAAACTCCAACCTTATTTAGACAAAGCCGTAATCAAAGTGGAAGTTCTGTCCTCTCTTCAGAGAAAGTTACCTCTTTCTTTGATGATCCCTTCTTTCCACTGGGATCTCACTCACAGAGATCTTTTTTTTTCTTTTTTTCTTTTTTCTTTTTTCTTTTCTCTTTTTTTTTTTTTTGCCAAAGTGCCTTAGCTTTCCATGCCTGAGAAACTCTCATGGGCTTTTTAGCTGGATCCAAATGCCTTAAGGGCTGCTTCTGAGGCCAGAGTACTCTTTAGGGCATTTGCCATTCTATGAATCCTGCTTCCCATATTGGATCATTCTCTTCTTTTTAATTCTCTCAATTATTATTAGCAGATATTGGTCTTATTTCTGTGATCCCTTTGACACTTTATCCTATCTTTATAATCAATTATGAACTTAAACTGATCACTTTAAATAGTAAGATGGCATTGGTATCTGCCAACTTAATGGGGTTTGGAGTCCCATGGCACATTTCTAGCTTTATCATTAGGGATAAGTCCCAGACTGTATATCTCCTCCTTCTCTTATCCCCACTCTCTTTTTTTTTTTTTTTTATTTTGGACAGGCAGAGTTAGACAGTGAGAGAGAGAGACAGAGAGAGAGTTATAGAGAGTAAGAAAGAGACAGAGAGAAAGGTCTTCCTTCCATTGGTTCACTCCCCTAATGGCCGCTACAGCCGGCACTGCACAGATCCAAAGCCAGGAGCCAGGTGCTTCCTCCCAGTCTCCCATGCGGGTGCAAGGACCTAAGCACTTGAGCCATCCTCCACTGCCCTCCTGGGCCACAGCAGAGAGCTGGACTGGAAGAGGAGTATCCAGGACTAGTACCCAGTGCCCCAACAGGGACTAGAACCCCGGGTGCTGGCGCTATAAGCAGAGGATTAGCCAAATGAGCCATGGTGCCGACCCTCCCACTTTTATTTTTAACAGGGATCAATTTTCAGTTGGATTTAAACTTCTAAGAATAATTGTGCATTAAAGAGTTCAACCAATGGTATTAAGTAGAAAAATAAAATACTAAAAATAATAAAATAGTAAACTGTTCCTTGACAGTCAGAATAAGGACTGATCAAGTCATTGTTTCTCATAGTGTCCATTTTACTTCTTCAGGTTTCCTTTTAAGTGCTCAGTTGGTTGTCACCAATCAGGGAGAACATATGATATTTGTCCCTTTGGGACTTGCTTATTTCGCTCAGCATGATGTTTTCCAGATTCCTCCATTTTGTTGCAAATGATTGGATTTCACTTTTTTTTTTTTGATAGATTTTATAGTCTCAATATGACATTATGATTTTTATTGTTTTTCTTGCTTGAGTTGCTTCTCTACTTCATAAATAAGCTTCACTTTTTCACTGTTTTTTTTTTTTTTATGTGTTGCAGGAGTCATAAACTTTCACAAGGATTTTCTCTTTATTTAATTCATTTTGGTCAACACTCAGTCCTGTTCCTCTGAGACCTGTTTTTTAATTCTCTTCAATTCCTGAACATTTTCTTCTATTATATCTTAAATTATGCCTTCTCCCCATTTTCTATGTGCCGCCTTTCTAGAACACATATTAGATGTCTGTTACTTTGCTAAAATTGAACTTTATTGTCTCATTTTTTTCTCATACTAATCTGTTTCTCCTTTGCTCCACACTTTTTCAACTTGTGCCCAAGATTAGTAGATTTATTTTCTTGATCATTATTATATTATTCAGCTTGTCTCTTTTTATCAGGCCCAGATTCCATTACCAATTCCAGCTTTGGAGGTGCCCCCTGGGAAACATCAAGTACCTTGGTCCCTGTCACCTATAAGGGGACTCAGACTGAGGTCCAATCTCCTGACTTCAGCCTGGCCCGGACTTAGCTGTTGTAGGTATTTGGGGAATGAATCAATAGTTGGAAAATCTCTGGATCTCTTTGTTTATGTCTGTGTCTCTCTCTCTTTCAAATAAAAATTAAAATTAAAAAAAAAACTTAAAAATAAAAGTCCATGGAGAAATGGAGTTAAAAGGCAAGTTTAAAAAATTAATGAATCAGTAACTTTAGTTATTAACTAAAGCCCATCGATTAGATGTGAGCGATTACTTCTGACCAAGACCACCAAACCTCATGGTCTTCCTGTCCAGCTCCCTAGCCTCCCTTCCAGTGCTACTCCCCATGTCTATCAAAGCCCCATCACAACAGAGAAATGTGATGAGACATACTCAGGGACTCCACCTGACAAAACCTAGTGTGGAAGATGTTCCCCAAATCAGAAAATACCAGCACAGTTGCAAAGGACTCCAGCTCTTTGGGCCGCTAAAGTTTTTGCACAGCTGAATATTAATTAGTTTTTCACTTGATTCCTATAGGAAACTGTTGTGTAATTCCTTTCAGTTGAGTAGATCTGTGGTTCCAAAAAGCCAATATTGTTGTGAGTGAGTGGGCTGTGCTTAACATTAAGGTGTACAGAGGGAGTGGACTGGTTAGTATACACTCTCCCTAAACTCTGGTTTGTTACTTCCAGACAAAGCTGACTTTGGTTTCGTTCTTCCTCTGGAATTCCTTCTCCTTTAAATCCCTGTACTCATGCTAGGAACATGCCTGTCCCCTAGTCACTTAATTACCTTTATTTATATTGCATTTCTTGGGACTTTGCCTATGAGTATATAAGGGGCTGTATAGCACTATTTAAGTGGGGAGAGGCCCACCTGGCTTCCATCTCTGTAAACTCTGCTTAACTGTTTATGGCTCCTTCCTTCTTGTTCATTCTATACTATTTGTTTTCTGCTTCCCCTCACTAGAAATTGTTTATGCTGCTTTTCAGTAGAAATTTTTATCCCACCAAACACATCTGATTTGCTTTACATCTATAGATATCTCCATTGGTATGCTATGGAAGTCTTTGCTGGTTTCTAATGCTGTTAAAAATGTTTGTTTAGGCATGGGTGCTGTGGTGCAGCAGGTTAAGGTGCACCTTGGGTACCCACATCCCAAATCAGTATGCTGACTTTGACTCCCAGCTACTTTCCTTCTTATCCAGCTTCCTGCTAATGTGCCTGGGAGGCAGCAGATGATAGCCCAGGAACTTGGGTTCTTGCCACCCATGTGGGTGACCTAGATGGAGTTTCTGGCTTCCCTCTTACCCAGCCCCCACTGTTGTAGATATTTAGGGAGTAAACCACTGGATGGAATATCTCTATTTCTCTGTGTCTGTCTCTGTCACTCTGCCTTTCAAATAAGTAAATAAATCGTTTTAAAAATCTGTTCCTTTAAAAATATGTATAATATGTATTTTTTTTCTTCCATTTGTAGTGATTTCGGGTAGGGGAGGTGGAAAACAATTGACAGTTAATCATCTTCACTTAAATTTTTTTTCTCGTTCCTGTATTACATTTTATTTTTTTAAAAAAGGCTTTATTCATTAAAATTTTTAATTCTTATTAATTTCAAAGGGATAGAGAGAAAGACCTTCTGCTTGCTGATTCACTCCCCAAATGTCTGCAACAGCCAGGGATGGGCCTAGCTGAAGCCAGGATCCCAGAACTCCATCCAGGTCTACCACTGTATGAGTACAAGTTTGCATTCTGGCTGCTCTGCTTCCAATCCAGTTCCCTGCTAATGCACCTGGGAAAGCAGCAGAAGATGGCCCAAGTACTTAGGCCCCTGGCACCCCAGTGGGAAGCCCAAATGGAGTTCCTGGCCCAGTACTGGCTCTGTTGTGGCCATTTGGGAAGTGAACTAACAGATGAAAGATTTCTCTGTCTCCCTTTCTCTTTCTCTGACTTTCAAATAAATACATAAATCTCCTTTGCTAAAAAAAAAAAAAAGTAGGAACTGTGTTGCTTCCCCTGGAGATGCTCAATTGAACTGGTCCCAGTCTGATGTGGCAGCTGCATGTTGGCAGGGACCCAAACCTTCTGTCTCTGCCATCCTTCGCAGCACCCACCATCCTTATTTGTGCAAGGTGCAGCAACTCCAGGCTGTCGTCCATGGCCCTGTCCTGATGTGAGTCAGCTGACCTTACTGTTTTTACTGAGAAGCCGGGGTTTTCCTGGAAGCATTCTTGGTAAGATCACTCTTACACCTTGTTGACCACACTCATCACATGATCCTTCTTAGCTGTCCTTGCTGCAAACAAACTGGAAATCAAGGTGTTTTTTTTTTTTGTTTTTTTAATTTAAAAACAAACTTCTTAGTATTAACCCAAGGTGTTATTAAGACTGTTGGAGTTTGTGACAGTACAGAGCAGTGTCTGCATAGAGACCAGTGTCTGTGATGGCTGGCATCTCAGTGGCTCACAACAGAGCTGGACGAGGCTGGATACTGTTGTCTATGCACAGGCAGTGAATATTGTACATAAGACCACAGGCATCTCAGTGTGTACACATAGTGGTATGGAATAGGCAGTACGTTAGAAAGTCTCTTCCTGATTAAGAATGGCACTTTTATTTTTCCATTTAGCCAGATGATGCTTCTCTCAACAGTACCACCCTGTCTGATGGAGCCCAGGATGAAGAAGGGAGTTTTGCAGTTCCCAGGAGCGGCTCCAGGGTAAGTCCTCAGCTATCAATGTGATTTCATTTCAAGGCAAAAGCTGCAACTAATGTAGGAAGCAGTTTTTTCAAGACAGATTTTAAAAAAATCCTTGAACTAAGACTGCAAAGAAACCACAGCTACCAGGAGGTTGATCAACTTCATAACAATGAGGAAGAAGCAAACTCAACCCTCAGAAATGAATAGATTTCAGTTGAAAGGAAGACTCCGTGAATTCCTACTGCTGTGGCCAAAAGTCCAAGAACATTCTTCACATGTATCAGTGAGGAGGGATTTGTTAACGTGGCTGAAAAGCCCACGAGAGCAGTTCAGGTGTGGAAAGCCGAAACACTATGGCAAAAAGTGTCCTACGTGAAGGACCTCTGTGGGTGAGACCCTAGTGGAAAGAAGCGGCTATCAAAGAAGGATGTGCTTTTCTCTGAAGGGAGGAGAGTTCCACTTTGCTTTTGGCCTTGTCTAAATACTGAAGGAGTTTGTGGATTCAAAAGGCTTCCCTAGCCTAGGCAGCTCATGTCAAGAGCCTCAGGTAATCACTGACATCATACATAAAAGTATTAATTGTTAACAACAGGAGTCACTGTGCACTAGCTTCTCATGCAGGACCCCTCTCCTCAAAGAATTGTATTATGAGAGCAAATAGTAAAACCTGTTCTCAAAGAATCCTTTCCTTTTAGTGTATTAAGTGCAGGATATTCTTATGTCTCATAAGTTATAGTTATGTCTAAGTGCTTGCAAAAGATGCATCATTCTTGAGTTCTTCTTAAAAGATAATTAAGTTTCTCAAAAAAAAAAAAAAGAATGCTAAAAAAAAGAAGCAAAATTAACTTCGAGATGCAATGACTTTGAACAGCCCTTGTCTGGACCGTTGAGGAACATGTTTTTTTGTTGTTGTTTGTTTTGTTTTTTTCCTTTTCTTTCTCATACAAATTGTTGAACTCTTTAGCTAGAATAGAGTTAATCTGTTGTGTATAAAGTTAATTGAAAATAGATATTAGTAAAAAAAAAATAAAACTGGGAATAGGAGAGAGAGGAGGAAGAAGGATGGGAGAGTGGATGGGAGTGTGGGTATGGTGGGAAGAATTACTATGTTCCTAAGTTGTATTTATGAAATGCATGTAAAGAAAGAAAGAAAGATTAGGTTCACTTTCATCAAAGTATCATCAAAATTTTTTTTCTATACTTGGAAGTTTTTTTTTTCAGATTAACTTGGAAAAAAGACTAAGCCACCCTTAAAAATCTTATTAGGACATTATTAAGAATTTAATTTGGACATTAATGTCAAGGATAGAATTCATATATTAAAACATTGAGTAACAATGACGTCCCATTGAGTAACAATGACTATGCCATAATATTTATTTGTGTCCTCTATCCTTCAATAAAATTCCATAACTTTATTTCTTTAAGTGTTACACATTTCTTCACGAGTTAATTGCTGGGAACATAACAGTTTGCATTGGTATTTTAAGTAGGAGGATTTTCTATCGTATTTCTAGCTTATTTTGCAGAGATGCAAGGAAAGTAGTTATTTTTGTTTCTTACAACACTGTCCTATGTAGCTTCCTTTATGCAACTTTTTTTTTTTTTTTGACAGGCAGAGTTAGACAGTGAGAGAAAGAGAGAGACAGAGAGAAAGGTCTTCCTTCCATTGGTTCACCCCCCAAACGGCCGCTACAGCTGGCGCGCTGTGCCGATCCGAAGCCAGAAGCCAGGTGCTTCCTCCTGGTCTCCCATGAGGGTGCAGGACCCAAGCACTTGGGCCATCCTCCACTGCCTTCCCTGGCCACAGCAGAGAGCTGGACAGGAAGAGGAGCAACCGGGACAGAATCCAGTGCCCCAACCGGGACTAGAATCCAGAGTGCAGGTGCCACAGGTGGAGGATTAGCCTAGTGAGGCGTGGCGCTGGCCCTTTTATGCAACTTTAAAACTAAGAATTTTTTCATTTTATTTTGTGATTTTGGTAGATAACACTTGCATATACTCTAGTTTTATTTACTCTATCTTTAATATAACTATTCATCTTAATTCTTTCCCTTGTATTAATTGACTAATCATAATAACTTGTAATATTGATTTATAATTTGGGGGAACCTTTGATAAGTTCTTGATTTTTGTCAATAATTCTCCTAATATTTCATCATTAAGTAGACTGTTTGTTCTAGGTTGCTGAGCCTCATAATTGCTTTAATCAGGAATAGAGGTTGGAGTATATCAAATGATTGTCCAGTATCTATTTAATCAATATATTGTTTTCTTCCTTAAATCAATTACTTAAGGAAATTACATGGATAGATTTTTCTAATATCATATTATAATTGCTTAGATGAACACTGCTTGTTGTGTCATTCTTTTTTTTATTATGCTGCAGGATTTTGTTTACTTTTTTAGAATTTTAATGTCTATTCTAGCAAAGGATTATTCTATATACATACTCATTTAGAGTTTTTACCAGTGTTAAGTTAACCTTTATGTAAATATGATGAGAGCTTTGTTATACTTTACAGGATTTTTGAGTCACTTAATAAACTATGATGTAAATATATATGATGTATATCTATGCATATCTACAATTTAGTATAAGTACATTTATGATATAATTTGTTAGTAAGGTCTCCTAGGCCTGATATCATTGTAGGCATAAAGCATTGGTTATTTTTTCATTGAATACAGATTAATGCTGGTATAGTCTACGTGTTCTACGAAGCCATATAATTCATTGAGCATTTCCAAACTAATTTTTATAAATTTATATGATATGTACATATATACATATACATTTATTTACATGTGTAGCTTTTAAATCGTCTGTGAAGGCAAATATAAAGGGTCTTCAACAATTTCATGGAAAATATGTATGATGTAATGTGTATGATGAGAAAACTATACAGCAATTCCAAAAATTTTTGCACCAAAATAAACTTGTCTTTTAATTCCATATTTCCATGAACTTTTTGAATTAGCCACATATTGCATTTTTTAAAAAGTTTACTTATTAATTTGAAAGGCAAAGTGAGAGGGAGAGACAGCTCTCCCACCTGCTGGTTCACTCCCCAAATGGCTGCAACAGCTAGGTCTGGGCCCAATCAAAGCCAAGAGCCTGGAATTCCATCCAGGACTCCCAGGTAAGTGGCAGGGGCCCAAGCACTTGGGCCATCCTCCACTGTTTTCCCAGGCACATTAGCAGGGAGCTGGATCAGAAGTGGAGCAGCCTGCATTTCTACTGATACTCAACTGAGATGATGACATCGCAGACAGTGGCTAACCCACTTGCCACAATGCCAGCCTCAATATTGCAAATTTTATTCCTCAAATTTATATCTTTTGTCCTAAATCAGAACTGTAAATAGTTTATTCTATCAACAGTTTTTTTCGTTAATAACGTTTATTTTTAAAGATGTATTTTATTTATTTGAAAGGGAGATAGAGAAATCTACCATCTGATGGCTCATTCCCCAGCTCACTCCCTTGGGGCTGGGCCAGGCCAAAGCCAGGAGCCCGAAACTTTGTCCTGCTTTACCCGAGAGGGGTCTTTTGTTTTGTTCTGTTCTGTTTCTAACCCTTACAGTTCCAAGTCTCAGTGTCTCTGCCTGGCCTTCTCTGCCTTCCATAATTTGAACTTACTCTCTTGAGTAATTGGTTTCCTGTATTTTTCTAATATCGTGAGTCAATTCCTGACATGCCAGTCTCTTGTACTGAAATGCTCCAGACATCTCTGTACTTGCAATGTCTGTTTGCATTTCTGACCTGAATGCTTTTGCCCACCTCCCCTGCCTTTTGAAAGTGTCTTCCATCACGCTTCCTTGAGTTGTAGGGCAAGCTCAGCCACCTCTGCGTGGAAAACCTTCTGGGCGGTGCTTCTTCCTTCTTTGGTGCTTTGCAATTCGTCAGCTTGCATCATGGGTATTAGCTCTCAACAGTGATTTGTCTTTTAATAATGTTCCACAAATACTGTTCTGCTATCCTCAATATAAGGAGCTCAAAAGCAGGAATTGGGACTCCAACTTCTGCTTCCTCAAGAAAGTCCCAGGGTGATTTACATGACCAGAAGCCCTGTACTGAGTAGAGGACAGCCAGCGGGCTAGAGGCCAGGTACACCAGCTCAGCAGTGGGCGCTTCCACTCCGCACATTCACTAGGGCTGGTTCAGCATCCCACACCTCCAACTTCAAGCCCCAAATGAATAGGAGCCAACAGTCTCTCACTCTTCAGAAAAGTCCTCTCCCGAAGAGGTGAGCTATTTCAAAGTCTAACAAAGCATTTCTTTTTTGGTAAGCTGAAGAAAATCCCTGAAAAGTTGTCCACTTCCTTTTTTTAGCGATTTTTTGTATGAGAAATCTCCGTTCTGTGGTGTGGTTTTGAGCAGCACCAAAAGTCTGGTGGTCAGCGAAGTAGATGGCCCTAGACTTTGGTGTTTTCGTTCCTCACCACCTCCGTTATTTGGACATCTATGTGTTAATAACTGGCTCTCTATTTACTTGCTCGTTACACAATTACAAGTGTATCATCTCCTTTGAAATAAAATAGGAATAAAGAGGAACACAGGCTCAGCATTCAAGACTCCCTTGTGCAATTTGTAGCTCATGTTAAAAGATCTTTTATGAAGCAGGTGTTCCGTTATTGCTAAATAAACATACGGATAAAAGAAACAACATCAGGCTCTGGGGGATAAAGAGCAGATTTTACGTGTGAATAGCATGTACAAGATTCTTGATGGTACAGCGATATTCACAGCCTCTCACACAGTCAGATAATAACTCCCACATCAAAATGTGTGGGATGTGCAGATAAATTTTTGGTAGGACTTGTGTATAACTTTTTTTATTAGTACTCAAGCAGACCTGAACGGTAAGGAGGGTGCTGGGCAGGACTCTGCGAGGGTAGATTCTCAACTTCTGATACTATCGCAGTGGAGCTGAGGGCTATGGAAAAGTACCCAGGAAAGTACCCAGTTAGTGAAGAGGGGAAACTGGGGAACATTTTGTGGCACAGCTCCTGAAGTTGCCACATGAGATGCCCACATTCCATAACAGAGTGCCCGGTTCAAGTCTTGGCACCATGACTTCCCCTACAGCCTCTTGCTATGCCTGGGAGGTAGCAGATGATGGCCGAGGAATTGAGTTGTGAGCACCATCACGTGGGAGACCCAGATGAAGTTCCTGGCTTCATTCTGGCCCAGCCCCGACTGTTGCCAGCATCTGGGGAGTGAATGAGTGAATGAAAGACGTTCTGTTTCTCCTTCTCTGTCACTCTGACTTTCAAATAAATAAGTAAATCTTAAAAAAAAAAAAAACGGGGGGGTGGGGGGAGGGATGACTCAAAAGAAAAGATAATTGTTTGCTTATATTTGCTCTGTATTTTGAAGTGGGACTATTAATACGTTAATTTTATGTGAAAATTATATAGTTAAGATAAAATGCATCTTGATTAATAAATTATAATTACCAAAGGATTTGACATCAAACTTTACATTTGGTATGCTTTGGCAAAGTAATAAGCAGTCAGTATGTAAGAGCTAAGAAGGAGGAGTGATCCAGACTTGGACGGAATTCCCTTTTGAGAAAACTGTGGGAGCTGTACGTGTCTCCTCTGAAAGCAGAAACAAAGGAAATCTGATGCAGGTCCTTTACAAAATCAAGAAATGCTTCCTGTGAAAAGCACTCTTGTTCTGCACAGCATAAATCCGATGAAAATATGGGGTTCCATGAATGTGATGTGTGGTAAAACGTTTTGTGCTCTCTCCCCCTTGCTTGGCAGTCTATACTTGAGGCGATCCCTGACATACCAGTTCATTCCAATGGATCTGCAGGCCCGGGACAGTCGCTGCAGACCGCAGTGAGTGGTGAGTGACATAGCCTCCTCCTGCACCGAAGCTGTGTCTCCTGGCCTCCGTGCACTCAGTACCATTAGCGGTGAATGTCTACAGGCAGGATGCAACCATGCTTCCTCCCCATTCGGATTCCATCACTTGCACACTCGCTCCTCCCACCTGCCTCCAGTCACCCCATTCTAGCACACCACGCAGAACTAACTCATGGAGCCAGATTGGAAGCAGAATCTTTCCCGCCTTCACAATCCTTGCATCATATAGAAACTACAGACCTGGGTAGTGTCTTTGAGTAGAGGCGTCTTTCTGGCGTGCTCTGGGTGTGCTCTCCAGTCACCAGCAGGCCAGGAAGCACCCCACTCCCCAGTTGTTGCTCAGGTGTATGCAACACCAGAGCAGCTTGTGGTAGACAACCACAAGGTTAGCTTTTACCTGTGCCTCTGTGGCTTGAGAAGTGGGCTCCCTACATGGACTCAGTGTGGAAGTTCAAATCTTTGGTACGAAATAGGCTCCTTCAGGCCATATTTTTGAGATTCCTCAAAGTTTTCCCAAAAGTTCATGCCTGTTTCTTGTAAACAACAGGATCGGTACTTTCAGTTTTAGCTTCAAAATATTAAAGAACTCGGCCGGCGCCACGGCTCACTAGGCTAATCCTCCGCCTGCAGCGCCGGTACCCCGGGTTCTAGTCCCGGTTAGGGCGCCGGATTCCGTCCCGGCTGCTCCTCTTCCAGTGTAGCTCTCTGCTGTGGCCCGGGAAGGCAGTGGAGGATGGCCCAAGTCCTTGGGCCCTGCACCCGCATGGGAGACCAGGAGAAGCACCTGGCTCCTGGCTTTGGATCAGCGCGATGCGCCGGCCGCAGCGGCCATTGGAGGGTGAACCAATGGCAAAAAGGAAGACCTTTCTCTCTGTCTCTCTCTCTCTCACTGTCTAACTCTGCCTGTCCAAAAAAAAAAAAAAAAAAAAGTATGTTAAAGAACTCAGGGTTCTGAAACTGATCTGGGTGATTGTTGTGCGGCTCTGTGAATATATAAAAACTATTGACTGGGATACTTCAAACGGCTGAATTCTATGGCATGTACATTGTATCTCAGTAAAGCTGATACAAGAAAAAATATCAAAGACAAGGGATTTGCCAGAAATAAGTCCACAGCATTCTGTTTTATTGCCATGGTGTAATTTCAGATCATGCCACTCAAGATGGACATCTGCATGGAGGGCTCCTGTGGCCTGGAGCCTTGGCCTGTTTAACCTCTGCTCTCCAATCTATCCATAGATCCTCAAGAACTTAGACTACTATTTTGTGGTTGCTCTTGCTCTGTTTTGAGTGCAAGCCCTCTGTGCAAGTGAAAAATTGTAACTCTTTTTGCTGTTTCCTAAATTTTAGCTGCATTCATTTGTTATGTTTTCAGTTAGTTTTACTAATCAGGATTTTTAAGTCTGGTAGCTTATAAATTTCTCCACCTAACTTTTAATGTAAAATTCATTTGGCTATTAATTCTGCCTTTTGTTCCTTGGACTCTGACTGTTGTCCTGTATGTGGTCAGTGCCTGTAGAAGAGGGAAGAAGATAATGAGTTGCTTTGCGAGTCCGGCAAGTCTTCACTTTGCACAGGGACAGCCTTTCCAGGCAGTGAAACGAGAAGACAAGCCAAAGTCTCACTCAGAAGTCAGGGTTGGGATTGCTCAAGTGATTCATGGACTCATTTGGTTTTGCTTTAAGAATCTTTTGTCTTAATTTGCAAATTAGCTCAAGAAAAGTAGTTATAGGGAGCATTAATTGTAGCTCATTTACCTATTCTTAGTGTTTCTTTTACAAGGACAGCTAAAAATATCTAATTCCAGAAATTCAGATTAATTTATCTGAACAGATCCAACAGTGAAGTCCAATTTGAGTTTGAACAAATCTTAAGAGGAACAAGAGACATTCTAGTGGGACCCTCTCTACCCTTTCTGTTTTAAACTTCTGGTTTCCCAATAACAATGACATTGAGTTTCACTGGGCTCAATTTTAATATTGTAAAAATATATAGAAATACCCTATCTTGGACTTTGCTTAAATAGTTCTCCGCAACTCTCATGAAACATAAAAATATAAAAATTGAAAAGTCAAGTTAAGTAAAGTTTCTTTGGATAATGAAGATGTAAATTTGCTCCTACAGAAGTTTGATGACAAGAAAATACTGCTTCACTGAACCCCTCTGGGTGAATCTTCTTTTTGGATGTAAACATTGTAACATGTCTGTGGGTAAAGTTATCAGTGTTTGGCGTGTCATTCACCCTAGATGGCAGGGGCTGATCGCACTGCGCACTGTTTTTTTAGATGGTGGTTATCTGGGAAAGAACATTCCTCCAGAGGCTGAAGAGCTGTCCTTTGAAATATCTTATTCAGAAATGGTTACAGAGGCTCCAAAAAGAAGTAAATTTAAGAAGTTGGAGATTAAGAAAGAAGACTATGCTTTAACTGTAAGTAAAACCTTTCATGATTATTCCAATAACTTCCCATGACTTCTCCACGGGACAAAACTAGGATTTTTAAAAATATCTCTGTGTGTGCACCAGGGCTTTGGGGAGATCAGACATCAGTGTGGACACCACCATTTCAGGTGTTATTTGGAACATGTGTTGGACGGTGCACAGCCTGCTTGACTATACCTGGCAGCCCTGAGTTGAGGAAGAGCTGTGAGGGTGGAAACTTGAATACTGTTTTACAGAGGAAGTAGGATTTCTGTCTCACTGGTATAAATTACAAGAAAGCGTATTGCGTCTGACTTCAATTGTAAGTCAATGCGCATCCTAACTCTGTGTGCTTGTGCTCTGTGAGCCACGGAGCAGAAGGCAGAACACAGACAATCACAGTCACAAACACAAGTGAGGCGCTAAAAACTCATCAAACCAATTCAAGAACTTACATCAACTTAGAATAGGCAAACAGAGCCGCCATATACTTGTTATCCTGAGAGCCTCATTACACACACACACACGTGTGTGTGTGTGTCTCCAGAAGATTATGTGCTGCAAGGCTACTATAGAACTGTTACACCATTCTAGTTGATAAATGCATCTGTGGAGAGTTCCTGCTGAGGAGTTCTGAACGCTATGCTGATCCCAGCTGGAAGCATGTGGAGAGGGCTCCGGAGTCTCAGAGCTAAAGGAATAAATCAGCCAGGAACAGAGTTGTTGTCTCAGGCGGCTTAGACTCCTGACGGACCCTCTGTGGGCCTGACATTGCATTAGGAGTTCTAACTCTAAGGTGAACCCTAGCGACTACTCCCATTTTACAGATGTAGAAACCAAGACCCAAAGATGCTAAGTCGTGTGTTCAGAACCCCATTAGGGTTTAAAACCTAAGTGTGTCAAAGTCCAGAATTCAGGGTGGGCATTATGGCACAGCAGGTTACATAAACACTGCTTGGGCATGCCCACATCCCATGTCAGAATGCTTGGGATTGAGTGCTGCCTTCGCCTTTGATCCAGCTTCTTGCTACTGTACACCCTGGGAGGCAGGGGATGATGGCCCAAGTAAGTTCCTGGTTTCCTGCCTCCCACATGGGAAACCTGGGTGGAGTCCCTGGCTCCTAGCCTCACCAGGCCCAGTTCTGATTGTCCTGCATTAGAGATCTGTGTGAATTTGTGTCCCCTTATCTCCGCTATTCTGCCTTTCAAACAAAAACAAAACAAACAAACAAAAAAAACCTTTTCCTTTGTCTTAAGCAGTCTCCATGTTGGAGAGCAGAGGGTATCCTAGGGCAAAGTAAAGAAGCCACAGGCCCTCTGGTTTCAGGGGAAGTCCCTCTTATCTTTATGGCAGTCATCCTGGCCCCTAAGTTTCCTCATCAAGTCTCTCCTGAAGCTTGCCTCAGCCAGGGTGCAGGTCAGCCTCCCAGGGAGAACCCAGCACGGAGTTTAGCACACAGTAACTGCTTAATAAATGGCCAGGGTCCTCGCTTCTATTGTTGTTATATATTACTGTTATTTTGAGCATTGGCCTCAGAAAGAAGGTAAAATAACTAAATATTTAATAGCACAAGATACGGCCCAAACCACAACCTACATTATGTTCTTTTACTTTTAAATCTGAGATTTCAAGACAGTTGTTGGTTGCTTGGATGGATGGATGGATGCATGCATGGATGGCTTAAAAATCCCAGGGAAGCTCCAGTTTAGGGAACTTCTGTACAGAATGTGTGCTTAAAACTTTGTAATTTAAGGAACTATGGGATTTTTTTTCTACTTCAGCCATATTTTTTCAATACCAAGTTTTTAGTGAGCAAAGTGTACCTGTGGATATTGCATTAGAAGGGTCTTTTGTTTTTAAAAACTCTTGCTGGGGTGGACATTTAGCCTAGTGGTTAAGGCACCCACATCGCGTTGTTGGAGTGCGTGGGTTTGACACCGGACTCTGGTTCCTGTTTCCAGCTTGCTGTTAATGTGAACCTTGGGAGGCTGCAGTGATGGCTTAAGTAGATTGTGGTCCTGCCATCTATGTGGAAGATCTGGATTGAATTCCAGGCTCCCAGCTTCTGGCTTTGGCCCAGGTTCAGCCCTGGTCATTGTTAGTTTGGGGAGAGTAAATCTACAGATGGAGCATTTTCTTTTCCTGTCTCTCTGCCTCTCAAAGAAAGAAGAAGTCCTGGTGCATAGATTCTTGACAATATTTCTGGATTGCTGAAGGATTTGCTGTTATTGTATTAGTGTATTTTGTTTCTTAGCATGAGAATGAAGATTTATAACTTTGGAAAATATAGCAATTGCCTTCGAAATGTTGTATTTTCTGTTTATTTTGCTTTTTTTTGAATTTGGAATATCTAAGTTTATTTTACAAAGTAGAAAAGCTGCTGCTTCAACATACATCTGTAATCAGCTTCAATGGGGAGATTTCTGTGGGTCTTTCAAAGTATGTACTAAAGAATAGATGAAGCCTGGTTTAAAGACTGACTGTGTTAAACAAACAAAGATACAGGTAATGCAATCTCAGATTGCACCTGAATGTGTTGTTTTACATGTGTGTGTCACATGCAATCCAGATGCCCACCATGTGTGCATTCCTTGTGATGCTTGACATGTATGTTACTCTGACAACACTGGCAATTTTTATGGTTGTGATGTCAATACTACCATATACTTCAGACAACTGTTTTGTCTCTAGTTTAACACAGTAGAGGTCTACAGTTGGTTTTTCTATGATGCAACTTGCTCCTTAGAGATTGTTTTGCAAATAACATATTTTGTTGTATAGATTTAGCCTATCCAGCTAGCATTTGAATGAAGGTGTATAATCATTTTTCCTTTGCCACAAAAAAAAAAAAAAATTTCACTCTGTTTTAGAAATTTATCGTTCAGAAAACCAGACTTGGCTTGACGGAAGCAGGAGACTTGTCTGCTGAAGACATGAAGAAAATCCGCCATCTCTCTCTCATTGAGTTGACAGCCTTTTTTGATGCCTTTGGAATTCAACTGAAGAGAAATAAAACAGAGAAAGTAAAAGGGCGAGGTAACTAAGCAGACCCATTCCTTGTGATCTTGACCCTGACACCCTGGGCTAAGAGTTTTCTAATTCTCCTTTCTTTTTCCTTTGGCTGTTGTACAATGAAGACAACGGGATCTTTGGAGTTCCACTCACAGTCCTCCTGGACAATGACCGTAAGAAAGACCCTGGAGTGAAAGTTCCCCTGGTGTTACAAAAAGTGAGTAGAGTGAAACTAATAGAGCCTACTGCTTACGAGTCTGTGCTTTGTAAACCCATCGGTGAATGTTCTTCGGGATTGAAGGACACTGAAGCTCTGATGAGACTCAGACAGTTCATGATTTTCAGCTTTATCCCGTGTATCCTCATATCGCCCGGTCAGTGCTTGGACCACTGGCCTGGCTGTGTTCTTTTGGAGTCTGTTGCATTGTTTGACCATAAAGCATCAAATGGTTGACCCAGATGCCATGTCTCATGGCTTCCCTTGGGTATATTTTTCCAGTTTTTTTTTAAATGTTATTTGTACATATTTATGTATTTGTGTGTGTGTGAGGGTTCTTTAAAAGTGTGTGAGAAAATAGAATGAAGAGATTTATTTTGACACAAAAATTTTTGGAAGTCCATGCATGCACGTTTCATAATATTCATATAACATGAACTTGTTGAAGTCCCCTCATATTTGATTATTTGGTCTGGGTAAAGATAATTAGCATTACATCTACAAATCATGCAAGTATTGCTGGAATATATCACTGGTTGGAGTTGTCCACATGGGCAAATAAAATCATTTTATGGATTTTCCAAGGCTAACAAAGTCTAAAAATCAGCTTGTTTTGGTGGTTTTTCAGGTGTGACCAGGCAGATAGGATACATTTGGACAAACATAAGAGTTTTGTTAGAAGAGAGTTTTGAAAGTTATATTGTCTGAAATGCCATATGCAAATATCTGTCATTGCCAAATAGCTGATTTACATTTAAGTAAATTTTTATAGCTAACAATGTATACTGTTTTACCTAAGTATGCCTTTATTCAACAGTGACCCCCAGTGGCACCATTAGAATTCTAAGCCCTTAACACAAATCCTGTTGAATTTTTAAAATGAGCTTTTAAATTATTTATAAGAATGTTAATTGATAAAATATATGAGGGGTTTTTAAAACATTCATGGAAAATACATATTCTGAAGAAACTATGCATGAATTTCAAAATATTTTTGCACAAAAATGATCTTTTCTTTTTATTTATCCATGATTTCTAAAGTCCCTTTTACTTTACTCACACTAACAATCCTACACCCCTCTCTGTCATCCTGTATTTTAACACCAGTGCCTCAAATTAAGGTGAGGGTGATTGGCTGATGATGGGAGCAAAAGGATGGCAGCCAGGTAGCCACAGGAAGCCAGCACTACCTCTGTACACAGGGGCTACCTGGAAGCTGCCTCCCTGGGGCGGGCTGGCCAGTGCTACTCTCGTAACGTCACATCTCACCAGCACAGAGCAGCCTAAGGAGGTCGGGGTTACCATCTTCCTTTCACAAATGAGTAAGCTGTGGCACAGCATGGTGAGGTCACTTGGCCAAGAACACAGAGCCAACATGAGGTGGAGTGAGGAAAGGAACACAGCACCTATCCAAGTCCCAGGTCCATCGTGCCTTAAATATTTTCTTTCCTTCTTTGAATTAAAACCAGAATTAGGCCCTTTGCCCTGTATACACAAGATAGGATTTGAAGAAAATTCATAAAGATCAAAGACAGAAGGTTCAGGATGTGAGTGCATAATTGTCATGTAGGTGGAATAACCGAGCACGAAAGTTAGCAAATGGAAGCAAACAAGATCTGTTGAGAAAATGGTAGCTCTGAAGCTAAGTCATATCAACAACTCCACAGATGTTAGCTGAGGCCATGTTCCTCATTTACGACTTGGGTACTCCTCCACTCTCGTGGGAGAGCCTTTTCTTATAGACATGCTTCTTCATCCTAAATACTATTTCTCTCCTCCATACAAGAACTACCTGAGTTCCAACCTACATCAGTTTTTGGAGAGAAACTGCCAATGACGCTGTATCCACCTCCCACTGTGAGAACTTAAGCAAGTAACTCATTCATCCTGTGCTTCAGTCTCCTTGGCAGTAGAATGGGGATAGTAATAATATCCACCTTTTAGCACTGTCGTCAGGATTCAATGAGTTAACGCGTGGAAAGTACTGAGAATAGGCTCTGGTACACAACAGACACCCAGTAGTTGGCAATGTTTGCTGTTATTGTTGTTATTAACACCCATCCTCCCCACCATCACCACAATGAAGACTCAAGAAAGTGATCATCCTCTTACAATTTCTGACTTCTTGGCCAGTCCTCTAGGATTCCTATAGTTTCTTACCCAGGTGGCTGCTACCAGAGTATTGTCTTACTGATCAGTCTGCCCAGAGAGACACAGTGATCAGATATTAAAATGGTCAGGTGGCAGCCCTTTACAGTAACTATGAGTTCCAGTGTGAGAGTTGGGGCCATTACTTACTTCCAAGGGTGATCCTGGGACAGTCGGATAGTCTCTCTGAGTCTCCATGTGCGAACGGAAGATCATGCTGACATCCTGGGGTGCTTGTGTGCATTTACCAAGGTGTGCAAGAACCAGGCACGTGTACCTGCTGGGTAATTTGTTGACTGTGTCATCATCATTATTTCAGCTGTTTGTCTCCCCATGGAGGTACTTATTTTGTAATATGTCATTGTTCTCTAGTTTTTTGAGAAAGTTGAGGACTCGGGTCTGGAATCTGAAGGAATTTTTCGACTTTCAGGATGCACAGCCAAAGTGAAGGTACTGGATGTTTATTTTCTTCCTACTTAGATACCTAAGCTGGATAGGACAGTGCACACAAGGCTCAGATGTCTAGTTCCTTGTCGTTGTTGTTTGATTCTATCACTTGACCCCATCTGGTCTTTCTCTGTCGCTAGGATTGAGTGTGTGCTCCATACTCAATTGTGTGTTCCATAATCCAGAGTTGTATGTCCTTGTGAGTTAAAACAACAGCAGTAGAAAAACAACAATAAAACAATACATTATTTCACCATCAGAAACTGCTCCTTCCCTTTGGTTTGGAAAACTTCAGATGTCCCATAACTGTTTTGGGTATCTAAGCACTTCAGTATTTTATGTTATCGTCAATCATGGAATTCACAAGACCAATTTTACATGAGACCTTATTTCCATTCCATCTTGCTTCAAATTTACATTCTTCAGCTCTCTTTTTAATGAAAGTTTTGGTAAGAATTTGTAACAAGGACCATAACCACTAGAATACTCACTCAGCAATTCTAAAACCCAGTTCCATTTATGGTAATGTCAATGTTCCCATATAAAAATCGCTGTGCAGTGTGAATCCTTTTCCTTTGCTCTATTAGTTCCAAAAAGTGGCAAAGTCTACAGTAAAACAAAGGAGAAGACCATTAGAGAATCAAAGTATTTCTCATCAACTTCCAGTAAGCTGTGCCCACACGTGAACACACACAATGGAGAGGTTATCCCTGCCCTTGGGTCTTGTGGACGTTAGAACCTGTGTAGTTAAATCCTGAGAAGTCTTACGAAAAGGGGAGAGGGAAGTCTTATGAAGAGTTTGGCTGTGTTCAGAGCTATTAAAAGGAAATGTATAGAAGTGGAAATGCAATTTTTCATTAATTCATTTTGGTGCATATTTTGGGAAGTTTGATTTGTATCAGAAGTCTCTAAGTTTTTATTTAGAAGTGTGATGAGACGTTTTACCTAAGTGGAAACCGAGAACAAACAGGCTGTTTCTATTGGATTTTCCAGAAACAAGATGTTGAGGTGGATTAGGAGATGAGGGTTAGAGGGATAGGTGGGGGGTGGCTCTTCTGACAAATACAAGGGCCATCATGCAGAGCTGGGCGGGGTGAGACTCAGCCCATGGTGCAGATGCCCTACCCTGGGCACAATGGGCCAGGCCCTAGTGAGCTGTGGGCGGAGGCTTCCTGCAGATAACGTGGCAGGGGCAGGTCCAGGAGGGGTGACAGCTCCTGAGCTTTTTGCTGATGAGTGGCAAACCATCTTCTGAAGGGAGACACGAGAAGGGCTCCAGACTTTACAGGTGACGTCAGGCAGGGATGGGATACGTGGGAGAGTTCTGACTTCCTGGGAGTATAGTTGGCTCAAGGTGGGATCAAGCTCATTTGGGAGGTAAGACAATTCTTTTTAATGACTCCTTAGGGTGTATCCTGTCTCAGTTGAATCTGCTTTTTGTCTGAGATGTTTGGCTCTTACATATACTTGTGAACAAATGCATCCTAAATCTGAAGATAAGCACTACCACTTGCTCACTTGCTCCCACTAACTCTTTAATTATGTCTGTAGTGTCAGAGAACCAAAAATGGAGCCAAGGAAATGAATTTCCTAAACAGAATCGACTAAGTCCCTCTAGACCTCCCTTCGTAATTGGGAGGCTGCCTGTACACATATTACTCATCTGTGTGAATGTAAAGCATAATGGATATAATTTAAATTATATTTTTCCCGAATACTCAGATAAGAAAATGTGGTAAGACATTTCTCATGTGCACAAAGTTTAACATCTTAGCAGAAGTTACATTTCTTTAGCAAATGTTTGACTAAAAAAAAAAAAAAAAGGGCTTCATCAAAGGCTAATCATTCCTTCCAAGTGTTCTTGTAGGCGCACACATTCCTGAACCACATTTAGGTCAGAGCCCCGCTCCCCCTGAATGGGTTTTATGTAGTGTCAGCCTATTTATTCCATTCCCTGTTATTCTGCAGAATGGAATCCAGATGTTTGCATGTTTGGGGATCCAGGAAAGCCAGTGTGACAGCAATCTGAGCCAGTGAACAGAAAGAGGGAAAGGTTGTAGTTAGAAAGTCATTGTAACGTGATGTTTTAAAGTCTCTTTATTTCTCTCCTTTATGCAAACTCTGAACTCCCTTTTTGTTCATAATTTGATCCACTGGACTGCTTTGTCTAGGAACGTGCTTGGGGAAAACATAAAAAAAAAAAAAAAAAAACCACAAAACTCCATTACTGAGATCATCATAGTGTGTCAAGTAGATGACCCCAACTACATCTGCACAAATGGACTATTGCTAGAACAATCCAGCCTGGCTTTGTGCTTTAAATGCTTGGTAGACTGACAGGGAGACAGCTGTGACGGGAAGCTGCTTGATTGCAACCAAATAGGGACAGAAACTGCGAAGCCAGTTCCTAGAAGCCCCAGATCATTTGGAACTAATTTAATGCTTTGGTGTTTCCAGTGGTTTTCTTTAAAAAAAAAATACATATATACATAAAATAACAGAAATGTGAGCCAAACACTGGGGAATATATTTCATGGAAGAAGGCAGACTGTTTGACATAGGAGAGGTTTTCTTTTTTGACTCTTTTCAAAAAGTCTGGAACGGCTCTAAATGTTTTCTAATGATATTACCTGATGTATTGGTTTCCCTTCCTGGACAGGGGGTTAAAGCCAAGGCTGATCATTTCTATTGGTAGACAAGTACCTTAGAAATGGAAGCAGGGTGCATTTTAGTTCAAAAGCAATTTTGGGATGTGACTCCTGCCAAGTGTTCTCACTAACAGTGGACAGAAATCATGACCCCTTTAACCTCCGTGTGCCCCCTGCCTTCTGCAAGGTAACTTCACACCTGGCAGGTGTGGTTTCACATTTTAGGAATACAGCCAGAACATCACCTCTCCTGATCCTCTCCACCATCTGCTGCTGTTGGAACCAACCAGAAAATGACATTCCATGTCTGTTTGTTTCATGTCAGCCATACAACCAAGATGACATGGTGTCGAATCGCATACCCAGGGACTTCCCGTAGAGATGACACTAAAGCTTAGAATAGACCTGGGGTAGGGGGTGGAGTGGGAATTGAGGATAGAGCAGCTGGCATTATTTAGTGCCTTCTGTGTGACACTCTGTGAACTCGAGTATTGTCTGATTTAATCTCAACGTCATATTTTTTTTATGAATTTATTTATTTGGGAGGTAGGGGTATCAATATCCAAAGAGAAAAATGGAGAAAGAGAGAGAGCACTGCTGTCTGCTAGTTCACCCCCAAATGCCCGTAACAGCTGAGGCTGGAGCTGGAAACTCAATCTGGGGGTCTCACATGGCTGGCAAGGGACCCGATTACTGGAACCATCATCTTTGCCTCCCAGGATGTGCATAAGCAAGAGGGTGGAGTCAGGACCAGGAGATAAAACCCAGGCACTGCAGTGTGGGACACAAGCATCACACCTGGCATCTTAACCAGTAGGCCAAACACAGCCCCAAGAATGTGGTTTCAATATCCGTGTTATGCCGTGCAAAGCTCGAGACACAAGCTGTGCAACTGGTCAGTTGTGGAGTTGGGATAAAAACCTAAGGATGTAGTTAAGGCACCTGCCCTTGGTGCCACGTTGCCCTGTAGCATACCGGGACCCCTCACAGGTCAGAAGGGTGCTCATATCCCTGCTTCAGATAGATTCCAATGGCAGCGATATCCATTTTTGTTCCCGTTAGCTCTTCCTGCCCTCTTGAAAATGATTTCCCCCCTGCTTATGGCGGTGGTGCCCAGTGGGAGATGGGAAACGTTTGCTCTTCCTGTTAACAACACTTTCATATGCCCATTAGAGTTGGAGTTATCTTGGACAATATACTGATAGGGAGCCTCATATTGAATTCATTGCTTTTCCTTCAACATTTGACTTCCTAAGCACTTCTCACCTGCTCCTTCTTCTTTCTATCCTAAGCCTGCAAGTCTGGGTCATTCTTTGACTATCCAACCTCAGAAGTGGTGCCAGAATCCCATAACTGGGTTCCTTGCTTCTTGCCTGCTCCCAACTGATGTCAAGCCCCACACTTCCCCAAAGCAGTTTTCCATGTGGCTTTCAGAAAACATTAATCTGGGGCTAGCACTGTGGCGTAGCAGGTAAAGCCACTGCCTGCAGTGCCAGCATCCCATATGGGTGCCAGTTCAAGTCCCAGCTGCTCTACTTCTGATTGAACTCTCTGCTATGGCCTGGAAAAGCAGTAGAAGATGGCCCAAGTCCTTGGGCCCCTGTGCCTGCGTGGGAGACCTGGAGGAAGCTCCTGGCTCCTGGCTTTGGATCTGCACTGCAGCTCCTGCCATTGCGGCCAACTGGGGAGTGAATCAGCGGATGGAAGACCTCTCTCTCTCTCTCTCTCTCTTTCGGCCTTTCCTTCTCTGTCTTTGTAACTCTGACTTTCAAAATAAATAAATCGTAAAAAGAAAAGAAAACATTAATCTGACGTCCTCGTTCCCTTGCTCAGAGCTGTCCCAAATTGCCGCACTGCCTACAGAACGCAGGCCAGTCCCTTTAGGACAGGCTCCGCAGTCTCATTCCTTGTTCGCAGTGGCTCAACAGCACTGAACTGACTGGTTCCCCAGACACCCAGGACCTGCACGCTCTGCTGTAACTGTGTGAGCAGTTTCTTTTCTCCGGGACCCTCCTCTGTGTCCTCTTAGCCTGGCAAACTCGTCAGCAGTCCTAAGACTTGGCCCTGGCACAGCTTGACGCCCCTTTCCCTGACTGCACAGCACCAGAAGATGGTCTTCCTTACCGTGTGATCTTTCTTTACACTCCCACTTAGCATCAGCAGTGCAAGAGATAGCCTCCCCCACTAGACTCCACGATGCCCAACGTCTGGTGCTCTGTGTCTTATTCCAGGAAACACTGTGTATCCTCGCTCACGGCTATGGCAAGCATAATTATCCACAGGGGATGCCTTGACTAGCTGTTGTATCCCTGCTAGATCGAGAGCTTCTCTAGAATAGGAACAACCTCTGTAGAGGCTAGATCAAAATCTTGTATATCTCTAAGGAAATTGTCCTGCCAGGGATCTCTGTTTTGCATGCTCTGGGAGCTGACTGCATTTGTGTCTGGCTGGTTAATAGCTGATCCTTGGTAGAGAATGTCAGATGTGTGAACTGACTTCAGCTTTGCATGTTCAAGACTAGAGGAGTTGGGCTTCTCAGGAGCATAGAGCAGAGTGCCCTTGATGGAGTAGTTGGTGTCAGGAACTGCCTATCACTACCTGGTGTTACAGATTGAGTACCCCTTATCCAAATTACTCAGGACCCAAATCATTTCAGATTTTATTTGTTTGGGTTTGGATTATTTGTGTATATGAGATACGGGTGGAACCCAAGTCTGTTATCTTTCTGATGTACCATATAACCTGAAGGTGATTTCATAAACATTAGTGCACCTGTGTGTTGACTGCCACCCATCATCTAAAGTCAGATGTGAAACTTTCCACTTGTTGTGTCATGTTGCCAGTCAAAAAGTTTTGCATTTTGGAGCCTTTTGGATTTTGGGTGTTCAGAGTAGGGTTGCTCAGCTGGCATGAGTAAACCTTGAAATCCACAGGGGCAGGGAAAAGTGAGTTTGACTTGGAAAAGGAAACATGGAGAATGGGGTGGCATTGATAGTCAGATGAATTAACAATGTAAAATTTGTAAGCCAAGTAGAACTGTAAGGAGGCTTGGTGATTGTTTAAAAAGTATCTGCAGAGTGATCCAACCTCAGGAATGGTTGGACAAGCGTGCAGACATTTGGAAGCCACGTGTGTGTCTTGGCATCCAACTGTGCTGTCTCCGTGCCATGAATGTGTCGTCGGTCTGCACGTTGCAGGGAGGGTGGAGTTACTTTATTGGGCTGTTTTTCATTCTGTATGTGAACTAGCTGAGAGATACACATTCTTAATCTATTTTATAAATAGAAGAGAGGATGGCAGAAGGGATTATGGGGAAAAGGGGGGAGAGAGGCTTTGTCAAAACCTAACAGTGCCTTCATCACGCAGCAATAGTGGTATTCCACCAAAACCACAGAAAGGGAGCTCAGATCTAAAAGACAGCCTTTCTATTTGTGTCAAATTAGCAAATTATTTCCAGATTAACATTTAAAAAGAGATTTTAGAAAACCGCTTTTGTGTTCATTCATTGCAATTTCAGTTGCCTTAATCACATTAAAAAAAAGTTACACTTAGTAAATGTTGCCTTATTAATCCGTCCACAGCAATAGTTTGTGCACCAATAGTTTTCAGAGGGGAGAAAAGAATGCCAGGTGGCAAACACTCATTGAATGTTGGCTGTTTTCCTTCATTTGCAGCAATACCGCGAAGAATTGGATGCCAAGTTTAATGCAGATAAATTTAAATGGGACAAAATGTGCCATCGAGAAGCTGCTGTGATGTTGAAAGCGTTTTTCAGAGAACTTCCCACCTCTCTCTTCCCTGTGGAATATATACCTGCCTTCATCGCTCTCATGGAAAGTAAGTGGTTGACGTTAAATGTGAAAGAACTAAGATGCCCATCAATAAAGCAACAGAGGAGAGATGCATAATCAAATGTGATTAGATCTGCTACTTCCAGTAAATGCTTGGCTGAAATATTGAGTTTGCTGATGAGCAGTCACCTGGTCACATCCTTACTATATATTTAAGCCTGGTAGATGTGAGTTAGAAGGTTGTATAGCATCACAGCACAGAAGGGTTCAGAAGTAGACCAGGCTCTCGAGATTCAAATACCTGTGCAGCCATCTGTTAGTCACACCGTCACACTTTCTGAGATTGAGCTGCTGCACCTGTAAATCACAGGTAATAGTTACTTGTCAGGGTTGTTGTGGGTGTTGAATGAAGTCATCTAGATCTTTGCCTGGTGTGTAACAGTCAGTCAAAACTAGGAGATCCTTCTCCTTAACTGAGATGTCCTCAGCCTCATGATACGACCCGCAATAAATATTACACAGAAGATATTTTGTGCCTGAAAATTACAATATCACGTAGTGCTGTTTCTGAAATGACAGTCACATAGACGGACCTAAAGTGAGGTATTCAGGTGAAAGCATAAACTGGCAAGTGTGTGGTATTTGGCAGGTGGGGACTAACTTGGTGTGGTTTGAGCATCAGGGTTGACTGTTGTCGAGGATGTGACGATAGGACTAGACAGTCGGGGCGTTGACTGCTAGCCTGAAGAGTTCAAGGGTCACAAGCCCAAATATGTGCAGACATGTTAAATAACCGGTGGGACTATGTGGGCAGGGAAGAGCGGTGGCCACACTGAGAGGACATGCCATAGCTAAAGAGGCAGCCCCTGCAGCCTCTGCTCAGCTCTCAGTATTGATCGCCCTGCAGAACTGAGAGCCAGGCGCAGGCTAGAGTACAGAGAAGTCTTAATTCAAAACCGTCGGCCACAAATTCAGATCTTAAAACGCCATAGGAGACTGACAAGTACGTCTGCACCTGCCAGTTGATGGAGCGGGTTAGCCAGACCTCTGCAGTCATTACAACCAAAATGAAAGACAGCAATAAACCCTGAGTGCTCTGACAGCATGTGCCCTAAATCGAAGTTCCTAGTCTGTAAGAAGTTTTAGCTAAACCAGATTCATAAAATATTCCTTTTTGTCTCAAAGCATAGACTTTGATAGGCAAGCCAGTCTTTTTCTCATCTTTAAATCACGTGTTGCCTGCCACCAGAATCTCTTTGTGGTGTAAGCTCTGACGTTTTTGCTTCATGAGAGGAACTTGGTGAGAGACGAGGAGAGACAGTTCCTGTTATTCTTTGCTCATGTGATGCATTTTTGGCAGTTCTACAATTCCCAGCTGGTGCATTTAAACAGATTTTCTGTGTGTATCCCAAGGTTCTGTATGTTTTTAGTCATTATAAGCATATTTTCCTTTACATCATTGAGTGTAGTTGCTATGGCTACATCAAAATCCTTGTCTGCTATTCTACTAGACAGGTCACATCAGGCTTGTTTGGTCTCTGTCTTCACTGGCAGAATGGTGCTTTGTGTATCAACTAAGTTTGGTATCTGTTGTTAATGTGTTGGAGGACTCTCCAGTCTATAATATGTCTCCAAGGAGTGTTATCTGATTTCTCTGATTGATGTTGCTGTTTGAAACAGAGGATCTGTGTGTCTGGACTCAAACTGTCAGTGGTTATTTAAGCCTTCCCTGTGCTAACTCACACGTGTATGGTTCATAGCTCAGCCAGAGATTTGGGTGGAGTTTATTCCAGAATTAGGACTTTCCTTCTCTGGATCTCTTGGGTTTTTGTTTTTGTTTGTTTTTTTTGTTTGTTTTTTTTTAGATTCCTCCATAATTTCCTGGTGGCTGTGGTTGCTTGAACCCTGTCTTCTGGATGTTCAATCCGGAAAGCCTGGGGTTTTCTTTTTGAGTGTTGACCACCCTTTGCTGCCCTGACTGTGGCCTGACCTCAGGCTGAAAGCCTGAAGAGCCCTAGCTCCAGGTGCCCAATCTGCTCCTGCTCCTGCCAACCTTTGCTGCCTCTCCTCCTCCCCGGGCAGCTGGGCTGTGTGCTTTGTCCAGAGGTTGTTGTTACCTTCAAGACCATCAATCCGGTAGACGCTGACTCAGCCACAGCAGAAGCAGAATCACCTCCCTCCAGCTTTAAGTAAAGCAGAGCAAAACAAAAGCAAAGGATTTTCTGTGACGCTAGTTCTCTTGAAAAATGGGCTGCAGAATGATGTGTTCCCCTTGCTCTATAGTTTGTGTGCTGAACAATTCATCAAGACAAACCAGTGCCACCAAGATTCTTTGTTTTCTTACTTTTGTGAATTATGCAAGGAGAATTCAAACCTCCAGTGCCAGACCTGTTCAGAAACTTGTATTTAAGAAGAGCGTACGATAAATGAGCTTTCCTTCATCAGTGCCCCCTGTCTGATGTGCAGCCAGCGCACTTCGGGGAAGGCAGAAAACCTGAAAACTATCCCGAAAGTGTTCACCAAGGACTCCACATTTCTTCGTATGACTTTGCAAGTGAAAAATACTGTATTGCAGATGATTGATTTGATACCAGCCAACCCTGCAGGAAGCCCAGAGTTCTGGCCTCCGACCAGCAGGAAATAATGGCCTTTTTGCCACCTAAAGGGAGCTCTAGTTGTAACAAGATTTTCTGAAGGGGAGAATTTTGAACATGTGCATGGCTAGGTTTCAGCTGCCCCCTCAGAGGGCAGAGAACACAGAATCTTCTCCACTAGTGTAATTACTTTCTCCTTTCCAGCTTGGCCCAAAGATTGTCCATCACATTGCAGGACTGATGGTTCATCAGTCAAGCCTTAGACTTACATGAAAAGCACTATGGGAGAATAATGACCTCAGGTACAAAGAATATGCTTGACTAGGTTGAACCAAATGAATTAATTATAAAACTATTAACCACGAAACAAAATGTAGGGCCAAATTTCCTGAGAAAAATGAAAATGATGGTTTTCCAAATTAGAATTTTTTTTTTTCATTTTATTTGAATGGTGGGAGGTGAGAGAGAGAGAGAGAGAGAGAAAGAAAGAGAGGAAGGAAGGAAGGAAGGAAGGAAGGAAGGAAGGAAGGAAGGAAGGAAGAAAAGAAAGAAAGAAAGAAAGAAAGAAAGAAAGAAAGAAAAGAAAGAAAGAAAGAAAGAAAGAAAGAAAGAAAGAAAGAAAGAAAGAAAGAAAGAAAGAAAGAAAGGGCTCCCATCCACTGGTGCATCCCCCAGATGCCCATGACAGCTCCTGACCAGAGCCCAGACCCAGAATTCAATCCAGGTCACCCGTATAGGTGGC
Source organism: Lepus europaeus (assembly GCF_033115175.1). Lineage (NCBI taxonomy): Eukaryota > Metazoa > Chordata > Mammalia > Lagomorpha > Leporidae > Lepus > Lepus europaeus. Next base: position 61,636,626 of record NC_084835.1, on the reverse strand, counting down.
AGAGACTCAAGTACTTGACCCAGGATGTACATTAGCAGGAAGCTGGAAGGAATTGAACCAGACACTCCATTATAGGCAGCAGCTTAATCACTCTATCCAATATTCGCCTCCAAATTAGACTTGTAATAGGTAATCATGATTTCTTTCAAAATGATAGAAATAGAGAGGCCCCAGCCTACATCTGCATCTTTTTCCTTCCCTGCCCTCCAAGGTGGCTTTGGATTGCATTAGAAGACTAGAGACAACCCTCACCTTGCACTTTATGCCTTAAATGATATCTCAGCTGCCCCTAAGTACTCTGTACTGAGACGTGCTTTTGATGATTTCTGTTAAGCAACCACATTCACACCAGTGTGCATCAACGATTTCCAATAACATCCTGGGCCTGAGTCGTTTTTTGTCTGACAGAAATATCGAAAACCCACGTGTGGATCGTGCCGCGACGTTCCGCTCTGATCCCATAAACCCGCCTCTCTCTCTGTTCCTTGATTGCTTGCTTGTGTACACTTGTCATCCACCCCTTAACTCTGGCACCCACAACCTCCAGTCACCGAGCAGCTTTTCGCAAGAGCATTTCCAATACTGTGCAGGCCGCGAACCACCTCGGAATGTGAAGAGCTTCTCCTTCCCAGGGATTCCACAATTTAATACTTTCCTCCAGGAACGGCCTACCAACAGGCCACTGTGAGGAGAATACAGAGAGACAAAGAAAAACCTGGACTGTCTGGTGTACTCTGATTTTTCAGTGGGGCAGGCTGCAGATCACGCATTTGAGTTTGGAATTCCTGAGTGCAGCTGCCAGCCCTCTTGCGCCCTCTTGTGTCAATAAGGAGTAAAATACCACCTTCCCAAAAGTCCATTTTTGAGCTAGAGTTAAGTATCATGGATCATAAAGATAAGATAAAATTTCTATAAGGGCAACTCTGTAGAGGGGCTAATTTCGGCATGACAGCCCTGTGGGGGTCAGTTGCAAGGTAGAAGCTGCTGGGCACAAGCCTGGCCTTGGCTCTGCAAGCTGTCAGGGGCCCTCCTGTACCACAGATGTCAGCCAGAACTGCTGGAGGAATGTGCCAGTGTGGTCTCAGTGTGTGTTTATTTCTGTTTTCTTGTTAGGAGGGCTTCACATCAAAGTGCAACTTCAAGCCTTGCACCTCATGGTCATGGCACTGCCTGACGCTAACAGGGATACAGCCCAGGTACGTCCTGTCCGACCTCATGGCCTGTCACCGGGCTCTTCACACTCCGAGGAGATGACTCATCTAGAAAAAAATAAACACAGGGGTGACAGCTCGCCGTGCCACCTGAGCATGCTGCCAACCCGCTGCCTTCCCAGGCTTCCGCTGACATTTCTCCTGAGCATGACAGAAAGAGCAGCAATCCCTGCTTCTTCCTGAAGAGGCGCCTCGCCCTCATTCAGTTCGTTCAGGCCTGGAGCTGGGTGTTAGGAGTGAAGAGACAGGGGACTTCAATAGAACAGTGCCAGAGGAAATGAGGCCATTATGTAACTTAAGAAAACATATATGAGGGGGTCTTCAAAAAGTGCATGAAAAATGCGTGTTATAAAAAGCAGTGCATGATTGCAAATTTTTTTGCACCATAAATTGTTGTGTAATTTCATTTTTCCATGTACGTTTTGCAGTACACTCATAAGAGACTTTATAACTGTTGATTCTCAGCTGCTTGCTTTATTTTTTTTTTAATTTTTTGTTGACAGGCAGAGTTAGACAGTGAGAGAGAGAGAGACAGAGAGAGAGTTATAGACAGTGAGAGAGACAGAGAAAGGTCTTCCTTCTGTTGGTTCACGCCAATGGCCACTACAGCCGGCACTGCACCGATCTGAAGCCAGGAGCCGGGTGCTTCTTCCTGGTCTCCCATGTGGGTGCAGGGACCCAAGCATCTGGGCCATCCTCAACTGCCCCCCCTCTCCCCCGGGCCACAGCAGAGAGCTGGACTGGAAGAGGAGCAACCGGGACAGAATCCGGCACCCCAACCAGGACTAGAACCCAGCGTGCCGGCTCCACAGGCAGAGGATTAGCCAAGTGAACCACGGCGCTGGACACTTGCTTTATTTTTGTAGCAAGAAAATCTGATGAGGATTCTTGGGAAAGAAATGTGGAATCACAGATTGAAATGAGATTTGTGAAATGTTCATGTTTTACCATTTGTATGAGGATAATTCAGTTTACTCCTGTAACTTCAGAATTTTGGAAATCACCTGACTGAATCTGGTCATTTGTCAGATTAGGAAAAGTGAAGCTCAGGGAAGTGATCTCTCTACGAACATATTCTAGAACACTTGCTAGATTCATATTTTATAATTCCTCATACCAAATATCCCTCTCTTTATTTTCACTTCATTGCTTTGCTGTATATTGGTTTAAAAAAAAAAACAAACTATCTCTCTTGTATTTTGTTAATGATTCCAAGTATTGTAGGATGTTGTTAGTATGACAGGTGTTTGGAATGAAGTTGAGGTAGGGATGGGTTGCAAAGAGCTCATAATTTTAAAGCCAGGAAACATGAAGCTGAAAGCAAATAAGGTCCTCAGTGTTTTTTCTGATCAGACATTTCAGTGTGGGGAGGCCCTTTCCCTGTGTACAGAGCAGAAGCACCTGTGTCAGTTATAACTCATACCAACTATATCATATCCTTTATGCAAGGGGGAGGATTAGCTGGCACATAAAAATTTCTGTTTCTAATGTCATTCAGAAAGTTTTTTGAAAACTGAAAACTTATTAGCTTGTTTTTTGGCTTTGTCTACATGGCGCCCTCTTATCAGAAATAAAAGGAATGGAGGACATTTGACCTAGTCGTTAAACTGCTGACCAGCAGGCTCACATCCCACATTGAAGTATTTGAGTTTAATTCTCACCTCCTGCTCCTGCCTCCAGCTGCCTGCTGGTGCAGACCCTGGGAGGCAGTGGTGATGGCTCAAGTAGTTGAGTTCTTGCCACCCACATGGGAGACCCGGATGAAATACCCAGTCCCCAGCTTCAGCAAAACCCAGCCTTGGCTGTGGCAGGCACTTGGAGGGTGAACTAGTGAATGGGAGCTCTTTCCCTCTGCCTGCTTCTCTCTCTCTCCTGGCTTTGCCACTGATGCTGGGCAAAGATATTCCATCCCTATCCACCTGTTTCCGCATCAGTGGAACAATGTTCACAATAGTACTCAACCCTGAAGGGCATGGAATGATGATTAGTGAATATCTGTAATTACATTTATATGACACTCAAAAAAGTGCGTATTAGCAGGAAGCCAGGAGAGTGAACCAGGCACTCTGATGTGAGATGTGGGCATGCCAAAGGGTTATTTTACTGCTGCACTGAACTCCTATCACAATAGTAAATGTTTTTAAAATTTGTCAGTGGAATTTACTTTGGGGCTGATGAGATACTAATGTTATTTAGATGGATGTTCCTGTCCCCAGGAAACATTAAATAGTTTGCAACAGCAATATTTTAAGTATTTTTTTAGACTTACTTCCTTCACCACAAAACTGTATTTCATGTTGATTTGAGCCGCCACGTTTTCCTGGCTTATATTTAATTTTAATATCTGTCAGGCTTGTTTAGGATAAAAGGAGAAAGTGCAAACTCTTAGAGACTCCACTGAAATAAGCTCCATCAAACGGAGCTGCTGCTGTGGATGGTTCAGCAGGTGGTGACGTGTCTTCTTAGCGCGGTTAAGCAGTTACAGGGGAAACATGACACGTTCCCCCATTGTGCTCTGACCAGTTTCCCGCAGTCCCGTGAACGGGTGCAGGCCTGAACGGGCGCCACCAGCGTGCCTTTCGATGGGGTACAATAGTGTGATGCGGTCCTTTTCTCCGTAGGCCCTCCTGACGTTCTTCAACAAAGTGATCGCCAATGAATCCAAAAACCGAATGAGCATATGGAACATTTCGACTATCATGGCGCCCAACCTCTTCTTCAGCAGAAGCAAACATTCTGACTACGAAGAGCTGCTGTTGGCAAACACTGCGGCCCACATCATCCGCCTCATGCTCAAGTACCAGAAGATCCTGTGGCAGGTGAGTGGCGCATGCTCACTGTCGTTTTTCTGGGAAGGCTGCAAGCACCAGGCTCTGGGATTGAGCAGTTCCCTGAGTCGTAAGCTGAGAATGTCAGGAAGGAGCCCCGGGTCGTGTGTGGCGTCCTCACACACACAGCCATGCATTCAACCAACCTCAGGGCTAACATACTTTAAAAAAAAAAAAAAAAGTTGCATCTATACTGAGCAGGTATGGATTTTTTCTTATCTTTATCCCCTAAACAATATGGTATTACAGCCATCTACATAGGAATTGCTTTGTGTTAGGTGTTACAAGGAATCTAGAGATGATTTCAAGTCTACAGGAGGATGTGTGTAGGTTCTACGCGAAGGTTATGCCATTTTTAAGGGACTTGGGCATCTTTGGATTTTGTTTTCTGTAGGAGTTCTAGAACCAACCTCCTACAAATACTATGGGATGTGTGTGCATTCTTTAAGAGCTCCCCTTTAATGTGTTTTCCCCATGAAACAGTAATCTTGATAGTCTTTCTTACATTGTACAAGAACAGGGCCAGCACTGTGGTGCAGCAAGTTAAACCTCTGTGTGCGGTGCCAGCATCCCATATGGGCACAGGTTCAAGTCCTGGTTGCTCCAATTCCAATCCAGCTTCATCAGAAATCGGCAGAAGATGACCCAAATCCTTGGGCCCCTGCATCCATGTGGGAGAGCCAGCAGAAGCTCCAGACTCCCAGCCATTGTGTCCCTTTGGGGAGTGAACCATCAGATGGAATATCTCTGTCTGTGTGTGTGTGTCTCTCTCCTCACTCTGTAACTCTGACTTTCACATTAATAAATAAATAAAAGAAATGTCTTTAGAAAAACTGTACAGGCACCACAGTTACTGGTTCTGGGGTACTGAGGAGCTGGGAGGCGTTGCCGTAACTGAAGCAGAATTATCGAGGGAGGCACAACCGCAGTATTTTCTCTCCAGTCAACATCTTATTCTTCTCCAGGTGCCGTCTTTCTTAATCAGCCAAGTAAGGAGAATGAACGAGGCCACGATGTTGCTAAAGAAGCAGCTCCCGAGCGTGAAGAAGCTGCTGCGGAGGAAGACCATAGAGCGGGAGGTAAGGGGAGCCACTGGGGCACGAGGAGGGGGGCACGAGGCGGGCATGAGGGGGACACAAGGGGGACACGAGGGCCGGGTGCTGTGTCCTAGCAGGATAAGTCGCCGCCTGCCACACCAGCATCCCACATAGAGCACAGCTCCCGTAGAGCATCCCAAATAGAGATTCAAATCTTGGCTGCTCCCTTTCCAATCCAGCTCCCTGCCAAAGCTCCTGGTAAAGCAGGGGAAGATGGCCAAGTGCTTGGGCTCCTGTACCCATGTGGGAGACTCAGATAGAGTTCTGGCACCTGGCTGTGGCCTGGCCCAGCCCTGGCTGTTGTGACCATTGGGAAGATCTCTCTCTCTTTGTCACTCTGCCTTTCAAATAATCATTTTAAAAAGCCTAAAATATTTTTTAAAAGTGGGGGCACAAAGTAGCTGGTAATTTGAACCCCAAAATTTTATATTCTCACAAAGTGTTAGGCAGTCTTGTAACTTTGGACCTTTTGGAAAATACGGCCATAAACAGAATACCATGGTCCTTTCATTTTGTTGAATTACGTGCCTTTTGGTTGAAGTTCTCGAAATCTTGGTATCATTAAGTTTGTTTAAATTTTTGTTAAGTGCTTACCAGAAAATGGTTCTCACAGAAGCTGAAAGTCCACATTTTATTCTCTGTGAAGATTTCAGGGAATCCAGTGTGTATCTGATAAGTAGGGAAAGAAATTTCTGTAGGAATTGGATAATGAGAGAATATCCAATCCTCAAATGGTTGTGTGCAAATTCATCGCATTCCAAAGAATTTTTGCTTTCTGTAGACGTACATGACAGAAACCAGTCATAGAAGAGTTATCTGGATTGCTTTAGCCTGAAGATGACCGTGAGTGCCAGGCTACAGGGGGATGCACAGAGTGTTGAAATTCACCTTGCTTTTAAAGGAACTTACGGGAGACAACATACATGACAGCATCAAAACCCAGCAAAACTGGCTGTGCTGACAGTGTGGGAGGGGCCTGTAGAGAAGGAATCTGCTCCAGCAGGGGAAATGATGGATGGCTCCCTGGAGGAGGTGGCACTGGAGCTACATCTTAAAGGATGGAGCATGTGTTAAGGGGAGAAAGGAGGGAGAAGCACGTCCAAGGAACAGGGATAGTAAACGCACAGGCCGGGGGGGGGGGGGGCTGAGAGGAAGTGTTGCCCCCATGATGAATGCAAGGTGACCTCATGTCAGTTAGAACCAATGCTTTTTATTCGGAGAGGATTTTTAAAACTTTGTTTTTGGTTGAGAAAAATTAATATAACAAAATTCACCATTTAGCCATTTAAAAATGCATAGCACGTGTGGCAGGCATTTGGCACAGTGCTTGCTCAAGATGTCACTTGGGTTGACTTTTTTTTGCCTGCCTCATTACTATTTGTTGAAGACTGGACATTGTTAATCTCAAGACTGTGGCTACCTTGGAAATGAGATTCTTTCCCTTCCCCCAGAATCTGATGTTGCTGTTTGTTTAGTGACTTCTCTGCTCAACTAATTTTGCAAAATCTATATTGTTTGCTGTGTGTGGCTGCTGTTCCATTACCTTAATTGTTAACCAATGATTAGGTCAAGATTTCTTAAATGCCTGAAACAACAACAACAATAAACTTCCAGTCTTTGCAGAGATCTGTGTATGTTTGGGGCCAGCTTCACCTGTTTTTTTTTTTTTGTTTGTTTGTTTGTTTGTTTGTTCGTTTAATGAACACAACTTCATGCATTTCATAGATACAGATTTGGGAACATGATGTTTCTCCCCCTCCCCCACTGCCCTCCCACCCTTAGCCAAGCAGTCTGTAAGTCTCTGTGGCCTTTGCTTCGGACTTGCACAGAGCCTGGAGGTCTGCCAGAGGTGAGAGCTCATGTACTGTTTGGGTCATGCTCACAGCCTGGGGCATTAAAGGGACCTTCCAGATTCGCAGGGATGTGCCGGAACTTTTCAAAGCCCTAATTCCCCCAACACTTCTCAGTCTGCAGCCTTGCTTCTTAAGCTTCTTAGTCAGCTTTTGTTTTCCGCAGCTCTTATCCACTACCTCAGGCAGCTTGGGCTGAAACATCTGTCTATAAATGTCTTCAGCATTACCTCCCTTTAGCGCCCATCAGGTTCTGAGAGAGAGCAGATTAAGGCAAGCCTTTGGAGCCAGGCTACCAGGAAGCCCCAGACAGGTTACAACATAGAGGTAGAATTGTGTGTAAGTGGGGCCCATCCTGTCTCCTCTGGCTCTGGGGCCAGGAACATTAGGATGTTATCTTCAAAGTTATCTGGAAGCCAGGGAGCAGGGATGGGAAAGAGCGCGCTGTTCTTAACCAGATTCAGCTGTTTTTCTTACTTTAGCACTCCCCGGGTTGTAACCACTGGGTTAATATGGAGAGCTCTGTAAAGGTCAATTATGTCAGTTTTGGCCAGTTAATCCATAACTTCTATGGACAGTTTTCTGGAGCTTTTTGCTCTGGTATTTTCACACTGGAACACGTTAATGGCATAAGGATGATGTGTGCAGAGCTAAATCTTTGGTTATAAATCACTAACCATATTAGCCTGGGCAAATTCAATCGTCTCTTTGAACCTCAATGTTCTTACCTTATAAATTGGGGAGGGGAAAGTAAAGCTATCTCTGTTTCGCAGAGCTGTCATTAATATCAACTCATATCATGTGTGTAATGCACTTGCAAGTGGTGCATTCCTAAATTAAATTATTATAGTAAATGAGTTTAGTGGATATAAATTATTTTAGTGTTTTCATTGTAAATAAAACCGAGATAGAATTTAAAGACTGTCAGTGCCATGGAAGAGACTACTTAAAGATGAAGAAGCAGTTTCTCTTCAGCGCACTTGTACTCTGCCGGATTTCATTCATAACTTTGATTGGGATAGATGATTCATGACCAGATTACAAATTCCTGGATCAGGTCAGTCCCACTCTCGATTCCAGTTTCATGCTAACACACACGCAGGAGATGTTCAAGTGCTTGCACTGTGGGAGACCCAGATTGAGTTCTGCACTCCCAGCTTAGGCTGACCCCACCCCGGCTGTTGCAGCCATCTGGAGAATAAACCCCGATGGAAGATCTCTGTTTCCCTCTCTCTGTGTTTCTTTGCCTTCCAAATAAAGTAATTAGAAAACTAAAAATAAATAGTGATGATTATTCCATATGAGTCAACAAAGCCTGCTTCTTTGCTTCTCTTCCATGGTATTCCATAGACAAGCAGTAATTCATGGAAACAATCCATAGTATTGAACAGTTAGATTGTGTCCTATCTGCTTCAGTGATGAGTTGTATGCAATCATTTTTCACAAATGAGGTATGATTTAGTATAAATTTATGGACGTAGACTTGTTGGGTCAAGGTGCATATGCATTTTATAATATGATAAATATTGCCAATATATTTCCTATAAAGACTGTACCGATTTACACTTCCCATAATAGCAAATGCATGTCTTCCCACCATTAATCCTAAAGCCTAAATGTGTTTTGATTTTGTTTTTGTTTCTTTTTAGATTACAAGCCCCAAGACTTCAAAGGTACTACAAAAATCACCCTCTTCAAGAAGATTGGTAAGAAAATAAGTCATCTCCGTGTGCCCCTACCAACTCCCTGGGTAATACGCTCTGGCTGCAGCCTTCCTGTTTACATAACATGATTTTGTTCCTGATCTGTCCTTCAGCTTCACCTTTTCAGGGTGACACATAAAAGAACAGGGACCCAACAAACTGATGCTTTGCAGTGTGTGGTTAAGCATCCTCTACACAGTAAAGAATGTTATCAGAAGTCATAAGGGAAAAGTGATTATGATGATCCTGCATTCTGCATGTGGAATTTGTCTTACTCAGGCTTCTGGGGAGCTAGAAGGGGAGAGACTGAGATGATCAAAGGAGTATCTTAGGTGTACAATCTTGGCTGCAAGGAGCAAGGGACATTGACCCCCTCCCAGTGCAGTTCCCTCAATATCTAACCCTGACATTCCATCACGGTTCTGGCTGGTCATATTAGGAGAGTACTCTTAAGAATGGAACTTATTTAAAAATATCTTGTATTCATTTCCTAGGGCTTCCATAATAGGGTACTGCAAACAGCATGGTTTAAAACAGCACACGTTGATTCTCTTACAGTTTTGTAGACTCAACATTCAAAATCAAGGTGTTAACAGGATTGATTCTTTTGAGGGCTAGGAGGGAAGAGTCTGTTCCTTGCATATCTGCTAGCTTTTGGTGAGGCCAACAATCCTTAGCATTTCTTAGCTTGCCAATGAGTCACCCCAGTCTCTGCCTCTAGCCCCCGCCCCCCGCGGCACATTCACTGTGTGTCCCTGTGATTCTTCTCCTCTTATAAGGACACCAGTCATATCGTGCTAAGGGCCCACCCTCTTCGAGTTTGACCTCATGTTGACTAACTATGTTTCAATAACCCTGTTTCCAAATAGGGTTACATTCTGAGATTCAGAAGATTAGGAAATCAATATATCTTTTGAGTGAACAGAATTCAACCCATAACATATTCATTCTATGAAGTGTTATTGATCCGGTTCATATATACCTCTATATTAACAACACCATCCTTTGAGAAAGCACTTATTTGAAATGATTACCTGACAGTGGCCATGTCCTTAAACAAATAGAAATTGATTTCTGTTCATCTTGTAGATAGAGAATTAATTTAATAAAAATTCAAAGTTTGAAACAAACTTTACCAGAAAGCATCATTCTTTGAACATTCCATTAAGATCAGGGCTCCGGTCACATCTTAGGAGAGCAGAAAACCTTCTTCTCCAGTAGCAAGGCAGAATGGTCTGCACTGCGCTGCCACACACTTCCTGGGATCAAGTTTCAAGTGCACCTGTGGAATTCGATTTGGGCTAACTAAAAAAAGAGAGGGGATTTGAGAAGCATATTCTCTCTTTTGTCTTTTATTTCAAAGTATTTCAAACAATACAGAAAAGTATAAAGAATTCAATATATATTCAATATAGATTTAACAATTTTTAACATTTTGCCAGTTTCATTTTAATATATATACTTTCATACTATTTTTTAAAAGCAATGGTGGATATATTAACATGCCATAATGTGGGGATTCATGACAAAGATCGTAAAATATGGAAACAGGGGTATTAATATGTAAGCCTAAGGGGTATAATTCAGTGAGGACAACATTTATGAATATCAAAATACCAAATAGTAGGCATTCACACTTGTTTTTCTAAAATACATATTAACTTCCACATATGAAAGAAAACATGTGGTATCTGTCTTTCTGTGTTTGGAGAAGTCATGATCTCTAGTTAATCCTTAAAATGTTCAGAAAGTGTCTTCTCAGATATATTGAAGTTCAGAATTCTGCTTAAAGTAGGCTTCTTTAGGACACTGCAGGAATAGAAACATCCTGTTTTTGCCATGGTCCAGTTTTCCCCTCTCTTGATTTTAAAGCATTGTGGAAAGGCCTAAGCATGTATTGAAAGTAAAGCCCCAGGTTAAGCTCATTAGTGAATCTCCTGATAAAAAGGAAAAAGATGTTTCTGGGGATGGTGCTATGGCATAGGTTAAACCTCTACCTGCAATGCCAGCATCCCATTTGGCGCCAGTTCATGGCTATCCCACTTCTGATCCAGCTCCCCATTAATATTCCTGGAAAAGCAGCATAAGATGGCCCAAGTCCTTGTGCCCCTGCATCTATGTGGGAGACCCAGAAGAAGCTCCTGGTTCCGGGCTCCTGGCACCAGCCTAGCATAGCCTCAGCCATTGCAGCCATTTGGGAAATGAACCAGCAGGTGGAAGATATCTCTCTCTGTCTCTGTCTCTCCCTCCTTCTTCCTCTGTAGTTCTGCCTTTTAAATAAATAAATAAGTCTTTAAAAAAAAAGTATTTCCTTTAGGGTAAAAGCTGGGCACACGCATGTGTTTTCCTAATTCTGAGTGTCAGGGATGGTCCTATCTGTAAGTGCTGTTGTTGGGTCCCTATTCGTGCTAGTTTGACAGAATGTATTGAATTTTTTCCTTTTGGCAGTCTGACGTGCCAGAAGGAGTCATCCGGGTCCATGCTCCACTTCTCTCGAAGGTATCCATGGCCATTCAGCTTACCAGTCAAACCAAAGCCAAAGACATATTGGCGAAATTCCAGTATGAGAGCAGGTGAGTGAACGTGGGGGAACTGCTCTGTACAAGGAAGCTGGACTTCTCTGAGTTGGTTCTCCCAGGCATTGACAGATTTGGCCTCTTGAAAATTAACTCTGTGACTTTGAGGATTTTACCTGTTGACTACAACAGTCGAAAGTAGAGAAAGAAGCTAGTAGACAGTAGAAGGTTGGTGACGAAAGGTTGTTTTTTAAAGGAATTTCTACAAATGAGATTATGAATTCATATGTTCTGTCTTGGTATCTTTGTGTAGTCAATGAATTTTACCTTCTATTGGAATGAAAAGTGTAGCAAATTAGTTTTTTAAATATCTGGATAGATTTTCAGGAATATCATGAGGCCAGGTTTCCTTGTGGGCACATAGCTGTTGCTTTTTTTAAATAATTTTTTTTATTTATTTTATTGGAGAGGCAGAGTTACAGACAGGGAGAGACAGAGAGAAAGGTCTTCCTTCCGTTGTTTCACTCCCCAAATGGCTGCAATGGCCAGAGCTGTGCCAATCCGAAGCCAGGAGCCAGGAGCTTCCTCCTAGCCTCCCATGCAGGTGCAGGGGCCCAAGCACTTGGGCCATCCTCCACTGCTTTCCCAGGCCATAGCAAAGAGCTGGATTGGAAGAGGAGCAGATTGGAAGGGAGCAGCCGGGACTAGAACCGGCGCCCACATGGGATGTCGGCACTGCAGGCAAAGGATTAACTTACTGCACCACAGTGCCGGCTCCAATAGCTGTTGCTTTTAAAACCTAATCCTATCGCTTCTTGGCCTTTTGTCTAAGCTCAAGTGTTAAACCTAATCCTTAGGATCAGGATGATACTTGCAAAAACTCTTATCTGCCAGTCACTTGAAAAGAGCAGAAATCGTCAGAACTTTTGTCTAGGCATATTTTACTCAAGGACTAATATTTGCCCTGAGGTTTTCAAATTTATACATTCGAGAGCAGATACAGTTTTATGATCTGCAGTAAATTCTGATGGAAATCCTTTAAAAGAATTCCAGGAGTGGGTGTTTGACTTAGTGGAAAAGGCCCTGGTTGAGACACCTGCATCCTGTAGTGAACGGGCTGCCTGGGTTTGAGTCGTGGCTGTGTTCCCAGTTCCAGCTTTCTTCGAATGTATGTTCTGGGAAGCAGAAGTGATCCTCAAGTAGTTAGGTCCCTACCGCCAATGTGGAGACCTGGATGGAGTCCCTGGCCCCAGCCATTGTGCCCACAGTGCTTTTGGGAAGTGAACCAGTAGATGGGAACTTTGTCTGTCTGTCTGTCTCTCACTCTGACTGCCTCTCAACAAATAAAGAAGTATTCTAGCTGTATTAAAAAGGAGTAGTCTTGTTGAGCAAAAAAGAAAAAAAAAATTGCAAAAGTTTAGATATTGTATAATGTGCAAATTTTTTAAATAGAAGACAAGTTGTGGTCACCAGCGAGATGTGTCTGGATATAAAAAGACAACACAATTGTGGTATTGGAATTTGGGCTGTGAAGGTACACAAACAAACTTTTATAAAATTGGATTGAACTTAAAATGCACACAAATGAGAAAAATGGAAATCTAAATGATAGGTGGACTGTACCAATGTCAACTTCTTGATTGTGCCACTATACTATAGTTCTGCAAAATATTGCCATAGGAGAAAACTGGGCAAAGAGCACAAAGAATTTGTAGTATTTCCTACAGCTACATGTGAACTTACAATCATTTCAATAACGGTTTCCATGGGGATGGGCACTGTGGCACAATGGGTTAAGATGCCACTTGGGACGCCGGCATTCCTATCAGAGCATTCATTTGAGTGTTGGCTACTCTGCTTGTGATCCAGCTTCCTACTAATGTGTACCCCAGGAGGCAGTAAATGATGGCTCATGTCTTTGAGTTCCTGCCACCCTTGTGGGAGACCTGGAAGGAGTTCCCAGCTCCTGCCTTCAGCCTGACCCAGACCTGGTTGTTACGGGTATCTGGGGAGTGAACCAGCCAGTGGAAGATATTTCTCTTTCTATTTCTCTATGGTACTCTGCCTTTCATGTAGATAAAAATAAAAAAAGAAACGTGAAGAAAGAAACAGAGATGGAGGAGGGAGAGAGAGAGAAAGGGAACAAAAGAAGGGTGGGGAAAAGGAGAGGGAAATGGAGGGGAGGGGAGGAAAAGAAAGGGAGAGAGGGAGAGTCAGTGAAATTAATCTGGAAGTCAGGATGGTGGCCGTATGCTGGGGGTGGAAAGCAGAGTGACGGAGAAGGCCTTTTGTGGCTCCCGAGTCCTTTTTGCAAGATATGGTAACTAGTTACATCATATATTCACTCAAAAAGATTTGTTGTTTTATAATTATGATGTGCACAAGTAATATATGTGTGTATACATATGTTTATTTTTATTTGTGTATATAAATTAATACATTTTTAAATGAAAGATTACATTAAAAAAGGAAGAGTAGACACACCCAAAAAAGGTTGCAAAAGGAAGAGTAGATAGAACAAAAAAAAAAGTTGTCCAAAGTTGCCCCTTCTATGATTCAATTTATAGAGTAGAGGCCAGCAGGAGCCCTGGACATGCACCTGCCTATTGCTGGCCCATTTCAGGGTCTACCCCTGAAATGCTGTTAATAATACCTGTAGGCAGGCATGTAAAGACTTGAAGTTTCGTTCCAGGGATTTGAGCGTCCAACTGATTCCTAGTTACATGTAGTACAAAACTGACTTTCTACTCTCAAGTTGACTTTTTGTGGATAGAAAAGATTACTGGTAAAAATTACCTACAACCAATGACAGCAGATAGACAAATCCTTTGCAGCAACTTCTCCAAATTCTCTTGTTAGAACTGTGGCCTATTTCTGTTTAAAAGTTGTAACCTGGCCTAGTTTTGCCTCTTATCACCCCAGGCTTATTTTCCGACTGCCTGCTCACTGCCTCTTATGTTTAAGTAAAAAAGCAGTGAGGAGAGCCTTTCTTCCCTCAGATGACCGAAAGCTCCAAGGAAACCCCGTCCCCACCCCACAAGTCAAAGAGTTGGGGAAAGGCTGACCTGACCACTAAAAACCTTCAGGACCAGACCTGCTGTATGCCAACCGAACACTGAGAGGGAAAACTCGCCACTGCCTCTGTGTTTTTGGTGGGAAGAAGCAGGGAATGATCTGCCATCCTCCTCCCAGCAGAGCCAGGCCAGGATCTGATTCCCAACCCGGGTAGTGTGTGCACAGTCCTGAGATGAGGCTTGACAAGGCACAGCACCGAGGCAGCGCGACACAAGCTATTCGCCTCCAGGCTCCACTCGCACTCAGTGTCATTAAGATCCAAGGAGGAGCTGAGCTTCCACTCCCAGCCCCATCAGCAGAAATGAATGAGGCAAAGGGAGCAGAAGCAGTCATCATCCTGTGCCCTCCTGCTCCCTCTGCTATCAGCCGGGCCCAGTGAGGGCTTGAGCCTCCACCTGACAGCTGGTAGAACAGATGCTAGGAGGGAGGCATAATTGGCACTCTGCTGCTGCCCCCTCTTTTCCGATGTTAAGAGAGACCCCGTGAGGAGCTGAGCCCCACTCTCATCCTGAAACAACAAAGCTGTGTAATCAGCCTGTGTCTCCCCAGCCCTGGCGGCAGAGCCCAGCAGGGAGCTGATCTACCCCTTCCATTAGAGCCAGTGAGGCAGTGGCGTTTGGTGTCCCACTTACACTGGGGCCCAGCAAGGAAATCAAACATAGACGCCCACCCAGATCTGTGATAAACCTCAATAGGAGGACTGCCAGCCAAAACATGAAGATTAGATTAAGATCCAGAGTCTCACAACGCAATCCAAAATGTCCACAATGCAGTACAAGAATCGCTCCTTACAGGAAAATCACCATGTGAATGAGAAAAGGCAATCACCAGAGGCCAGCACTAAGCAGAATCAGATGTTAGAATGATCCGACAAGGGTTTCACAACCATCACAAAAAACCTTTCAACAAGCACGTATGAAGTCTTTCAAAACAAATGAAAAAGAGAAAATCTCAGCAAAGAAAGAGGCATTCTTCCTAAAAACCAAATGGAAATTATAGAACTGAAAAATGCAGTAACTGAAATTAGAAACCTGAATAGGCTCAATAGTAGGGTAGCAATAACAGCGGACAGAACTAGCAGACTTTCGGACATACCCAAGAATCGATCTATTCTAAGCAACAGAGAGAACGTAGACTGAGAAAGAGTGAACACAGCCTCAGGCATTTGTGAGACGAAACCAAAAGGGGTAAATTCTGTATCATCAGAGTCCCACAGGAGAAGACACACAGAGTGTGCCTGAGAAAGTGTTTCAACAAATAATGACTGAAAATTTCCCACAACAGCAAAAGACATAAACCTACGTATTGAAGAAGCTAAGAGAACTCAAACGGGATCAAGCCAAAGAAATCCATACCAAAATACTATAATTAAAACTTGCAAAATTTAAAGATAAAGAAAAAGAACTTGAAGGCATTTTTCTATAGAGGACAACACCCCAGATTATAGCAGCTTTTTCACTGAAACCATGAAGGCCACAGGATATGACATCACATCTCTCAAGTACTGAAAGAGAAGAACTGCCCATGTGAATTCTGTACTCAGCAAAAGTATCTTTCAAGGATGATGGGGACATCAAGGGCATTTTCAGATGAAAGAACTAAGAATTTGTTGCTGACAACCCTACAAAAAAACAGTGGCTAAAGAAAGAACCCTGAACAGAAAGAAAAAGACAACAAGGCTTGGAACAACAGAAAGGAAATGAGCACATTGGAATAGTAAATATGGGCCTAAGTGGAATAAGCTATCCTACATCACATGCATTTCTGAAATCACATTTAATGATAAAAGCAAAAATTGCACCATCTTATGTGGTGTTCAGTGCAATTAGAAGACGTGCATAAGACAAACATATTTTAAAATAGCATGTATGTATGGAGCAAGAGGTTCCTATTCTGTAAATGTAGTTTGTGCAGAGTAACTTCTTCCCAAAAAGTACAGCATTGTAAAGATTGAAGAAGTAATTTCACAGTCAGAAATATCTAACATCAGACAGTGTTCAAGGTTAACATTAACAGTGGTAAGCCATGTTGGACATATGCACTCTTGTAAGATATGATGGAAAATAGCATTTTCCAAGAATCCTTAACTCTGGCCTAAACATGAGAAATATATCCAACAAATCCAAATTGACAAATATTCTACAAAATTCTTCAAAACTCTCAAGGACATCAAAAACAAGGCAAGTATGAGAAACTCACAGCCATGAACAGTCTAAGGAGACCTGACTCCTGTATTAGGTTCCCAGTGCTACTGTAACAAGTGACCACAAAATGGGTCGCTTGCAGCAGTAGGACTGTATTCTCACAGTTCAGGAGGCCACAAGTCTGAAATAAAGGCATCAGCAGGGTTGGTTCCTTCTAGAGCTCTGAAGGAGAAATTCTCCCATCCTCAATCCCAGCTTCTGGGGTTTGCCAGCGCCCACAGCCATTCCATGGTGTGTAGATTGTTCATGCCAGTCTCATCCTCTGTCTTTAGGTGCCTCTACATGCAGGATAAGTATATCTCATGATCTTTAACTAATTACATCTGAAAATACCCTATAGGAAGATCACATTCTGAACTTCCAAATTTTGAATTTGGGAGGAAACACTCTTTAGACTGTTAAAATTATGAAATGTCATATAGGGGGCTGGCGCTGTGGCATAGTGGGTAAAGCTGCTGCCTGTAGTGCCAGCATCTCACATGGCCGCCCGTTAGAGTCCAGGCTGTTCCACGTCTGATCCACCTCCCTGCTAATGAGCCTAGAAAAGCAGCAAAGGATGGCCCAAGTGCTTGGATCCTTACATCAACATGGGAGACCCAGAAGAAGCTCCTGGCTTCTGACTTTGGATCAGCCCAGCTCCGGCCCTTGCAGTCATTAGGGTATGAACCGCAGATGGAAGATTCTCACCCCCCCCCCCATTAACTCTGCCTTTCAAATAAATAAATCAGTAAATATTTAAAAAAGAAAGAAATGGCATGTACCCTGGATGGGATCCTTGAGCAGAAAATGAGCATTAGGTAAAAATGAAGATACTATGAGTAAAATATGGATTTTAGTTAATAATAATGTCAGTTTTGACTCATTGATTTTAGTAAACACACTGTATTAACATGAGATGTCTATATTAAAAGAACAGTGTGTGGGGCACATGGGAATTCTCTGTACTATCTTCAGAAGTTTTTTGTAAATCTAAGAGATCCAAAGTTTTGGGAGCATTGTTGTGGCATAGCAGGCTAAGCTGCTGCCTGCAATGCTGGCATCCCATATCTAAGGACTGGTTCTAATCTCAGCTGCTCCACTTCCAATCCAATCCAACTCCCTTCTAATGCACCTAGGAAAGCAACAGAAGATGGCCCAAGTAGTTGAGCCCCGGCTACCCACACAGGAGATCCAAATGGAGTTCCAGACTCCTGGCTTCTAGCTTTGGTCTGGCCCAGCACTGGCCATTGCAGCCACCTGGGGAATGAACCAGTGGATGGAAGATCGATCTTCCTCCCTCTCTCCCTCCTTTCTTCCCTCCCTCTCTGAATCTGACTTTCAAATAAATAAATCTTATTTAAAAAATGATTGAAAGAAAAGTTTATTTTAAAAGTTTTCCCAATCTCCTATAAATGAAGAGAACTACCACTTTTTAATGGTGAAATAATTTCAGAGTGAAATGAGGTTTAGTTATGCTGGCATATCAGATTATCTCTATTTTAAAAATGAAATTCTTATATGCATCAGTGGCATTCCTCCTTTAACTTATATGATTTTTAATTCAAAGAACTAAAAATAAATAGAATTATCACATTCTCTAGGGTGTCTGCTATTTTCAAAGGCAGAAAATAGCAAGTGGGGGTGAGGGCGTGGAGAAACCAGACCCCTGTGCACTGTTGGTAGGAATGCAAAATGGTGCAGCTGCTGTGGAAAACAGCATGGCAGCTCCTCCAAAAATTAAAAATAGATTCATCATGTAACCTACCAATTCCATGTCTGGCCGTGTTCCCAACAGAACTGAAAGCAGGGTCTCCCCAGATACTTGTACTCAGATGTTCATAGCATTAATTACAGCAGTCAAAATGACAGATGAATGGATAAACAGGATGTGATATATATGTGAGTATATATAAGATATATATATATATGTATATGAGATATATTTGGCCTTTCAAAGGAAGGATATGCTACAGCATTGAGCAACCATGAAGATATTATACAAAGTGAAATAATCCTGTTACAAAAAGACAAATACTAATATGATTTCACTTATGTAAAGTAGTTACAGTGATCAAAATCATAGACCAGAAAGTAGAATAATGATTGCTAGGGGCTGGGGTGACGGGGTAATGGGGTTGTTGTGTAACGGGCATAGAATTTCAGCTTTACAAGATGGAAAGAGTTCTGGAGATGTATGCTAGTGATGATTGAACAAAATTAAATTTCTACACATCACTCAAAGTGTAAAGCATCTGTATCAGTAGGTATGGTCCATGTGTATATTGTAATACCCAGGGAAACCACAAACAAAATCAGACAATACAATACACTCAAAAACACTATAAGGGGGGTTGTTCGGCATAGCAGTTAAGATGCCAGTTTAAGATGCGCAGGTCATAGGGTGGACATTTGGCACATCTTTTTTTTTTTTAATAGAAAACTTTTATTTAATAAATATAAATTTCAAAAGAACAACTTCTGGATTATAGCAGTTCTTCCCCCCATAACCACCCTTGTGCCCACAAACCATCCCATCTACTCCCTCTCCCATCCCATACTTCATTAAGATTCATTTTTATTATCTTTATATACAGAAGATCAACTCTATACTGAGTAAAGATTTCAACAGTTTGCACCTACACAGACACACAAAGTATAAAGTACTATTTGA
This sequence comes from Lepus europaeus, assembly GCF_033115175.1. Lineage (NCBI taxonomy): Eukaryota > Metazoa > Chordata > Mammalia > Lagomorpha > Leporidae > Lepus > Lepus europaeus. Next base: position 61,617,492 of record NC_084835.1, on the reverse strand, counting down.
AGATTAGTTTTACCATTAATTCTCATAGTACAACACATTAAGGACAGAGATCCTACATGGGGAGCAAGTGCACAGTAACTCCTGTTATTGATTTAACAATTGATACTCTTATGATATCAGTAAGCACCCAAGGCTCTTATTATGAGCTGCCAAGGCTATGGAAGCCTCTTGAGTTCACAAACTCCGACCTGATTTAGACAAGGCCATAATGAAAGTGGAAGTTCTCTCCTCCCTTCAGAGAAAGGTACCTCCTTCTTTGATGACCAGTCCTTTCCACTGGGATCTCACTCACAGAGATCTTTCATTTAGGTCATTTTTTGCCACACTGTCTTGGCTTTCCATGCCTGAGAAACTCTCATGGGCTTTTTAGCCAGATCCGAATACCTTAAGGGCTGATTCTGAGGCCAGAGTGGTGTTTAGGGCATTTGTCATTCTATGAGTCTGCTGTGTATCCCACTTCCCATGTTGGATCATTCTCTCCTTTTTAATTCTATCAATTATTATTAGCAGACACTGGTTTTATTTATGTTGGCACTTCTTAATATATCCTCTGTTATTTGCCTAGGTCTGTAGGGAGTCAACTGGCAGATATAAGATATCTTCCCCTCCCCCTTCAAATAAAGTGAAAATTAAATAATTAATTAAAGAGGTTCATTTTATATGGTTGTGCTTAAGTTTGCTGGTTAAACAAACTACACCATGTTAGATATTTAAAAGGTATTTTCAAATACATGATTCTTAAAATTTATAGAAGGCATTGGACCTTCTGGTAAATGTTTTCTTAAGTTGTTATCTAATGGTTGAAACTGTTTGCTAAGTATTCATGTGATATTGCTATTGTCAGCAAGCGATCTAGGACTTGCTCCCTCATTTCTCTATTCTAAGCCCAACTTGTTCTTTCATTTCTCTATTCTCTTCAAGATAGGAAACTAAATCTATTATGAAGGAATCTGTAGGACGCACAATTTAATCTTTAGACCTTATAAAAGAGATGGCTAACATTTTTCTGTAATAGCATAGCCAAAATAAGAACTTAAATAATAATCTCATAGCTAGATTCACTTCGCCATCAGCAAAGTATACAGTAAGTAGAAAAAACCTCCCTTTCAGACCAAAGGGAAAGAAAGTTTTAAAATGAGAATATAATTTTCCTCATGGGCATTGTCTACCTTAGAAAAACTACTACAGAACATGCCTGTGACTATAGACTTGTAGTTCAGGCCACCGAAGATTAGAGATGGGACACGGGCACTCCCTTGACTTGCATCCTCTGGTCTGCTTTAACACAAACCAGGAGGAAAAGAAAGCTAGGCATCAGAAGCAATGGGTGGCAGGCCTATTAATGGCTGATCTATACAGTGATCTGCCCTCAAGGAGACCCAACAGGCCAGTCCACTGCAGTGGCTTTCAATGAGGTAAGCCTGGGCTTCAGCAGAAGTCAGCTTGTGAAGAGCCCTGGCAGCTCTGCCAAGAGTTGGATCACTGGAAATGGACCTGCCCTGGAGTCGAAGGATGCCCAGGTCAGAGCCACAGATCTTATTGGCTCTAAGCTGAAAAGCCCTTCACTCAGCCCAACTTCCAAAGTGACCACTGCAGCTGAGGGTGAGGTCAAGTAGGGTCAGCAACATTGCAGGCAGAACTGTAAATTTCTTGTTAGAGTTGCCACCTGCCTTTACCTGGCCAGCTCTCCTCCCAGGCCAGCCAAGTAATGAAAGTCAACAGAGTGCCTTCCCCTAGGAGGTTCACACCTCCCTTAGGATATACCCCATGTGAAGAGATAGATAGGTCTGGGCCTCTTAACTTACAAGGCCTAAAGCCCACCAGATTATTATCAAGCCCCTTCTATCAGGTTCTATTTGCCTCTCAATCAGAAAACTTAATTGTAGCTTAGACAGCACCTTTCTTAGCTCCTCTAAGAATGACTCTGTCCTTTGTTCTAGACCCTGTCTAGCGTACTTGGGCCTCATTCCTTTGTAATCATAACCTCTACTCTACCACCAATGGCTCTACTCCCAACCTGTGTGTACTGATGGTCCTCTTCCCCACTTAATGCTGTATAATTGTTCAAACCTGGTTAATGCCACTCTTAGGATCATTGGTTACTATTCTCACTCTGTCTTTTATGACCTTGTCTAAATATGATCAGAGTCGGCAAACTTGGAAGGCTTCCATAGGCTTGGCAACTCATGACGACAGCCTAGGGTGGTTACTGGCGCCATAAACTAGAGTGTCAATTTGTTGGGTCAACAACAGGAGCCACTGTGCACTTGCTCCTCATGTGGGATCTCTGTCCTTAATGTGCTGTACATTTGGATTTGATGCTATAACTAGTACTCAAACAGTATGTTTCACTTTGTGTGTCTATGTGGGTGCAAACTGTTGAAACCTTTATACTAAATTGATCTTCTGTATATAAAGAGAATTGAAAATGAATCTCGATGCAAATGGAAGGGGAGAGGGAGCGGGAGAGGGGAGGGTTGCGGGTGGGAGGGAAGTTATGGGAGGGGAAAGCCACTGTAATCCATAAGCTGTACACTGGAAATTTATATTCATTAAATAAAAGTATAAAAAAAAAATACATGCAGGAAAAAAAAAAAAAAAAAAGAAAATGAATCTTGATGTGAATGGGATGGGAGAGGGAGCGGGAGTTGGGCGGGATGGGGGCAGGAGGGAAGTTATGGGGGGGGAAGCCATTGTAATCCACAAACTGTACTTTGGAAATTTATATTTGCTAAATAAAAGTTAAAAAATATAAAAAAAATAATAATAATTAATTAAAGAGGTGCCCACATCCCATATCTGAATACCTGGATTCAAGTCCCATCTCTGCCTTCTGACTCCAGTAGCTTTCTATGAATGCGCACTGTGCAAGGTAGCAGGTGATGGCTCAGGTCGTTGGGTCCCTGCCATCCATGTAGGAGACCTTCCATCCACGTAGGAATGAGTTCCCAGCTCTTGTCTTCAGCCTGGCATAGCCCCAGCCATGTGGGCATCTGAGGAGTAAGCCAGCAAATGGGAGCTGTCTACCTCTCTTTCTCTCTCTCTCTCTTTCTCTCTCTCCCTCTCTCACTCTGTGTATCTTCCTCTCAAATAACAACAGAAAACAAAATGCTGTAGATAATTCAAGACAGAAACCTAAAAGATAGCCCATACTGTGGGCCATAAAACAAACCTCAACAAATTTAAAATACAGTATTTATACAAAATATCTTCCATGACTATCAAGGGATCAAACCAGGTGTCAATAACAAGAAGACAGCATGCAATCTCCAAACCCTCTAAAACTATGCCAAATATTTCTAAATAAGCCATAAATCAAAAAGGAAGTCTTAAGGGAAATGTTTAAGAAATGCATAGAATGAAAAAAAAAAAACTGCGCTGCATCAAATTATAAGAGATGCAAATAAAGCGATGCAGAAAGAAAATTTTAATTTTTATTATAAGAAAGTTGTATTGCAGGTAAAAGTACTTATGTTACAAAAGAGGGAAAGATCTTGAATCAATCATCAAGTTCCCACTTTTTGAAAGTAGAAAAATAAGAGGAAAATAAACCCAAGGTGAGCAGAAGAAGGAGCTCATAAAGATGAGCAGAAATCAATAAAATGGAAAATGGAAAAATGATAGAGAATATTGGGGAAACAAAAAGACAGTTTTACAACTTTTGAAAAATCATAAAATTAATACACTTTTAGAAAGACAAAAAGAGAAAACACAAGTCACCAATATCTAGAATAAGACAGGGGGTATCACTAATCCAGTACTTCCATTAGAATGATATCAACCTTGGCCGGTGCTGAGGCTCAATAGGCTAATCCTCCACCTGCGGCGCCGGCACACCGGGTTCTAGTCTCGGTTGGGGTGCAGGATTCTGTGCCGGTTACCCCTCTTCCAGGCCAGCTCTCTGCTATGGCCCGGGAAGGCAGTGGAGGATGGCCCAAGTGCTTGGGTCCTGCACCCACATGGGAGACCAGGAGAAGCACCTGGCTCCTGCCTTTGGATCAGCGTGGTGCGCTGGCCGCAGCGGCCATTGGAGGGTGAACCAATGGCAAAGGAAGACCTTTCTCTCTCTCTGTCCACTCTGCCTGTTTAAAAAAAAAAAAAAAAGAATGATATCAACCTGTAAACAGCTTCAGGCTCATATAGTCAAAAACTTGGAAGAAGTGGATCAGTTCCTTAAAAAAATCACAAATGACCAGAGGCATTAAGTATGTTATTATTGTATAACCATCACATCGTGACTGGCTTCTTACCTGCTAGACCAGATGCCTACCCCTGTATAACACTTCTGAAATGACAAGTGTGTAGACCTGTAGAATAGGGTAGAGGTTGCTCAGGGTGGGAGAGGGAGGTGAATGTGCTGTAAGAGGGCAACAGGATGGATCCTAATTGGGATGGAAGTGTTCTGGATCCTGACGGGACGTCTAGCAACATGCTGCTCGTGACGTATCACTGGAACTTTCAGGACGTTAATGTTGGGGGAAGTGGGTAAAGGATATGCATCACCCGAATCTGTTTTTTTCTTGCATCTACAGACATTACCTCAAATAACACTTTTAAACAGACAAAGGAGGGGGGACACACATCCTTTTTTTCTGACAGTAGAGAGGGGAAAAAAAATAACCAGATTCAAAGTCACTTCTGAATCGGAGGAAGATCAGCAGTGGGCTTTGAGACGCTCCTATCCTAGCATGGAGCGGAAAATTCACTCGGGCAGTTGTTTGCCCTGACTTGCTTTTTATCATAGGGGTAGCGACTCGCAACGAAGTCAACCTTAAAAGCATTTGCAGAGCATCAGGCAAGCTTTGAAAGGTGACATGGGCTGAGATAATTCATTCCTTTTTTCGGAAAACACAGAAATGAAACCTGATTTCTTCTGACCAGAGAGTAAGGTGACGGATGACAAGGCACTGTTAAATGCCCAGCTGCTCCTTCGTCAGCCCTGATGTGTCAATAGCCATCACCCGCCTTGCAGGGGCCTGGAGCTGTGGCTGGGACTGGCTCCTGATGGAGCTCCCTGAGGTCCCGTCCCCTGTGGGCCTCCGTGTCAGTCACACAGGACGCTGTTGTCGGGATAGAATAGGTGGGGTGTGTTGCCTCACAGCAGAGTGAATCGTTGGTTATTGTGTTGTTTGATATGCAAATATACCTCCTGTCTTGATAGAGTTCACATTATATTCCATTCTCTCTTTGTTTTTTTCTTTAGTCACGGTCCATCAGAGTGTATTAAGATTCAGAACCAAAGGTTATACGAGATTGGAGGAAATATAGGTGAGCATTTCTTTAATAACTACTACTGTTAAATTCCCCGATTGCCCTAATAGAAATATCTTCCTATTATGATAAAGATGTATTTTAGAAGTTTCTTTTTCTTTAATTTTATTTATATTAAGTTTGATGTAGTTCATGTATACAGATTTAGGAACATAATGATACTTCTAATAATTATAGGACAGCCTATACGTTTCCGAGATAAAATCCAAAATCAGTAAGTTTTTGGTTTTTTAAAATGTTCTCAAAATTCCGAAAAAGAATATCATTATGCTGATTTGCAGCAGACACATGTGACACTTACCCTTGGAAAGTTTCTTCCTGAAGATTCACGCAGAGTGGGAGAACTGAGAACCTTGAGAAGCAGTACACCCTTTTTGCTTAACTTCCTGTTCATCCTTCCTGTGTGCCTGGTGGTGGGCCGGCGGCAGCAGTGCAGGAAGAGAGCTCAGCAGAAAATTCCTTAGGGGCCGGCGCAGTGGCTCACTTGGTTAATCCTCCACCTGCGGTGCCGGCATCCCATATGGGCGCTGGGTTCTAGTCCCAGTTGCTCCTCTTCCAGTCTAGTCTCTGCTGTGGCCCGGGAGGGAAGTGGAGGTGTCCCAGGTGCTTGGGCTGCTGCACCCACATGAGAGACCAGGAGAAGCGCCTGCCTCCTGGCTTCGGATCAGCGCAGTGCTGGCTGTGGTGGCCATTTGGGGAGTGAACCAACGGAAGGAAGACCTTTCTCTCTGTCTCTCTCTCTGTCTATAACTCTACCTGTCAAATAAATTAAAAAAAAAGAAAGAAAGAAAGAAAGAAAATTCCTTCTCCCTTTGTCTGAGTCCTCCCGTATCCTCCTGGCTCCACTGTGACTGTCTACAGACCCACTCCGGCCAGCACGTCCAGCGGCCTCTCCCTCCCAGGAGTCCTCCATAGCCCCTCGGGGCCTTCTCCGGGCAGCCTCAGTTCTCCGCATCATCAGCTGTCCCCTCCCAACTGCACCCTTTCCACCTGCACACAGAACGTTGGCCGTTTCTCCCATCTTGACACAACTCCCTGGACCTCATTCAGATCTGCTCAAGTTTCCCTGTCCACTTCACTGCAAACTCCTTCGATCAGTGTCCCCTCTCCAGTTTCTTGTCCTATTCTCTCTTGAAACCAGTCAGGACATACCCCTCTGCACTTCACCAGAATCGCTCTTGTTGGGGTCACCAGAACACTCCTGCATCAGGCAAGCCAGTCGTTCCTTCTGTTTGTGACTGCCTGGTGTGATCTTTCCCTTCTTGTGGCCAGCATTGTGTCCCAGTGGATTAATCTGCTGCCTGCTGTGCCAGCATCCCATATTAGAGCACTGGTTAGAGTCCTGGCTGCTCTACTTCCAATCCAGCTCCTTGCTAATGCACCAGGGAAAGCAGCAGAAGATGACCCAGGGGCTTGGGCCCCTGCTACCCACATGGGAGACCCGGATCGAGTTCCAGGCTCCTGGCTTCGGCCTGGTCCAGCTCCCAGATATTGCAACCATTCGGAAAGTGAGCCGGAAGATGAAAGATTCCCCACCCCCCTCACAGTGCCTTTCAAATAAAATAAACCAAGCATTCGCATCACCTGATTTCGAGGATGACCTGAGCTTGTGTCTTTCCTCCCATCTCATTGACTGCTTCACTGAGTCTCGTTTGCCTCTTATTTCTTGATCTCTCAACCTTTCCACCTTGGAGAGCTGCAGGTGCAATCCTTGGGACTTCTCTCTCCTCTACTCAGCCTCCTTGGTGAGCTCACTCCGTCTTGTTGCTCTAAATGCTTCTGGAGGCTGATGCCTCTCACGTTTGCATCCCGTACTTCCCAGCAGACACCAGGCTTGCACCTCAGTCACCAGCATCTTCGGCCTGGGGCACAGGGAGGGGGAGGGGGTTGCATTTGCTCTGATGTTTTCATGGAATAATCTCCCTTCAGCCAACCCCATTCCTCACTGTCTGTCACCTTTCTGGGGCTTTGCTGGTGCGTCACCCTCTCAGTGAGGTCTCCTGGGACATACCTTCCCTGCTTGGTTTTTCTCTGGTAGTCTTGTCACCACCAGGCTTACTTTATATTATAGGTGCTTATTTGTTGCAGAGGGGTCCTGAGGGCCGGTTTTTGTGATAGGCCCATGCATTGCTGCAGCCCCAGCCCCTAGGACAGTACCTGACACATAGCAACACTCAGTAGACATGCACTACATGCATGAAGCAAACAAGCCAATCTCCTGATTTTGTTACACAAGCATTATACAAAATGAATGTCAAGTGTACTTGCCCAGGGGATGACCTTTACATTTCCAGATCTTTGACCTTTGGGCATTACTTCTATAGTAAAGAAGCAAAGTGGCCATTTCCAAACCAAACTTGACTTTGGTCTTCTCTAGACCTGGTCAAATTACTATCTTCAAAAGCATTGCAGGGCATGTTTCAGTATAAGCATGATCAGTTCATACCCACGGAAGCTGGCATCCTGTTTTTCTACTTGATGTGGAGAAGCTGGGGAAAAGGTTGCCTGTGTTTGGTGCGTCCCCAGTTTTACAGGAGATATGTTTGAAATACTTAACAGGCAGGAGACAGGCTGGAGGGTGGGAGGCTTTATCAAGAAGCTTGGCCGGCACTGTGGCTTAACAGGCTAATCCTCCGCCTTGCGGCGCCCGCACACCGGTTCTAGTCCCAGTTGGGGCGCCGGATTCTATCCTAGTTGCCCCTCTTCCAGGCCAGCTCTCTGCTATGGCCCGGGAAGGCAGTGGAGGATGGCCCAAGTGCTTGGGCCCTGCACCCGCATGGGAGACCAGGAGAAGCACCTGGCTCCTGGCTTCGGATCGGCGAGACCTGCCGGCCGCAGCGGCCATTGGAGGGTGAACCAACGGCAAAAAGGAAGACCTTTCTCTCTGTCTCTCTCTCTCACTATCCACTCTGCCTGTCAAAAAAAAAAAAAAATCTTCAAAATGTGCTTACTTACGGCTGAGAGGACCTCGTTGGCCTTACTTGAAGCCTGCTGACACATAGGCATGAGCAGTCAATACAGAGACAGAAGTGTGCACTCTTACGAACGCTCTGTTCCTTTCCTTTTAGGACAGCATTGCTTGGACCCAGATGCATATATATTGGATGTATACCATGAAAATCCTCAAGCAGAATGGGTAATTAAGCCCCAACCAAGTCTTTGAAATGTCCACAAGGTGGCTGCTGTCCTGTGTTACATGCCAAGAAGATCCTAGCCTTGGTGGGGAAAAAAACAAGACTGCTTTTACCACCCTTGTTTCTCTAACCCTCTCCGTGTTCCTTGGTCCTGAGTGCTGGCGTCTGCAGCACTGTCAGAACGGTGGGAGAGGAGCTGGCTCACCATTCGAGAGCAAGTTTTCTCACCGTGCTTCTGGGTTAAAAGGCAAAGCGAGAGGATGTGATCCTGCCAGAAGACAGGCCAGTGTGAAATACGGGACTGCAATCATGTCTGGTACTTTGACTTCTCAGCCGAAATGAACTTGGCCTTACACCAGGGGATAAGCAACAGTTCTTCACGTAGCCAATGCTACCAGACACAAGGAGAAAGAGACCTTTTTTTTTATACTTAACGTTTTCTGCACATGTTGACCATTTTGAACAACAATGCCAGAAATAGCCTTACTTTCTGCCTTACAAAGTAACCCAGATCTACTTTGCAAAGGGAATCCACTTCTCTAACGTGAAACATACAATATTTATGCTCTGACTTGCTCCTGCATTTGGAGGAAGAACTTCCGTTTAAAAAAAAAAAAAAACTGTATTGTTGCATACATCATACTGTATTAAGGCTATAGCGTTCTGGTGCAAATGAACATTTCCCTATCAGTAACTTTTGAAGTTGATATGTTTAAAGCTTACTCTCTTGTGAACACAGGTCCCCATAGTGAAGCATACTTTGACAAAGGGGGTCTTCGGCTTCCAGAACTTTCTCTGTAGTCAGCTGTCACACAGCCTATTTTCGCCTCATGGTGATGGTGCTCAGTGACTGCATCTCTCCACCTGCCAGGCAGTTTCCTTTGCTGAACAAACATATCGCTTTTTATATTTTACAACTGTAGATAGTAATTCCTAAAGCCCCAATTTAAAAGCAGAATTGCTCTTCTTTGAAAGTACTGAAAAATACCATATCAATGTCTGATAAGCTACAAAAGCAGATTTTGCTTTTGTTCATTAATCATAGACGTGATCAGGCGCTGGGATTAAGATCAGACGTTGAAGTCAGGTGCATGTTTGGTGAGCTGAAAACTGTCTCTCTAGCGAGGTACCACGGAGTCATTTTCTAGACCTGCAATTGGCTGGAACACACGTATCTCAGACTTGCACTTGGAGTGCACAGATTGAGACTTTGTTGAGTTTACCTCAGTGTTAATGAGATGCAAGACCCGAATGCCTCTCCTGCAGTTCATTTTGACATAGTTGCTCATAAACGAAGAAAACACTTTTTAATCTGCTTACCGGTCTCAAAATGTGTGATGATATTTTTAAGCCGACATATAGAACAAATATTTTATATGCCACATTATGCCTTGGTGTCTACACAAGACATGACTTATATTCAACATGCAGGTACTTGCATTTCTAGTGTTTAGGATGTAAAAGGATATTATAGAAAACACAAAGATCCATTCATTTGATTTATTTGGGAATTTTTAGTTCCTTTGCCTGAAAACCCGTTTGAAAGTAAATGTGTGTTCCATAGGTTTGTATTGGTTCCTGCATTTCACCAGTGTTCAGTGGACTAATTGATGGCATGTGCGTTTACATTATGAATTTCCATAGACTGAAAAAAAGTGTTTTTAAACCACAGGAGTAAACATTTTACTCTATGTAGTTGCCAAATATTAAGACATAGGATGCCAGTAACTTATGTCCTTACATGGAAGAAATTCTTCAGATAGCTGCCTTATATGGCTATGTATATACAAAATACGACCGATTTTTCTCGTTCTATTTGGTCTCATCAGAGTAGTTAACCTCTGCTGCATTTTACACAAAATTCACATATCTGTTCATTTATTTTTCCATTTCAGAATTTTTGTTTCTTTGGACAGGAAACACATTAGAACCTAAACATAAGTTCTAAAAGTTTTAAGGTTTACTCCAACTTTTAATGAATTTTCAATAAGTGGCTGATAGATGACAGGTAAAATACGCTAAGTCTCAATTTCTTAGCCACTTTTTTGTGGCAAAGACTTAGAAGAATCAGTAATTTAAAATGAGTCACTTCATTCTATTCAAGGGCTATGACAACTTTCAAATAGCTATCCTATGGAGAAACAACTTGTGTCAGTACCGTTGGACATAATCTTTATCCTCAGTCTTAGCACTCACTAATTGGTTAGAGAAGAATTTTGGTAAAAAGACTATGTATGGTTAAAGAGGTTTTTACTAATTTTATAATAAACAAACCTCTGCTATTAAAATTCGAAAGTGCCCTTCACCTAGATATTGAGAGAACTGTTGCCTTATCAAGAGGTTTTTGTTGTTGTTTGTTTGTTTTAATTTCAGTAATCAGTCTGTGAAATTAAACAGCAAATTTCCAATGAAAGGTCACATACCCAGCTTCTAGTTGCTATTCTCCGTACCTTCTTGCCTTCAATCCATAGCAAGTTTTCTTGGTATCCAATTAGGAAAATTGTACCCTCCAGGGAGGTATTAGAAGAAGTTAACATTTGAGGAACACTTAGAAAAATTCATAGAGCTGGCTCATTTTTTCCTCCGTTTTGCAAAAAAGGATTCTTTTGCTAAATAGGGCACTTGGGGATATGCTCCTTGGAGTCAATGATCTTTGAACAAACTGGAATATTAATTCTTCACAATGTATATACCGTATAAACTACCTCACTTGCCTTTCTTGGGAAAAAAAATTAATGGACTTTAACAATTTTTGTTACAATCTGTCCCTGAGTCTTAAGTCTTATTTAAATCCTTGCAGTTAGCTTTCAGTGTACATCTAGTGATGTACCTTTAATGATGTAAAATATTTTTAGCAAAAGCTTTAAAACCAAAACTGTGATCTGAGGAATACTCTGAGAGAATCTGTATCCCTTAGCCATTGTCTTGTGTTTCTGACTATGTGGCAATGCAGGTTTTCAAGAGTACGAATTAATATTCAGCTTTTCTTTGAGGCATTTTCAACTGCTGTCCACATATTTCACTCCTCCGAAAAGTAACATGAGATTAAAATGTCTCTTCCTCCTAGCTAGAATATTCAACTATTTTTCACATAAGTATTACTTGCCTGAAAAGACCATATATTATTGGAATGAAATAGTTCCTCTGACAGGCATTTTTCAACTTTCCCATAAATATGTCACTTAGTAAAAATAATATGACATGGAATTAAAGTGTTTCTTCCAAGGATTGTCATCAGTTTTACATACACGCATGCACACACACCAGAAATTTTCAACTATTTTCTAAAACCATGTGATTTGATTGAAAAATCATATATATCACTGGATAATGCCAATGTTTTATGTTTTATCCTATTTCAGGAATTAATATGAATGCTTTTGTCCCATCAGCTTTCTTTGTTTATGTAGGATCTGTATGTTGCATTTTATCCATCAAAATAAAGAGGTAAAAAACATAAAAGTTTTATCATGAGAATTCTTATATTTGACTATATCTGAGGGCACAATTGTGTTGGTGAAAGAACAGCAGTTTTTTTTTTTTTTTAATTAAGTTACACAAATTTCATGTAGTTCATATATACAGATTTAGGAACATAGTGACCCCAGTGCCCCTACCCTCTCTCCCACCCACAAGAATGTTTTTATCTGAGCCGATCTATGTCACCTATCAGCAGATAATGGTCTTGTCCAATGCCATTTAACACGATGGTAATGGTGGGTGGTTGTGACTAGAGGCTAGGTTAAATAAACAACTATTTACTATATTAGTTTGAGTTAGTGCTTTCTCTGGGCAGGTTTTTAGTGTATGCCATTAAAAAAAAAAAAGACCTTTTCAGTAAATACAGAAATTAATTTTGACAATATTCATTATTCATTCATGATCTTTTTTTAAAAGATTTTTAAAATTTATTTGGAAGATAGAGTCATAGGGAGGATAGAGAGAGAGATATCTTCCGTCCACTGATTCACTCCCATCCTCTCACTGGTTCACTCCACAGATGGCCACACTGACCAGGGCTGCTCCAGGCTGAAGCCAGAAGCCAGGAGCTTCTTCCAGGTCTCCCATATAGGTGGCAGAAGCCCAGGGACTGGGCCATCTTCTACTGCTTTCCTAGGCACATTAGCCGGGAGCTTGATTGGAAGTGGCGAAGCCAGGACTCAAATGGGCTCCCATATGGGCTGTCAGTGCTGCAGGCTTGCAGCTTAACCTGCTGTGCCACTGCACGGGCCCCCATTAATTACTTTTAAAAGTTCAATATTTTGCTTTATATTTTGTGCAAAAGGCAAGAAATACAAATACATTAGAGAAGAAGAAAAGGTCTAGTCACAAATGATGTTTATTTTACTTTATTTATGTAGAAAAACCTCAGGAATCTTCAATTATGAACCAATAACTAAATAAGATAATAGGGTCATGGCATATAATATTATATAAAAATCAATTTTATTTGTATGTTAGATGCAAATAATTGGAAATTTTTTTTTAAGATTTATTTATTTATTTGAAAGAGTTACACAGAGAGAGAAAGAGAAGCAGAGAGAGAGAGAGAGAGGTCTTCCATCCACTTGGCCACAACTATAGGAGCTGCACTGATCCAAAGCCAAGAGCCAGGAGCTTCTTCCAGGTCTTCCCATGAGGGTGCAGGGGTCCAAGGATTTGGGCCATCCTCTGCTGCTTTCCCAAGCCATAGTAGAGCGCTGGATCGGAAGTGGAGCAGCTGGGTCTTGAACCAGTGTCCATAGGGGATGCTGTCTTTAGCCACTATGCCACAGCACTGGCCCCTGGAAAGTAAATTATTAAGACTTCAACTGACTGTAGCTCAAAACCCATAAAGTATTTAGGAGAACATTTAACAAAATACTTGAAACTGTAAAATAGTTTCATAGAAATAAAAGAACAGCTCAATAAATATATATATTATACCATGCCCTGAACTGGAAGAGATGGATTAAAAAATTAGCAAAATATCAGTTCTTTACAAATAGTTCTATATATTCAAGACCATCCCCCTCATAACATCAGGAGAGTGGTTTGGGCAGAAATTGACAGACTAATAAAATTTATATGGAAATACGATTCACCTATAATATCTAAAGACATTTTTTTAAAAAAAGCAATGTTGTGTAACTTAGAATGAATGATTTCAAAACTTACTCTAGGTGTTGACACTGTGGTGCAGCAGGTTAAGCAGGGGTGTCAGTTCAAGTCCTGGCTGCTTCACTTCCAATCCAGCTTCCTGCTAATGCACCTGGGAAATTAGTGGAGGATGACCCAAGTGCTTGAGCTCCTGAACCCGCATGGGAGACCCAGGTGAAGCTCCTGGCTCCTGGTTTTGGCACAGCCCAGCCCTGGCCATTTCAGCCATTTGGGAAGTGAGCCAGCAGATAGAAGATTCTCTCTCTCTCTCTCTCTCTCTCTCTCTCTCTCTCTCTCTCTCTCCCTCTCCCTCTCCCTCTCCCTCTCCCTCTCTGTCCTCTGCCTCTCCTCTCTGTAACTCTGCCTTTCAAATAAATTAGTAAATCCAAAAAAAAAAAAAAACTTACTATAAAGCCACAGCTATTAAGACAGCACAACAGAATAAAAACAAGTACTTCAGTGACACAGAACAGATTCACAAAAATAGTAACCCAGTGAGGAAAGGGAGCTCCTTTCAACAGCTGCTATTAGAACCACTGGATATCTGTATGGCCAAAAGGAAAGGTTATCCTCTCACATGGTAAACACACACACACACACACACGGATCATAGAGGTACCTAAAACCATGAGACTTTCAGAAGAAAACAAACGAGATAGCCTTGGAATTAGGAGTAAACAGAGATTTCCCAGAAACAAAAAGCAACAAATAGATAAAACTGGTTAATTAGACTTTAACAAGATCTGAAACTGCTGCTTATCCAGAGACCGTTAAGAATTCATACAAACCAACCACAATTAAAGAGAAATTGGTAAACTATGTGTGGTCTGACAAAGGACAGATAGGATACAGAAAGAATTCATTAATAAAAAGACAACTCCATTTTAAAAGACCGGAAGACTTGGACAATTTACAAAAGAAATAGAAATGGTCAATAAGCACATGAGAAAAAGTTCAACATGATGAGACATTAGGGAAATGCAAACTAAAATCACAAGAAGATGCCACCACATGCCAATCACAATAGTTGAAATGTTTTTTCAAAGATTTATTTGCTTATTTGAAAGGCAGAGTGACACACAGAGAGTAACAGTGAGAGTGAGAGTGAGAGCAAGAGCGAGGGAGGAAGAGGGCTCCCATCTGCTGATAGCCTCAACATTTGGGGCTGGGCCAGGCCAAAGCCAGGAGCCAAGAACTCCATCGAGCTAGTTCTGTCATGTAGGTGGCAGTCCAAGCACTTGAGTCATCACGCCCTACTCTCCAGCACATTGGCAGGGAGCTGCATCAGAAACAGAAGCCAGGACTTGATCCAGCAGTGCAACATGGGATGTATGCATTCCAAGCAGCGGCTTAACATGCTGCACCAGCATGCCTGGCCCCGGAATGGTTAAAATCTAAAGGACTTATCATTGCATGTGTGGAAGAACCAGAGCTCTTAGACACTATGGGTCACTACATAAAATGGTAGTCTCTTTGGAAAAGGGTCCAGAAGTTTCTTATCAAATTAATCATGGAAATACCTTATAACAGCAATTGTAAAGTATTTACCTCACAGGAAACATGGTCACAAAAACACCTCTGTAAAGGATGCTTATAGCCATTTTACTTAGAATAACAAACTGGGAACATGCAGCTGTCCATCAATAATAACTGTGGCATATTCCCACCACAAAAAATCATTACTCGGCAATAAAAAGCAATAATCTGATATAGGCAACAGCATGAATGAATCTCAGAAACATTATGCTGAGTGGAAAAAAGCCAGGCCAGAAGACAACATACTGTATAGTTCTATTTGTATGAAATGCTAAGGTAAAACTAAACAATGATGGGAAAACAAAAAAAAAAACAAAACAGAACAATGGTTGCCTCTACGGGGATGGATAAGGAGACTGGAGGGGGCACGAGGAAGCTGCCTGAGGAATGGATATGTTCTGCATTTTCTCAGTCAGGACCACTGGCCACGTGGGCCTTCCCAGCGCCCGAAATGTGACTGGTCTGAATTGAGCTGTAGGTCCAGGTTGTCACGACTTAGTAGGGAAGAAAGAGTATAAAATATCTCATTGGTAATATTTTGCTTTGATTACTTATTAAATTCTTATTTAGATAACTGGCTTAACCGGTATATGAGTAAAATAAATTTTAGCAGTTTCCCTTTGCTTTTTTTTTTTTTTTTTTTTTTTTGACAGGCAGAGTGGATAGTGAGAGAGAGAGAGACAGAGAGAAAGGTCTTCCTTTGTCGTTGGTTCACCCTCCAATGGCCGCCACGGCCGGCAGGGCCCAAGCACTTGGGCCATCCTCCATTGCACTCCTGGGCCATAGCAGAGACCTGGCCTGGAAGAGAGGCAACCGGAACAGAATCCGGTGTGCCGGCGCTGCAAGGCGGAGGATTAGCCTATTGAGCCGCGGCGCCGGCCCCCTTTGTTCTTTTAATGTGGCTACTAGAAAATTTCAAATTGTACAGATGGCTGTATTATATTTCCGTGGTAGAGTATTCTGTATTTTGAAATGTTTTGGGGTCACACTTCACACACTTCAGAACTGAATGTATATCAACTTAATATTTATTTATTTCATTGTGTGAAAACTCAGAAGGAAAAAAATCTGTAAATAATATGTAAATACTGAATTTCTGGTAATGTTATTCATACTGAAATACTGGGGTGGGGGGAGTATACTGGTGGCTGAACTCATTTTACAATGTGTTTAAAAATAAGATAGATTGATGAATGGACAGAAGGAAGGATAGGTGACTCTCTGTCAGGCCAAATGCAGTGTGCTAGGATGCCACAGACCAGCAGCGTTCAATATGATATTCACTATGCCTACAATTTTCCATAATACATTTTTGAAAAGAGGATCCTTACAATTAACATGATACTTATCATAATGGTAATATATCAAATACTTTCTTCTTAATACAGAGATATTCAGTTGGGGGTGGTTTTCTCCCAGAAGGGATATTTGTTCTATCTAGAAACATCTAAAAGAGCACCTTCCCAGCAATCAGTTGTCATCACTGGGGAGTGCGAAGCTGCTCGCTAGCAAGAGAGAAGCCAGGGAAGCTGATAAACACGCCAGGATGCAAGAAAGCCCAACACAGAAATATCTTGCCCAAAACACCCTAGCTCAAGGTGGAGACACCCTGCCTGAGATCACAAAGCAAGAGTGTCTTCTCTGGCTATTTCTTCTCAACGCTGTGTAGATCCTAGCTAGTGCAGTAAGTCAAGACAATGAGGCAAGCGAAAAGAAAGGGAAAAAAGCACTAAAAGGAAGAAGGAAAACTGCCTAATTTGCAGATGATATGACTAGATGATTCCGTAAAGAAAACCATAAGGAGTGTATTGTTGGTGTTACTAGAATGAATAAGCACATTTGGCCAGGTCACAGGATACGAGGCCAATCACAAAAATCAATTGTGTTCCACATATTAGCCAATGATAATTTGGAAATAACATTATAAAAACAACACCATTTATAACAGCATCAACAAATATAAAATATCGAAAAATAAATCTAGTGAAATATTTAATTACTAAGTACTGAAAACTACAAACATTGCCATGGGGAGTTAAATAAGAACTAAACAAGTAGAGAGAAAGTTCATGTTCATGAGTTAGAAGATCCAACAATGCTAAGGATGTGAATTCTCCCCTAAATAGAACTGAAGATACAATGAAATCTCAGTCCAAATCCTAGCAGTCTTTTTTCTATAGAAATAGAAAAGCTGATTTTAAGATTTATATGGACGGGCAGACACTGTGGCACGCAGCTAATCTGCCATTGGGAATGCCTGTATCCCATATCGGAGTGCCAGTCTGAGTCCCAGCTACTCTGCTTTCCATCCAGCTTCTTGCTAACGCCCCCTTGGAAGCAGCACATGATGGCCCAAATGCTTGGGCCCCTTATACTGACTTGAGAAACCCAGATGGAGTTCCAGGTTGCTGGATTTGCCCTGGCCCAGCCTTGGTGGTTGAAGGCATTTGGGGAATGGCCCAGGAGATGGAAACTTGCTCTCTCTCTTCCCCTCTCTTTCTCTGTCGCTCTGCCTTCCCAAGTAGAAAATGTATATGGAAATTCAAATTAATAAAAAAGAGTGCATGTAGAGGACTTACATTACTTGTTTTGGAACAATACAAAGCTACAGTGATTGATGTGGTATAGCTCTGGCATGAGGGTACACAGAAAGATCAATGGTAGAGAGTAGAGTTCACAAGGAGACATGTACATACAAAGTCGTTGACTTTTCATAGACTGCCAAGGCAATTCAGCAGAGAATGGAAAGTCGGAAAAACAACGAACCTTGATCTCTGTGTTTCACAAAGTACAAAATATTCAAGTTGGATCACAGACTTAATGCACAAGGGAAAAGTACAAGTTTTCTGGAAGAAAACTTTGGAGAATATCTTCAAGACTTTGGGGTAAGCAAAGATTTCTCCAACAATGTTGCAAGGCATTTTCTCTATTTCAAAGGTGTCTTCAAAATACAATTTTCTTGACAACAACACATACAAGAAAATGAAGAGAACTGGGAGTTGGGACAATGCTGGGATTAGTCTGTCATATTTATCTTCTAATTACATTCTCTGAATATATTAAAAAAGAAATTGGATGGCTGGGGCCAGCAGCGTGGCCTAGTGGGTAAAGCTTCTGCCTGCAGTGCCAGCATCCCACATGGGCACCAGTTCAAGTCCCAGCTGTTCCACTTCCGATCCAGCTCTCTGCTATGGCCTGGGAAAGCAGAAGAAGATGACCCAAGTCCTTGGGCCCCTGCACTCTGGTGGGAGACCTGGAAGAAGCTCCTGGCTCCTGACTCCTGGCTCCTGGCTTTGGATCGGCATAGCTCCGGCCATTGCAGCCATCTGGGGAGTGAACCAGTGGAAGGAAGACTTTCTCTCTGCCTCTGCCTCTCTGTAACTCTACCTTTCAAATAAAGGAAGGAAGGAAGGAAGGAAGGAAGGAAGGAAGGAAGGAAGGAAGGAAGGAAGGAAGGAAGGAAAAGGAAAAGAAAAAGAAAAGAAGAGAAATTGGGTGGAAGTGAAGAGCAAGGTGCATGGACGGAGTATGCTTTTGAAAAGTCTACCCAAGTTGTATTAATTTGGAAGCACATGTGTACTCTTGTAATTTGCTTGGGAACTTGTTCCTACAGTAACTCATTCTGAGCATTTTCTCCATGGTTTTATAACTTTTGTCTTCGTCAGAGGGCAACTTCCGCAGGCCTGTGCTGCAGTATACATCTTGTCTTTATGCAATGGGGTGTTCAGGCTCACTGCATCTCACGCCACATCACCTACGGCCCCAATCCAATCACGTGATAACAGTGTGCACGCCTAAGTACCAAAACCAGTAAGACCATACCCATCACAATAGCCGGAAAATTCATCAGTCTAATAATATATTCTACTTTCTACTTCCATCACTCTTCCAAGGATGCAACTTTTTGTTTTACAGAAGGGACTTATCAGCTCCATAAGGACAGCAGTTCTGTTGGAGATCGTTACGATGTGATCCAGTTCTAACAAGTAATCCCCGGTTACTCTGCTCTCAGATTATCTCTAACCCCACAGCTCTTGACTTGGCAATGAAATGGACAAAATGCACTGAACACAGAATGTTACCATCCTCTGCATCAATCTAGCACGTCAACATGATCCCATGTCATTCGTCCAATGGGCAAAATGTTTCAGAGATGATCAAGAATCCCTTCTTCGTCACCTGTATTTGAAAGAGTGCACAAAGGTATAAGCTTCAAGAGTTCCCTTAGCCACAACACCACACAGCAGTAACTTGTCCCTCTTTGGGACACCATGTGAAATCATTAAAGAATTTTCCAAGTGCTCATGCAGGAAGCAAGGCAGGGTCAGGTGTGGTTTGTGTCCTCCTCACCAGGTCACGTGGAGGGGTGGAGCTGGGACTGACTCTCCCTGGTTCTTCAGGCCAGCTGCAGCCAGAACCTTATGTCAGCTACATGCACCGCCCCTCAAATGGAGGAAAAACTCTATTTCAGGGAGAAAAGCTTGCAACATACAGACACAGCATAGGATCTGCCAATCTCTGGTTGCTTTATCTTCCCATGTTCACAGGGAACAGGAGTTGGAAAATTAACATTAAGTGCAATTCCCATGGAGATAGAGAAAATGTTGCCCACACATGATGTATGTTCCAACCCACTTAACATACCAATATACAAGGTAATACACATATGGCATCAGGATTGCACTTTTTCTGTGGAACAACAATATCCCTTTCATCGTTGATCAATCCAGTTACAACACATCTAATTAATCTTAATAGGACTCCAACACCTTTTATTTATCTATTTACTTATTTACATGGGAGGAGAGAGTTCCCCAGCCCCGCAATCTGCTGATTTACTACCCAAATGCCAACAACAGCCTGGGCAGGACCAGGCCTAGGCTAGAAGCCAGGAACTCAATCCAGGTCTCCCATGTGGGTGGCAGGAATCCAATTACTTGGGACATCACTGCTGTCTCCCAGGGTCTGCATTAACTGGCAGCTGGAGTCAGGAGGCACATTGGCTATTAAATTTAGGCACTCAGGTAAGGGATGCAGGCATGTTGACCACTAGAACAAAACCCCGCCCCTAGACGCCAATATCTTTATCACAGGGATGGTGGCAGCTAATAGTACAGACTTTAACACATCAAGTCATAGTCAAAATGCCCCACCGAAACATTTCAATCTTTCATATTCAAACTGGATTTGTAAATCATTCCAAAATCCATTCCATCCATTTTACTTTCTTATCTCAGGGAACAGCATCTTTATAGCCCTTCAAGTCAAAAATCCTGGCGTCCCCTGGACGACTCTTCTCATCGCATCCCACGGCGGCCCACGGAAAAGTCTGGGGCGGCAAGACTGAAAGTACGTCACAGCGGTCATTAAGGAACACTGGCCTGCGCACGCCCTGCACGGCGAGCACTTCTAAGCAGTTAGACTGTCGGGTTTGGCAGCTCAGTCTTAGATCCTTTTTGCCCCGTTTTCCCCATGTGTGTCACTAGAGGGCAGTAGAGAAGGTTGATGCGATTCCTAGCCTGTGGTTAGAGCCTGGAGGAGGGGGCGTAGTCCTGATTTCATCGTCTTGTCCTCTGGTCTGGTTGGAGCTGGCCGGTTCTTCACATCACCCTCTTCCCTTGGGCCTGGGCTGGGGCGCCTGCGAGGCTTTGCGCTGCGCCCCGGGGCCGCTTCCCGCGCTCCCTCCTCGCTGCTTGCCTGCACCCCGCTGGCTTCCCCCTGTGGTGCTGCCTTGGCTTTGCTTCCCCGGGGCGGCTGGTGGGCGCCATGCCTGTGACCTTACTGCCTGGAGATCACCCCAAATGGTGCCTGGCGCCATCATGGGCCACCATTGGCCCCTGGCAACCCGGAGGGCTGCGTGGTCCGCGCCAGCGTCTCCCTCAAGGGGAGGGACTTGGGCCTCTGATTCTTTGGCACTTCGAACCAATATGACTTCGTTCCATATGGTTCATTTACTTCCCTGGATGTAGCTCCTGGCTTTTGGCAGACAGAATGGATAATGAGTGATAACCCAGCCTGTGTGCCTGCCCCATCCTCTCTGTTTCTTGGCAGATCCATATTAATAGGCCTGGAAGGGTAATGGAAATTTTCATCCCATGGTTCAGCATCCTGCTCTGTTCCAACAAGGTCCTTTTTCTGCCCCATAGCTAATGAAGCTGTCACTACCAGGCATGCAGTTAACTGATTGATGGCTTCAAGGATATATTTATGCTATCTATTCCCCATGTTGTTAGACAGTGCAGGCTGTCCCCTTCTAGCCATCCTAGAAGGTTCTGACCCTGAGCTGAATGGCAGTGTTTTGGACTAGACCAAATTGGAACCCTGTTGGATGTACCAGGCGAGACTGGGAATTATCTCAACTCCAAACATCTCTGCAGAATGTGGTGTGGCAGCAAAGCAGACAGGCAGAAGGGAAGGGATCAGGAGCTCAGGGGATGCTGGAGCTCCAGGGAGGCAGGCTTCACTCTTCTTCCCTGCAGCGAATTACAACATCCCGGACGTTGAAGATCTCTACATTGAAAATTCAATAACATCCAAGAAAAACATAGAAGACACCAAAAAAAAAAAAGAAAGAAAGAAAGAAAGAAAGAAAGAAAGAAAGAAAGAAAGAAAGAAAGAAAAATCTTCCATATTTGTGGATTGGAAGAATCAATAGCATCAAAATATCCATAAAGCAATTTACAGATTCAATGGGATTCCAATCAAAATACCAAGGACATTCTTCTCAGATCTAGAAAAAGTGATGCTGAAATTCATATGGGCACACAAGCGACTCGGAATAGCTAAAGCAATCTTATACAACACACGTGATGTAGGCATCATAATATCAGATTTCAAGATATACTGTGGGGCAGTTATAATCAAAACAGCCTGGTACTGACAAAAAACAAACAAGCAAACAAACAAACAAGATGAGTGGATCAATTAAACAGAATAGAAACTCCAGAAATCAATCCATGCCTCTACAACCAACTTATCTTTGACAGAGGAGCTAAAATCAATCTCTTGAGCAAGGACAGTCTCTTCAACAAAAGGTGCTGGGAAAACTGGATCTCCGCATGCAGAACTAGTAAGCAAGACCCCTACCTTACTCCTTACACAAAAATCCACTCAAAATAGATCAAAGAGTTAAATCTACAACCCAATACTATTAAATTATTAGAGAAGATAGAGGTAACCCTGCAAGTCATTTGTATAGGCAAAGACTTCTTGGAAAAGACCCCAGAGACACAGTCAATCAAAGCTAAAGTTCACAAATGGGATTACATCAAATTGAGAAGTGTCTACACTGCAAAAGCAACACTCAGTAAAGAGGCAACCAACAGAATGGGAGAAAATATTTGCAAACTATGCAGCTGATAAAGGCTTAATATCCAGACTCTTAATATCCAGACTCTATAAAGAGCTCAAGAAACTCAACAACAAAACAAACAATCCGGTTAAGAAATAGGCAAAGGGCTTAAACAGGCATTTTTCACAAGAGGGAATCCAAATGGCCAAATATGGAAAAAAATGTTCAAGATTACTAGCCATCAGGGAAATATAAATCAAAACCACATTGAGGCCGGCGCCGTGGCTCAATAGGCTAATCCTCCGCCTGCGGCGCCGGCACACCGGGTTCTAGTCCCAGTCGGGGCACCGATCCTGTCCCGGTTGCCCCTCTTCCAGGCCAGCTCTCTGCTGTGGCCAGGGAGTGCAGTGGAGGATGGCCCAAGTACTTGGGCCCTGCACCCCATGGGAGACCAGGAGAAGCACCTGGCTCCTGCCATCGGATCAGCGCGATGCGCCGGCCGCAGCGCACTACCGCGGCGGCCATTGGAGGGTGAACCAACGGCAAAAGGAAGACCTTTCTCTCTGTCTCTCTCTCTCTGTCCACTCTGCCTGTGAAAAATTAAAAAAAAAAAAAAAAACCACATTGAGGCTTCACCTCATCCCCTTTAGAATAGCTTTCATATAGAAATCAATGAACAACAAATGCTGGTGAGGATGTGGGGGGACAAAGTAATCTAATCCACTGTTGGTGGGAATGCAAACTGGTGTAGCTACTGGGAAAGACAGTATGGAGATACCTCAGACATCTGAATGTAGACCTACCATATGACCCAGCCTTCCCACTCCTAGGAATGAACCCAAAGGAAATGAAAGTAGCATTTGAAATGTTATCTGTAACCCCATGTTTATTGCAGCTCAGTTCACAATAGCTAAGATGTGGAATCAATCCAGATGTCTGTCAACTGAAGACTGGACAAAGAATTTCTGGTATATATACACCACGGGAGAGTACACAGTGGTAAAAAAATGAAATCCTATCATTTGCAACATCATGGAATCAACTAGGAACAATAACACTTAGTGAAATAAGCCAGTCCTAAAAAGACAGATACCATATAGTTCACTCTGATCTGTGGTAACTAGCAGAGTACCTTAAAGGAAATCTATAGAAGTGAAATTAATACTTTGAGATGCTATGATTTAGAACAGCCCTTGTCTTGACTGTTGAAGAACAGATTTTTTTTTCTTACTATTTGTTGAACTCTTTATTTAGTGTAGGGGTTAGTCTTATGTGTATAAAGTTAATTGAAAGTAGATCTTTCAAAAAATAAGAATAGGAATAGAAGAAGGAGCAGGGATAAGGGTGGGATTGTGGGTGGAAGGAAGGGCAGAGTTGGAAGAATCAATGCATTCCTACATTTGTATATATGAAATGCATGAAGCTGGTATACCTTAAACAAAATGTTTCCAGGGCAAAAAAAAAATGTATAGGAATGAAACAGAAAAAAAAAAAATCATTTGCATATTCCTCCAAGTAATGTCTTCTTACTGATGAACTTATATATCATAACAGCTTGTGCGTGGTAGTTGCTATGCATTTGTGTAACATCTCTACCTCTGAACAGCAGTGGGCTTTGCTATAGTCCTTAGCCCCACATCCTTGACAGACTAGACGTGGGCTCTTCTACCACTATGGCACACTATTACAGGACAACAGAAATCTTGGCCATGCAAAGGATAATTGACAAACCTGATCCATAAAATATAAGATTTTTGCTCAGTAAACGTACTATTGATGAAAAGGCAAAAGGAATAAAAGGGGAGGGGTTGTGTGTGAAACCCAGAATACTTATAGAACTCTGACAATTCAAGATGAAAAAGCAGACAATTCTTTTTAGATGGAAAAAGAAAAAGATTTATACTTACATTTTACAAAGTCTAGAAAGAATCAATATGCATAAAATGGTACTCAACATCACCAGGCAAGTGTCACAATGTGATAGCACTGCATAATCACATGACTACTCAAAAGTAGAAGGATATATAAATTTGGAAGCTGGCGCTGTGACATAGTGGGTAAAGCCACTGCCTGCAGTGCCAACATCCCATGTGGGCACCAGTTTGAGTCCTGGCTGCTCCACTTTCAATCTAGCTCTCTTCTATGGCCTGGGAAAACAGTAGAAGATGGCCCAAGTCCTTGGGCCACTGCACCCAAATGGGAGACCAGCAAGCTCCTAGCTCTGAGTTCAAATCAGCCCAACTCTGGTTATTGCAGCCATTTGAGAAGTGAACCAGTAGATAGAAGATCTCTCTCTCTCTCTCTCTCTCTCTCTGCCTCTCCTTCTCTCTCTGTGACATTCAAATAATTAAAAAAAAATTTTTAAAGATATATAATACCAAGTGCTGGCAAGGACATGAAGCAACTGGCCATTCTTACACCAGTAGTGTAAAACAGTAGAGCCAGTTTGGAAAACTGGCATTATACTGTAAAGGTAATAATACCCACCGAATAACCCAGAAATTCAACTCCTAGGTTTACCCAAGAAAAAGGAAAATATAATCACTCAAATACTTGTGCAATAATGTTCACTGCTTTTTACTCAGACAAAACCTAGAGAAGAGATAAACATACATGGTTAATTCATATATAATGGTGTACTAAATAATAAAAGAATCTTATGTTCATGCGACAACATGAATATCAAAAATATGTCACAAAAAATAGTTCCATATGAAAGAGCACCTACTGGCCAGCGCCATGGCTCACTAGGCTAATCCTCCGCCTGCGGCGCCGGCACTCCAGGTTCTAGTCCGGGTCGGGGTGCCGGATTCTGTCCCGGTTGCCCCTCTTCCAGTCCAGCTCTCTGCTGTGGCCCAGGAAGGCAGAGGAGAATGGCCCAAGTGCTTGGGCCCTGCACCTGCATGGGAGACCAGGAGGAAGCACCTGGCTCCTGGCTTCAGATTGGCGCAGCGAGCCGGCTGTAGCAGCCATTTGGAGGGTGAACCAATGGAAAAAGGAAGACCTTTCTCTCTGTCTCTCTCTCACAGTCTAAAAAAAAAAAAAAAAAGAGCACCTACTCACAAAGACTCCTTGATGCAACTCATCAGGCTTCTCTAAGCCACCAAGGCCTCAGCTTTCTCATCTGTCCTCGACTCATTTAGTTCAGTTCTAGTGAGAATTCTGCTGGGTCAGTTTGGCAGCAATCCCCCACACTTGCTTGATATTGATCAACTTCCTCATCCTCCACCCTCCGCACCTGATCCCCTGGCCTGCCTCAGCCAGACTCTCCCAGCTTTGGAGTTTCCTGGGTCATTTTCCTGCCCACCTTGCTCGCTTGTCCTGGCTGTGTTTAGTGTTGAGCCCAACCTCTCCTCCCTACTGGAAAAGATCACTGTAGTCCCCTGAATAATACGTCCTTTACCATCTTTAACAGATCTCCTGGCAACAATACTGCCTGATCCTGTTTACATGAAATTCCATAGCAGGAAATCCTGATTTAAGGAGGAAGACATCAGAGAGGTGGTTGTCTTTTGTAGCAGGCATTAACTGAAAATGGGTCAGAGGTAACCATCAGGGTCTCCATGATTAGGCTTAACCTACTTTGTCCTCGCTCCTCTCTCATTACTGCACCAGAGTCCTGCTTCCACGGCAGCGTGGATCTGTCATGAACCCACCACCTACACCACCCCAACAGAAATGCTACCATGACACTTCTCTGAAACCCAGTTACAGATGCTTTCTCAAGTTTTCTCACACTTTCTACATCACTATACCACACGGTAGCCCTTGACTCTGTCTTAAGGTGAAAACGCATGTCTCTTGGCCAAAGCAATTTAAAGAAAGCATTTTCTCCATTTTTACCTCAGTATCCAGGTCAGGTGCTAAGTTAGTACTTGATATTTGTTGACAAATATATCCAGTCATATATCATTCCTAAATTCTATGAATTTGAGAAACACCTGCATGGGCATGCTAATGGGGAAAACTAATGTCTTAATCCTGCAGACCTATTTGCTGGGCTCCATCTTCCAGGTTCAAGGAGGAGTCTTTGTTTAAAGAAGTTTTGACACAAAATCAAGTGTCACCTCTGCCTCCTGTGGTATTTTGCGGGACCTATTCAAGGGCTCTGCCAATAACAGAAAGGCCTAAGGAAGCTGATTACAACTTGCCAGTGCTCTGGTCTTCTGGAGATGCAGGTATTTGATACCCACTAGCACCCTGTCTTCACCTAGGACACATTTCTCCTCCTAGAGCTCATGGGAAAACAGTCAGCCTGCTTGGTTCAATATAAAATGAGAATTATCAACCCAACCTAAGGCTGCAGGAGAACTATAAGCAAACTGGAAGGTGAAAAAAAAAAAGACTAAAACTAACACATTGGAAAGAAGAGTCTAGAGGGGACAAAATTGGTCATATGTTTTTGCATTATTAACCAGTATTGCGAGATTTTTCACTCTGAGGTCCAAAAGCAAGCTTGGTCTAAAATTGTTTTATAATTTCCTTACTTTGATTTGGAGTCAAGGCTATCCCACCTTGCTAAATGGGCAGGAGAACTGCTAGAATTTCTTTTTGGAAAACTGATGAATAGATAAAAAGAGGCAGGAGGTGACTAGGACGTACATTTTGAATGTGGTGATGGTTGCAAAGGTGCGTGTGTGTATATATATATATATATATATGCAAATTCACCGAATTGCACACTTTAAAGATGCAAAGTTTATTGTATGTCAATTATATCTCAATAAAGCCATTCTTTGAAAGCCCAAAACTTAGGTCTGGGTTTTGCATGTGGGCACTGAAATGTGATGGCAGTGCCAGGTCCCCACGCTGGTGAGACAAGCTCTGCACACTGCCCGTATCTGAGAAAAGACACCAGAAAGAAAGACCACGGGGAAAACACGAAGACCCACAGACTGTCAAAGAGTGCCTTCTGTATAAAATGACTGTTTCAGTGGAACAACTATTTGAAAGAGACTGGGTCATCCTGAGCCCTTTCACAGTGTTGCAGATAGGTCAAGGTTCCTGTAGCTAATAAGGTCACAGTCCTTTTGAAAGGGAAGCATGCTCCCTTCACAGTGTTTTATTCACAGGTATTACACCAGTTGTTTGGATTATAGGTAACAGATTGCACTTGCCAGTGAACAGCAGTGACAACAGAAGTGACTTTAGGATGCTTGTAGGAAGCTTGGATACACCACCTGTTGGAACATTTGCGGGGTGGGGCATAGCATTAGAGGGGTTTACTTCAGTTTTCCCTGAAGTTCTAGATGAACGTACCATCTTGTTCAATGTTCCTTTTTATGATCTCTAAGTGGATATGAGGTCAAGCCTCCAACATTCCTTTCACTTATTTGGGAGGCAAAGAGACAGAGACAGACAGGTAGACTGAGAGAGCTCCCAGTCTCTGTCTACAAGAGCCTGGCCTGGGCCAGGTTAAAGCTAGGAGCCAGGAACTCAATCCAGATCTCCCATGTACATGGCAAGAGCCCGTCTAATTGAGTCATCACTTGCTGCCTGCCGTGGATTCATCAGCCTGAAGCAGGAGTTGGGACCTGGGTATTGAACCCAGGTACTCTGCTGTTAACTGCTGGGCCAAATGCCTGCCCCTTCAACATCCTTTCAAAAGAAATCTCCAAAGCCAAACTTAAATCATTTAAAGTAGAAATGAAACATGAAGCAACAGACAAGAAGAACGCTTACCTGATCTTCCCTGCTGTATGGGCGGTGTGAAGGGACCTCTCTCCTTTCACATCTGATGGTTGGAGAGGAGCTTTTCACTACTGCTACAGCTATGATTCTTGAGATATTTTCCCAGGTGGGTAATATCACTTGACAGATGTCTTACAACCATCAGGAAATAATGTTCCCATGACAGAAACCTAGTAAAAGCACAATATCCTCCTTCCCATGTGACTCAAGTGTTCAGTGCAGGCTCCGTAGGAAACTGCTCCCACGTCACTCGGAAAGCAGGTCAGGAAATAAGGTTGAGTTAAACCACCTGGACAGACTTCACTCCCTGCGAAGGGTACATTTTTTTTTTTTTTTTTTTGACAGGCAGAGTGGACAGTGAGAGAGAGAGAGAGAGAAAGGTCTTCCTTTGCCGGTGGTTCACCCTCCAATGGCCGCCTCGGTAGGCGCGCTGCGGCCGGCGCACCGCGCTGATCCGATGGCAGGAGCCAGGTGCTTCTCCTGGTCTCCCATGGGGTGCAGGGCCCAAGCACTTGGGCCATCCTCCACTGTACTCCCTGGCCACAGCAGAGAGCTGGCCTGGAAGAGGGGCAACCGGGACAGGATCGGTGCCCCGACCGGGACTAGAACCCGGTGTGCCGGCGCCGCAAGGCGGAGGATTAGCCTAGTGAGCCGCGGCGCCGGCAGGGTACATTTCTTAAAAATGCTTCTCTGACAAAAATCAGCATTCATCCTTTACAGGCCCAAAACCAGGAAAAAGGGAAAATGGTCTTCGGCTTTGTGTTCTCCTCTATCTCTAACAAATAGGAAGTTGTTAGAGAGCCGAGCCTTCCACTCAGCAAAGGAGGACACTGCTGAGACACTGCAGTGATGTCTGTAGCCTGGGTCTGGGCAAACAGTCTTCGGTGCGGAGGTGAATCAGGAGTCCCGGGCAGGTGCCCCTGCTCTCTGGCTGGACTCTACGGACGTGGAGATCTGGCAGGCCACGCAGACCCATGGGAACTGTCCCCTTCGAACTGGCAGGCTCAGAGGCCTTCACAGAGGAGACACTGTAGCTGCTTCCTTTCAGGGGGAGATGTTCTGTCCACCTCCCTTCGGTACTTGACGCCCCTTCAAGACAAACAATATAATCACTCAGCGAAAGCAGACACATCAGGAAACAGAAGTTTATAATGATATTGACATTCTTTCATGCTATTCCTCTCTCACCTGAGCATCCCACGGTAGGAGTGTATGTGCCAGAAGCACAGCAGGATATGTCATGTAAGGGAATGGCATGTCTGAAGAGGAAAGGCTTTCTGACAATCCACCAACCTGCCAAACTCTGAGCCATGTCTGGAAAGATTCCACAAGCTGTTTACCTCAGCGACACCATTTCTTTTCAGACTTGGGCGGCTACACAGAGCTCATTACTAGGTCTGCATAAACTATCACTGATCTACACAAAGAATAATTATACAAAGGCAGCAAAATCCACATGCAAAGGAGGACAGAAGGCCTAGTTCAGTAATGGTATCTGATCTCATCGTACTGACAACAAGGTTCCACCAAGGACCTCAGCGCTGGTGTTTGGATAAAGTCACACCATTTGTGAAAGAGGCAGATCCTCAGATTTGGGCGGCGCTCGAAAAACTCTTCAGTAGACATGAAACTGACAGAATGTTCAACTGCACCTAAGAGGTAGATATGAGCATGAAAATAAAGACTGAAGTTGAGGCCAGTACTAAAGCTAGGGCACCACACAAAAAGATTTGACAATCAACAAGAAGATTCTGTGTCCCTTTGTACTGTACTCACCTCTAGGGTACACTGATGCCTTCTTGATTTAAAAGTGTTTTTTGTGGCCCTAAGCAGTCTTCTCTTAGCAAAACTCTCCCTTGAAAATTTCAGGACTAACTTTGAAACCTACTTCAAAAAAAACTATTAAAGATATAAAAAATAGCATACTCAGTAGATAGCTGTATCTCAAATTTTCAATTGTGTAGTACAAGCATACTTCAAAAAGATTCTGGAAAATGGAACTAAAAACTAAGCTTTGATATAAAAATTTTGAAATCCATGCATAGTTGTTCTCATAACACATTTTCCATGAACTTTCTGAAGACCTCTCCTAGAGGAAATCAGAAAACTTTTATTTATTTTAGTAAACACTTCTATGTAGAACACCTAATTTTCAAAGGGTAAAATTTCAGGATTGATGGTGTATATAAATAAATCCATACAAACCGTATTTTAAGAAAGAACTTAAAGATGCAACCAAATCATGGTTTGTTAACGTCACACTATTGACATTTCAGCCTGGATAGCGGTTGGGACTATGTGAATGGCAGAGTGTTTAGCAGTGTCCTTGGCCTCTGTCCACTAGATGCCAGTCGTATTGCGCACACACAGATACAAACACCCTCCCCTCCATGTGCATGTGCTAGTTTTGATAATCAATAATGTTTCTAGACAGAAGTCCCCTAGAGGGGAAACTGCCCTGGTTGGGAGTCAATGAACTAGACATATTGCCTCTCTCCCGAACGTTTTATGTCTTGTGCTCTCCTATTCCATCCGTGCTATCTCCAGACAGGGAATGGCCATGTTCTTTGCTTTCCTTTCTATTATTATTTCATATATTTTTGAAGGACAAGTTTATAAATTTTGAGAATAAAAAAAAACACAAACTTTGATCTGCCTGAGTTCACAAAGAGCTTGCCGTTTGGTCGGAAAATCCCAAGGCAGGTCATTCTAGCTGGCGTTACTTGAAAGGCTAAAGGTGAAAAAAAAAATGAACTTTCATTTGCAAAGGAGATTTCACAGGAGGCCTGGTGAAATAGCTGTAACAATGCAAACCCCAGAAGCTATTAGATGAAGGGCAGGTCTTACAGATCAATCCTGAAAAACTCAAAAGCAGATGTGCAATTTCTGTTTTAGAAAGAAAAAAAAAGAAACTTTAGGGTCTGGAGATCGCATATATTTAAGGACTGTTTTGCCAAGCACCAGATAAGAAAGAAACGGATTCCTTTCTGTCCAGGAGCCTGGAGTTCCAAACACGGGCCAAGGTCATGCACATCTAGGTTTCCTGTGCCCCCCTTTGTGCCTTTCTGACTACTGACTTATTCATTAGAAGGGTTCAATAACATCAACTCTGGACAGCCTGTTCTGCCTGCGGGGGTAGCTTGGGATTCTCCTTCCACCTCTCCTCATCAGGATCTGGGCGGCCAAGACAGAAGCAGAGGAAGATCATTGCCTCTGTACTGTTAAGGTAATTAGCAGTTACCTCGTGAACCGCTGTAAATTTAAGATTGTGTCTTTTCCACTCTACCTGAGGCGATGATTGGGAGTTGATGTGAGGTGCATCGACTACTCCCTAACTACTCAGTTTCTGACCCTGGAGAGAAAAGAAGCCCTGGATATGAAGCACCTGCCCTGCCCTTTATAATCTCCCATCCAGGGACATTTCATTTTGGTGCTGCTGCTTCACAGGAGATGTGAAACTTGAGGTGGCATTTACCCTTGATCCCACCTTGCAGCCTTCTTTGACTGAAAAATCCAGGAGCAGCCCTGAGTCGGGGATGGTCTGCTGGGCCTGGGCCAACTCGGGTTCACAGAGGTACAGGCTGGGCTGACTGCACGTTTGGTCTCCAGGCTGAGGCCCAGCGGATCTTCCTCTGGATCTTGCTGCATCCCCCCACCAGCCAGTCACTCCTACCCTCTGAGCCTCGGCTTCCACCTCTGTAAGAGGACATGGCACCTTTTAGGGATGACACTTGCAATAAGCTAGGGTAAACCAGAGCACAGCAAGAATGGGTGAACCTTCTCATCCATTACCAGGTTACTCAGCATAGGCATATATTGAGGAGGTACCAGTCTCGAATTCTGATAAGACTATTCAAAGTGTGGTCTGTGGGACATGGGATTGTGGCCTAGCAGGTTAAGGCACCACCTGCATTGCCAGACTTCCCATATGAGTGCCAGTTCAAGTCCTGGCTGCCCTGCTTCTGATCCAGCTCTCTGCTAATGGCCTGGGAAAGCAGCAGAAGATGGCCCAAGTGTTTGGGCCCTGGCCACCCACATGGGAAACAAAGATTAAGCTCCTGGTTCCTGGTTTTAGCCATTGGAGCCACTTTGGGGAGTGAAGCAGAGAATGGATGATCTCTCTGTATCTCTCCCTCGCTCTCTATGATTTGCCTTTCAAATGAATCTTTTAAAATTCTGAAAAATTAGAAAGCGTGTTTTGTGGTCTTATGCCAGTTGGCAGAGCGCTAGTAGTCAAAGGTAAGGAGAAAGAATGGGAGGAAGCTTTGAGAAAGGACATACTAATCTGACATCTCTCTGAAGCCCCAGCACACAACCAACAACCTCTTCTCATCAAATAGCGGACTGCAACTGCCACGTTTGTACTTTTTGTAACAAGAAGACACCTCCTTAGCATGCATATTTTAAGGTGTGCCAGCTATATCCAACCCTGCTAAGTCCACAGGCATTTATGATTTATTTATTGCTTTTATCTTAATTCTGATTTTTAATTATGAGTGTTAATACTGATATACAAATGTGCGCGCACACACACACATATTTACACACAAAAGGAGGTCTTCAAAAAGTTCACAAAAAGTGATTATGAAAATAACTATACATGGGGCCAGTGCTGTGGCATAGCAGGTAAAGCTGCCGCCTATAGTGCCAGCCTCCCATATAGGCGCTGGTTCGAGTCCCAGTTGCTCCACTTCCTATCCGGCTCTCTGGTACGGCAGTAGAAGATGGCCCAAGTCCTTGGGGCCCTGCACCCATGTGAGAGACCAGGAATAAGCTCCTGGCTCCTGGCTTCGGATCGGCACTGCTCTGTCTGTTGCGGCCAATTGGGGAGTGAACCAGTGGATGGAAGAACTCTTTCTCTCTTTCTGCCTCTCCTTCTCTCTCTGTGTAACTCTGACTTTCAAGTAAAATAAATAACTATTTTTTTAAAAAGAAAATAACTATACATAAATTTCAAAAAAAAAAATTTCACACCAAAAAGAACTTATCTTTTAATTACATTGTTCCAAGAATCTTCTGAAGTCCCCACATATATTCAGTAGCTATATTAGGCAAGCACATTCACATGATAAAGTGCTAAAAAATCACGGTGTTACTTTTAGAAAAATACTGATCAATGAGACTATGGTGAAAGTAGTACTTATGTGATAGTTACTTCTTGAACAAATCCAAAACAAAAAAGTAGTCTTTGAGAAAAGAGTTTTGAATTGAAAGGCCGACATGAGCTGCAATAATTCACCTATACATAGGAAAGTATTGGAGAACTTCACACAGAACTTCTCTTCAAGTTGCTAAGACTAAAAACCATTTATACTTGCTGAGAGATAAGCTTAGAAATGTTGGATGAAATCAATGGACAAATAAGACTCAAGAACCACTTTCCAATTAGATGCATTCAGGAACTGGCTAATAAAACACCAGATCAACTCAGGATCAGCAAAACCAGCTAATTGCCATTGAAACTTGACAAATGCACATGCATTATGAAAATGTCAATTGTTTTAATATTATGTAACTTGAACATGATGGTGGAAAGAAGATTTTTTTCCAGCTTTATTGCTATGAATGTGTACCCCCTCCAAAATTCATGTTGCAATTTAATTCCCAATGCAACAATATCACAGTTGTGCTCTTTGGGAGGTAATAAGGCACCTTTAGAGTGGGATTGGAGCCGGTGTGGTGGCACAGCAGCTTGCAATACCAGCATCCCATATAGGTCCTGGTTCAAGTCACAACTGCTCCAGTTACATTCCAGCTCCCTGCTAACGTACCTAGGAAAGCATCAGAGAGATTGGCCAGCATGCTTGGGTTCCTGTCACCCACATGGGAGACCTGCACGGAGTTTTTGGCTGCATGGCTTTGACCTGGACCAACCCCAGCCATTGTGGCCATTGGGGAGTGAACTAGCAAAAAGAAGCTGTCTCCTTCTCTGTTTCTCCCTCTCTTTCTGTAACTCTGCCTTTCAAGTTAATCTTGCCCAAAGTTGCAAGGAGTGCCCTGTTGCCGTCCCGTGCCTTCTGCCGTAGCACAACACAGCGATCATCCACTCTTGCAGAATGAAAGACACAGCATGAAGGCGCCATCTTGGAACTGGCAATGAGGCCTTTCAAAGAGCAAAAACAAAAGTTCGGATTTGGAGGGACAGAGTTTTACAGATTTTGACGTGTTTTATTATCTAACGATGACTACAAGATGAAGCAGATGATCTTAATAGTGCCATTCTGAAAACTTACCAACTTGAATTGGACAGAACGCTTTAAATTTTATCTTCCTGTCACAGGAGATCTATATGCACATAAACCATGGCTCTATGTCTTTCGTCAAAAGGTAATTTCAACACAAGGTCACTGAAATATAACTTTATGGGGTAAATTGCAGAACTAGGTGTTGATGGATTGCAAATGAATTTTGAAAACACGGTGTCACTTGATTCATTTTTGATCAAAGTTAAAAATAAGTATCTTGAACTTGAGACTTCTTTAAAATCTCATTTTATTTTACCACAAATACACTCCATGGCACTAGCTTCTCTAATTTGAGTTTTTAAAACAAAATTTATAAATCCATTAGATTCATATTATCCCCCCTATAAGTAGTGCTTAAATCCAAATTATATTAACAAAAAAGTAAGTATATTTGAGGAATGACAATATGTTAGAACAGGGATTCTCCATATTAATCATACACATACACACACACACATTAAATGAATGGGATTTTTAAATCTTTGTCTTGTTATATTCTAATATTATTAAAATGTAGTTTCATTGTGTTCTGTAATAAAAAAGTAGGTTATTGTTACATCTGTTTTTCATTATTTTTTAAAATGTATTTATTTGAAAGGCAGAGAGAGCTCCCATTCACGGGTTCACTCCCTAAATGTCAGCAACAGCCAGACCTGTGCCAGGCAGAAGCCAGGAGCTAGGAACTCAATCCAGATCTCCCACTTGGGCAGCAGGGAGAGAAATACTTAAGCCCTCATCTGCTGCCTCCCAGGGTGTGGACAGCAGGAAGCTAGAATTAGGAGTGGAGGTAGAACCCAAAATCCAGGCACTCCAATATGGAATGCAGTGTCTTTTATGTGCATATGCAATATGCACATCCCTCATTTTTCTAGTAAATCAATTTCATAGTCCTTTACAAAAATGCCAGCCCATAATGGAGAGGAAATTTAAAGAAGAAAGCAAAAACTGGTCCTGCCCTGTACTGTGAGAGGCACCAGTTGAGGTAAATTGCTGATATCATCATCCCAACCACGCTGCGCGTTTTTCTTGAGGTGAAGTTTTCATCTGCATGTTTGTTATCAGGTATCCTCTCTTAATCTTTTGACCAACTCAAGAGATATTTACATGTTGCTAGGATTCTCTCATAAAGTTTATTTAAAGCTCAGAGAAATTAACCTGTAGTGATGAAAGGCTTGTTGGTGGAATTACTAGCATTGAACAAATGTCATTGTTGGTCTCCAAAGAAAGGCAGCTCAGTATCTTGTCCCAGCTAGGAGCTCGCTCTGCACTAAGAACAATGGAAGACACACTGGCGTTGGTTCTCTAGTACAGAGTGGAGCAGAGGGGCTCCGGAGTCAACCTGCACTGCAGGGTACTGCAGGACCTTGGGCAAGCAAATTT
Source organism: Lepus europaeus (assembly GCF_033115175.1). NCBI lineage: Eukaryota > Metazoa > Chordata > Mammalia > Lagomorpha > Leporidae > Lepus > Lepus europaeus. Next base: position 61,581,805 of record NC_084835.1, on the reverse strand, counting down.
ATCTGAACCACGGTTTGTTCCTGCAGTGAGGAGAGACACACCCACCACAAAGAGCTGATGTGAGTATTAAATGACACTGCCCATGGAAAGTCATTTAATCGTACTGGAATTGGAGTAATCAATAATGGTTAGATCGAAGATGGCGGAATAGGAAGGGAGCACATTGATAGTTCAGCAAGACACACAGGTTAATAAAAGTGGAGATACTGCAGGGTCAAGGAAGAGTAGGGGAAGAAACAGCAGCAGAAACTCTTCCGGAACTAGTGATTCACAGTGGACCTGCGTGGAGAGCGTGGAAGCCCAAGTTCGGGACACCAGCGGCAGACTCAACGCACCAGCGCTGGAACGCGAGGTGAGCCGAACCTCCATAGCCCGAGATACCAGCAGGCAAGTGGAAAGAGGAGGCTAGAGGGAACGAGGCTTGAAACTCCGTGGGGAAAAGTTCACCAGGCTAACTAGAAGAGAGAGGGAAAAAAAAAGTGACCGATACGGACACGAGTTTCTCTCTCTCCGCTCACCTCTCAAAGGCGAGCAAGACAAAGAGCAGGCGCCATTTTGGACATACGTCATAAGCAGGGCGACCTCAGGTCTGCACCGGCCCTGAGCCGAGCAGAAAAACCTGACTCTGGAGGGAGGGGTGAAATAACAGGAGATTAGCATCTAACTTGGCAACCCAGTGGGAGACTGCAGGAGAATTGGAGCCCACACCGAGGGCAGCAGAGATTCCCTGTGTGGTCCTTGGGAAAGAGCTTCTGATCTCTGGCTCCTGTGGGTATATCATTTGCCTGCTAACTACCTCCAATTATGTTCAGCTGTGTGGAATTACTTCCCTTTTGAATAAAAAAAAAAAAAAAAGGCCGGCGCCGTGGCTCAACAGGCTAATCCTCCGCCTTGCGGCGCCAGCACACCGGGTTCTAGTCCCGGTTGGGGCACCGATCCTGTCCCGGTTGCCCCTCTTCCAGGCCAGCTCTCTGCTGTGGCTAGGGAGTGCAGTGGAGGATGGTCCAAGTGCTTGGGTCCTGCACCCCATGGGAGACCAGGAGAAGCACCTGGCTCCTGCCATCGGAACAGCGCGGTGCGCCGGCCACAGCGCGCTACCGCGGCGGCCATTGGAGGGTGAACCAACGGCAAAAGGAAGACCTTTCTCTCTGTCTCTCTCTCTCACTGTCCACTCTGCCTGTCAAAAAAAAAAAAAAAGAAAAAGAAAAAAAAAAAGAGATTTACCACGCCTAACCTGGCAGTGTCATCTTTGACACACCCTCAACCCTGAGGAACCAAACACAGCTCTCAGGCCACACTTATCTCAAGCCTCTAAGGCTCCACCGAAAGCAGACAGTCCACTTAATATAGAGCCATAGTGTAACAAGAAAAAACACCACAGTGAAGAAACCAAATATCTCCAACATGCCATACAACAAACGCAAAAACCGAGGTAACAAGAACAAGGAAGACACTATGACGCCCCCAAATGAAAAAGACACCCCCAATTCAAGATTATGAAGATGATGAGATAGAAGAAATGCAAGAAGCGGATCTCAAAAAATTGATAAGAACATTAAGAAGTTCTCAAAAACAAATTCTTGAACTACAGAAGTCCTTAATGACAAGATAGAAAATCTCTCTCGTGAAAATGAAATATTAAGGAGGAATCAAAATGAAATGAAACAACTAGTAGAACATGAAACTGTGATAGTGACAAAAAAACCACAATGAAATGAAGAACTCAATAGATCAAATGACAAACACAATAGAGAGCCTTAAAAACAGAATGGGCAAAGCAGAAGAGAGAATATCAGACTTAGAAGACAGAGAACAGGAAAGGAAACAGGCAAACCAAAGAAAAGAAGAAGAAATTAGAAATCTAAAAAATATTGTTGGGAATCTACAGGATACTATTAAAAAACACAACATTCGGGTTCTAGGAGTTCCTGAAGGCATGGAGAGGAAGAAAGGATTAGAAGGCATTTTCAGTGAGATACTAGCAGAAAATTTCCCAGGTTTGGAGAAGGACAGAGGCATCTTAGTACAGGAAGCTTATAGAACCCCTAATAAATATGACCAAAAGAGATCCTCACCACGACACATTGTAATCAAACTCACCACAGTGAAACATAAAGAAAAGATTCTAAAAGGTGCAAGAGAGAAACGTCAGATTACTCTCAGGGATCTCCAATTAGACTCACAGCAGACTTCTCATCAGAAACCCTACAAGCTAGAAGGGAATGGCGAGATATAGCCCAGGTACTAAGAGAGAAAAACTGCCAGCCCACAATATTATATCCTGCAAAGCTCTCATTTGTGAATGAAGGTGAAATTAAGACTTTTCATAGCAAACAGAAACTGAAAGAATTTGTTGCCACTCATCCTGCCCTGCAAAAGATGCTTAAAGATGTGTTACACACAGAAACACAGAAACATGGTCACCAATATGCAAGAAGGTAAAGGAAGGAAACCTCACAGCAAAAGATCACAGGAAGCTCAATTTCGCTTTGACATAGAATTAAACTCTGATGCTCTGTTAAAGCAATGTGTTAAAGTAATCTAAAAACAAAAAGCAATTCAAATCAATTGGCAATCTACAAAAAGAGTTAAAGATTTTAAAAGCTATTATTAAAATTGCTATATTGGTCTATTATGCTATGTTATATGTGCGTACATATTGTATGTCCACATAGGAAATTTTATTAAGAGTTTTATTTTAAATGGCTTACAGATAAGATTGTCCATAAATTTAAGCTGCTAAAATCAATCAAAGATACATTTTAATTTGTGTGACCTGAATCTGTGTATCATATGTTTTAAACTTGTTGGTAGAAAGAAACTAAAAACATTTTATATGGTTGTGCTTAAGTTTACTGGTTAAACAAACTACACCATGTTAGATATTTAAGAGGTGTTTTCAAATACATGATTCTTAAAATTTATAGAAGGCATTGGACCTTCTGGTAAGTGTTTTCTTAAGTTGTTATCTAATGGTTGAAACGGTTTGCTAAGTATTCATGTAATATTGCTATTGTCAGCAAGCGATCTAGGACTTGCTCCCTCATTTCTCTATTCTAAGCCCAACTTATTCTTTCATTTCTCTATTCTCTTCAAGGTAGGAAACTAATTCTATTATGAAGGAATCTGTAGGACGCACAATTTAATCTTTAGACCTTATAAAAGAGATGGCTAACATTTTTCTGTAATAGCATAGCCAAAATAAGAACTTAAATAATAATCTCATAGCTAGATTTACTTCGCCATCAGCGAAGTAAACAGTAAGTAGAAAAAACCTCCCTTTCAGACCAAAGGGAAAGAAAGTTTTAAAGTGAGAATATAATTTTCCTCATGGGCATTGTCTACCTTAGAAAAACTACTACAGAACATGCCTGTGACTATAGACTTGTAGTTCAGGCCACCGAAGATTAGAGATGGGACACGGGCACCCCCTTGACTTGCATCCTCTGGTCTGCTTTAACACAAACCAGGAGGAAAAGAAAGCTCGGCATCAGAAGCAATGGGTGGCAGGCCTATTAATGGCTGATCTGTACAGTGTTCTGCCCTCAAGGAGACCCAACAGGCCAGTCCACTGCAGTGGCTTTCAATGTGGTAAGCCTGGGCTTCAGCAGAAGTCAGCTTGTGAAGAGCCCTGGCAGCTCTGCCAAGAGTTGGATCACTGGAAATGGACCTGCCCTGGAGTCGAAGGATGCCCAGGTCAGAGCCACAGATCTTATTGGCTCTAAGCTGAAAAGCCCTTCACTCAGCCCAACTTCCAAAGTGACCACTGCAGCTGAGGGGATGGTCAAGTAGGGTCAGCAACATTGCAGGCAGAACTGTAAATTTCTTGTTAGAGATGCCCCCTGCCTTTACCTGGCCAGCTCTCCTCCCAGCCCAGCCAAGTAATGAAAGTCAACAGAGTGCCTTCCCCTAGGAGGTTCACACCTCCCTTAGGATATACCCCATGTGAAGAGATAGATAGGTCTGGGCCTCTTCACTTACAAGGCCTAAAGCCCAACAGATTATTATCAAGCCCCTTCTATCAGGTTCCATTTGCCTCTCAATCAGAAAACTTAATTGTAGCTTAGACAGCACCTTTCTTAGCTCCTCTAATAATGACTCTGTCCTTTGTTCTAGACCATGTCTAGCACACTTGGGCCTCATTCCTTTGTAATCATAACCTCTACCACCAATGGCTCTACTCCCAACCTGTGTGTACTGATGGTCCTCTTCCCCACTTAATGCTGTATAATTGTTCAAACCTGGTAAATGCCACTCTTAGGATCATTGGTTACTATCCTCACTCTGTCTTTTATGACCTTGTCTAAATATGATCAGAGTCGGCAAACTTGGAAGGCTTCCATAGCCTTGGCAACTCATGACGAGAGCCTAGGGTGGTTACTGGCGCCATAAACTAGAGTGTCAATTTGTTGGGTCAACAACAGGAGCCACTGTGCACTTGCTCCTCATGTGGGATCTCTGTCCTTAATGTGCTGTACATTTTGATTTAATGCTATAACTAGTACTCCAACAGTATGTTTCACTTTGTGTTTCTATGTGGGTGCAAACTGTTGAAATCTTTATACTAAATTGATCTTCTGTATATAAAGAGAATTGAAAATGAATCTTGATGCAAATGGAAGGGGAGAGGGGAGGGTTGCGGGTGGGAGGGAAGTTATGGGAGGGGGGAGCCATTGTAATCCATAAGCTGTACACTGGAAATTTATATTCATTAAATAAAAGTTAAAAAAATAAAAAATAAAAAAAAATAATGGTTTGATCTTCCTGTCACCATTACTGTGTAAAGTCCCTTTGACATTCTGCATCACATTCAACTCCACACTCATGAGGTAGCAGGGCTAGGAGTCTTGTAAACATTATTTTTTAAGATTTATTTTATTTGAAAGGCAGAAAGAGAGAATCTTCCATATATTGGTTCATTCCCCAAATGGCCACAACAGCCAGAGCTGGGCCAGGCCAAAGTTGGGATCCAGGAGCTTCTTCCTGGTCTCCCACGGGGGTGGCAAGGACCCAAGCACTTGGGCCATCCTCCACTGCTTTCCCAGGAATATTAGCAGGGAGCTGGATTGGCAATAACGCAGCCTGGACTCAATGCTGGGATATGGGATGCTGGCATCACAAGCGAGGGCATAACTTGCTGCCACAAGGCCTACCCCTTTGACATTTCAAAAAATGGGGACATCAAGGCTTAGAGAATTAACCCCAGAGCATAGGCTGTGAGACAATCTGGCCCTTCCCACTACAAGGCTTAGGCGCCCAGTTCCAGAACGGGGAGTTCACCGCTATTCGGGCCGCTGAATCCTTAGATTCAACGAAGGAGAAATCTTCCTCCCTCACGCTTCCTTCTCTCTGGCCGTGTTCTGATGCGAGAGAAGGAAAACTGCGCCTGACAGCCTCCAACCCGGCTCCGCTCCACATTAACGTGGGAGTCGCCCCCGAGGGCCATGGCCCTCCTCTGCAGGGCACAAACCCCCAGTCCCTCCCCGGCCCGCTGCCTCCCGCGTCAGGGTTCCGGGCGGGGGAGACCCCAGGAGGACACCACCCTTGCCCTTGGGATGGGCCTGGCGCCTCATTCCGCCCTGCCCTCTGTGTAGGGCCGCAAAGGAAGCCATGCCTGGCTCCTCCGCCATTGTGTAGGCATCTCTGGTGACAACCTAGGATGTTCCCGGCCATTATAATCATTCGTAAATGGATATCAGTATCAGTACCTTACTCACTGAGGTGGTGAAGAGCAAGCCCGTCAGGTGAGGTATGCTAACAGAAAGTCCTTCATTCAACTTTTCATCCCAGCTGCCACCACCTATGTAAATACTGGCAAGTTTGTCAACTTCTTTGTCTCGATCCCGGGCTGGAGACTGGCCTGCTGGAATGTTCCAGAGAAAATCAGGTGAGGGGCCGGCGCCGTGGTGCAGCGGGTTAATGCCCTGGCCTGAAGTGGCGGCATCCCATATGGGCGCCGGTTCTAGTCCCGGCTGCTCCAATTCCAATCCAGCTCTCTGCTTTGGCCTGGGAAAGCAGTGGAAGATGGCCCAAGTCCTCCGGTCCCTGCACCAGTGTGGGAGACCTGGAAGAAGCTCCTGGCTCCTGGCTTCAGATCGGCACAGTTCCGGCTATTGCTGTCAATTGGGGAGTGAACCAGCGGATGGAAGACCTCTCTCTCTCTCTCTCTCTCTCTCTCTCTCTGCCTCTCCTTCTTTCTGTGTAACTCTGACTTTCAAATAAATAAATACATCTTTTAAAAAAAAAAAACAGGTGAGCCCGTCAGTCCCTAAACAACTTAGGGCTGGAGAGGTGTGTGCCTGCACTGTTATGGTACCGAATACTACCGGCAGTTGTAATACAGCGATGAGTATCTGTGTGTCTATATGTGCCTAAGCGTAAGAAAGTAGAATTTTGGTAGGAAACATAAAAACTGGTACCTCTGTAATCAGCACTAGCTGTGAAGGGAGCTCACAGCATCGGAAGCTGCTCTGTGTGAGGCAGTGAGTGGTGAAATGAAAGACGAGCACTGAGATGTTACTGCAGACAACGGAAGACTTTATAAACAGTGTACACTCAGGCTACATGAAATTACAACATGTCCTTCTTTCTTCAGTAATAAATTAACCTTAGCTCACTATAACTTTATCATACACTTTTAAATTTTTTCTAAGTTTTTTGGAATACACATAGCTTAAAACATAAATGTACTGAGGCCGGTGCTGTGGTGCAGTAGGTTAACACCCTGGCTTGAAGCGTCGGCATCCCATATGGGCACCGGTTCGAGACCAGGCTGCTCCACTTCCTGTCCAGCTCTCTGCTGTGGCCCAGGAAAGCAGTAGAAGATGGGCCAGGGCCTTGGGCCCCTGCTCCCATGTGGGAGACCGGGAAGAAGCTCCTGGCTCCTGACTTTGGATCGGCACATCTCCGACCATTGCGGCCATCTGGGGAGTGAACCATCGGATGGAAGACCTCTCTCTCTCTCTCTCTCTCTCTCTCTCTCTCTGCCTCTCCTCTCTGTGTAACTCTGACTTTCAAATAAATGAATCTTAAAAAAAACCAAACAAACATACTGAACACTTGTGCAAAGACATTTATTTTATGGGTATAAACTTTTTTCTATCTTTAAGTTTTTTAATTTTTTTAAGATTTATTTTTATTTATTTTAAAAGAGTTACAGAGAGAAATTGAGAGAGAGAGAGAGAGAGAGAGAGAGAGAGAGAGAGAGAGAGTCTTCCATCTGCTAGTTCACTCCTCAGATGGCTGCAATGATCAGAGCTGAGCGAATCCGAAGCCTGGAGGCAAGAGCTTCTTCCAGGTCTCCCACATGGGTGCAGGAGTCCAAGGACTTGGGCCATCCTCTACTGCTTTCCCAGGCG